>NW_015505637.1:677595-678010 GCF_001515645.1 Sinocyclocheilus grahami | reverse complement strand
TTTTTATTTATTCCCTGATTTAAAATTTTTTACTTTTTTTAGTAAGGCCGGTATAACTGAAATGTTCTACAAATGGAAAAGATAGCTCTGCCATAGCTTTTCAGTCTTTTTTTATTTATGTTTTTTTATAATGTCTTAAAATGTACTTGAGTATGTTTGTAGTAATACAAATATACTATAAACATTCTTGTATTACAAGTGCATTTATAATACATTTAATAGTATGTTTTGTTTTGTTTTTCACCAAAGTATATATGCTGTTGTCCTTTTTTAGTGTACTTTATGAATATTTGTAATGTACACAACAATATATAATACATTAAAGTTTTCTAGATATCAAAGTGTGTACGTGTGTGTATATACTGAAAAAAGCAGCTTTATAATATACTAGTAGTGTAATGCTAATGCATTTCCA
>NW_015505637.1:665687-677317 GCF_001515645.1 Sinocyclocheilus grahami | reverse complement strand
TATTTGTATAGTGCTTTTCACGATACAAATCGTTGCAAAGCAACTTCACAGCAAATTAAGTTTTTACAATATTTAGTGGTAGCTTATCAGTGGTGACTGTCAGTTAATGTGCATATGGCAGAAATGTACGGAAAAATCAATTTAAGACGTAATAAAACAGACAATGAACATTATTAACAGCAATTATTATATGATGCAATCAAACTTATTGCACAATGTGGTAGTTCTGTAAGTTGTTTCAGGGTTGTTTCATCTGAGGTCCTCTAGGGGTTGGCATCATCTCTTCTCAGGTGTTCTGGATCCAGACTGAAGCTTGGTGGCAAAAACCGAGAAACAAATAGAGATATAATTAGTGTAGCTGCTGTTCCAACCAAGCAAAACTAAAGAATAGTAATGTGCATTTGATCAGATATAACTGCAGTACAAGATTATGAGATGCATTATTTGAATGCTTGGCCAAAGAGGTTTCTTTAATCTAGATTTAAACAGAGAGAGTGTGTCTGAACCCCGAGCGTTATCAGGAAGGCTATTCCAGAGTTTGGGAGCCAAATGCGAAAAAGCTCTACCTCCTTTAGTGGACTTTGCTATCCTAGGTACTACCAAAAGTCCAGAGTTTTGCGACCTTAGGGAGCGTGATGGATTGTAGCGTGGTAGAAGACTAGTTAGGTACGCAGGAGCTAACCTATTAAGGGTCTTATAGGCAAGTAATAATATTTTGTAACTGATATGGAACTTAATAGGTAGCCAGTGCAGAGACTGTAAAATTGGGGTAATATGATCATATTTTCTTGGCCTGGTAAGGACTCCGCTGCATTTTGGACTACCTGTAGCTTGTTTATTGAAGATGCAGGACAACCACCTAGCAATGACTGAAAGAATCAGTCATGACTTCAACTCTTGCTGTCTTTGGCACATCATGATGATGAACTATCACTTTAAGTATGAAAAAGGTACATTTGTAAGATCTAATTCAGAGGACTGATAAAAATCGACAAGTCTGCAGTACCCTGTGTATGATCTTTGAGCTTCCCACTCACTCAGGCAACATCGTTACCACCAGCTCAATTGTAGGACTGCCTCCTAGGTTAGAACTATTTAACCCTGGAGAGTGGACAAAGCTTGCTGAGCTGCTCTGGTTTGAGATTGAACCCCAGCCGTAATGATGATGATGCCCATAAGGACCTCCACAACTATCATTTCATCAACAAAAGCACACTTATTTCTGCTTCAAAGTTCCCTTGCAGGAGAAATGCATGCCATTGATGCACTGAAGACAAATGGCAAAACAATTGTGGCATTAATTTGAACTTGGCTGTCAGCTGTTTGGGTCTACCTAATGAATGACCCATAATGTGCAGGGGGGAAAGCAAATAGTGTGTGCGTTTATGATTTCTAATAAAGGATGAGAGGGATGTGTTAATATACTGCTAAGTCGGGCTGAAAGTGACCATGAATAAAACATCCATTTAATCTAATCTTTTTACTCCGGCTTACACTCCATTAAATTGTGTTATGTCTTTAAACCAGTCACAACTCAAAATGATGCCTTTTTCCAAACATGATGGCTCCATCCATTGTCTAAACCAAAAAAAAAATTGCAAAAGGGAGCAAAAATGCTGTATTTAAAAATCGGTGTAAGAAGTTTGCAGAAGAACATTGCTGCCTATTATTGAAACTATTTGAACGCCGTTCCCTCTCAGGTGAATTACCTAATTTTGAAGGGCATGGCAGAGTAATTTCTGAATGAGTCGAAATTGGGTTAGGTTCAGTCTGAAATTACTTTATCACCTTCCAGTTCTCTGCAGAGATGGAAATAAAAATTCGCACTCAAATCATCGCACATTCCCATAATAGACTGTGCCAATGAAAATCGCTATCTGCCTGACCTTGGAGTTCACATATAGAGCTTTAATAGACTTACACATATACTTTCAGCTGTAAACAGTCACTTTACAAAGATAAGTCGATTTTTTTTATGAATATAAACTGAAATTTTTTTTTTGAGATTGTTAGTGGAAGTTTGTTTGAGGTCATCCAGGTTGACCTCTTGTTTGACCCCGAAGTCTTTCTCCATTGACCTTTCACTATATAATTAAGTGGACTGCTCAGAACATATTGATTCGGACACAGAGGGTGGCTGATGTATTTATTCATTCTTTTTCTGGCTTGTGAGGGGGCATTTTGAGTGTGATCATGTTGTTGATGATCTGTATGCACTGGAGATGAAGGTGAGTGAATAAGGAGTTAGTTCTATCAACTGCTGTGCCTGTGTGTGTTGGAATATAAATAAAAACTCACTACATTACAGGATAATACAGCATTTGTGTTGTCATACACTCTAAAACTTTTTCAGCATGAGCAGACTTTGTACAGTGAAATTTTAATCTAGGATTTCATGAAAACAGCATCTGAGCGTTAATTTAGCTCAATGGGTGCCACATGCTGTCAACCACCATTTCCCAGGAAGTGAGAACATGTTGATGGCTTGTGAATGAATGTGTCATTTGAATAAGTATTTGTTGAGACTAGAACAATTGAGAAATAACATGAAAACTTCCAAGAGATTTCACACTGAAAAATTTGAAATGATTTTAAGTTTTTTGTATTTGTGTAATTCAAAAGTGACAGTATTCACTATTCAATATTATACAATATTTTCTTTCTCAAACAGTTCCGCCGGTCGTCTCTGTGCCACAGCAGTCTTTTAATGCTACTGCGGACTATGGAGAATCTGTGACCTTCACCTGCCGGGCCTACGGCTCACCTGAACCTGATATTACTTGGCACAGGTATGACAAACTTATCACCATTGCTGCAAAGAGTGGATCATGTTAAATTTTATGGAAATATACTATTTTATTTTACATGCATTTTTAATTACCACACATATGGACATGTTGTTACACTATATACATGAATATTTAAATAAACTAGTAAAAAAGGTGCTTTAATGGTAAAATTAACCAGTCACATGTACATTTTTACTCTTTTTAATGTTAAAAGAGGTCAGTTAACTAGTTAATTAGTCAGCTACCCTTTTAAATTGTGTAATTAAATTTTACATTTGTAAAAGATGGGTGGATAGGTGGATGGATGGAACAATAGACGTATGGATGGATGAATGAATGATAGATAGAACAATGGAACGATTGATGGATGACTGGCTGATTGACTGAATAATCTGCTCCATCCCGATTATCTGCTAGAACCTACATAATAGTGTTAATTCCAATAAGGGACAACCTGGAGACTGGAAAGTTACTAAGGTTACAGACCTGCTCAATTATCATTGTGCCCTTGAGCACTGCACTTGGTTGCACCAGTGAGACTTGTGTACAATTAGTGTCACTACAGTTAATGTGTTGTAATGTCCTCTGGCTGAGAAACATCTGCTCGATTTCAACAGTTTTGTTGAAGCAGCTACTGGAATGGAGCATCCGTCTGTTTGTGTCTCTCTGTTGACTCCGTCTGTACAGCCAGAGAGAGA
This sequence comes from Sinocyclocheilus grahami, assembly GCF_001515645.1. Classification (NCBI taxonomy): domain Eukaryota; kingdom Metazoa; phylum Chordata; class Actinopteri; order Cypriniformes; family Cyprinidae; genus Sinocyclocheilus; species Sinocyclocheilus grahami. Next base: position 673,830 of record NW_015505637.1, on the reverse strand, counting down.
GAGTGATTTGATTCATTTCTCCCCATTTCCTGTAGCCACACAGGTCTCTCTGCTTTAAATTAGATTTCATTTCCGTTCATTCCTCTCCTAACTTTATGACAGTCTGAAGCTGCGCTGTAATCTTCTCTAAAAATATTTCATTATTCTGTCCCCACGTCAACGGCATACCTATACGGTATGTATATTGAATGTAACAGAATATTCTGAAATGTTGTATCTCCATCTATGATGAATAACCTATCACCTGGCATTTCTTCGCTTCCTACATCTGCATTATGTATAATATTTTTTTGATTGGCTGGTCAGGGAGATTTTATTCTTGCAATATGTATAATACCACAGTGTTGAGAATGTAGGCTTTGTTCAACTGATATGTGTTGTATATGTGTGGTTTGTCAGGAAGGGAGTGCAGCTCCAGGAATCGGAGCAGTATGTAATGAGAGCTCGAGGTACGACGCTCACAGTTCGAAACATTCAGCATGACGATGGGGGCTCCTACACCTGCAAAGCCTCTAACAAGGCAGGAGAAGTTGAGCACGAACTGTTTCTCAAGGTTTTTGGTGAGGACACCTTTTTTTATTGGGTTAGGTAACTCTTCTTACTTTAAATAGGATGTTACCTGTCAACTTAAGAGTGCTTGCTGTCTTGTCAAATTATGGTTCAAATTTTGAACTGCCCTAACAATTTTATACATTGTTTGAAAATCTCAAGCCACAAACTAGTATATAATGAAAGGAAAAGGACAGACTTTGTCAGGATGATGTGACATCACCCAGAATAAGTGGTTGTGATGGCATGAATAAATCATGTTAATTAAAGTCTTATTGTTTACTATGTTACTGCATATTTTGCACTGGTGTTGTGTTTGTTGATCCCTTTGAGTTTTGTGTCATGTGGTGATAATTGTAGTTGTGGGTCATTGAGTGTTATTTACATGCAGCTAAAAGCAAAGTATGGAATATCAGCTCATAATAAAAACTTGAGGAAACGTGTGTTTACATTTTGAAATTGCCAGGTTTTTCTTCATTTTTTGTGCCAAAATAAACACATACAGTTAGAGCTATGTAATAAAATTTGCATGCAAAGCGAATGTGGGGTAATGAGCACATTCCTAAAATAAAAAAGAAATAAATAAGAAATAAAAAAAAATTATAATATACACTACATTCAAATGTTTGAGGTCTGTAAGATTTTTTTAGTGTTTTTTAAAAGATGTCTCTTATGCTCACCAAGGCCACATTTATTGGATCAAAATTTTGTAAAAACAGTAATATTGTGAATTTTTTCATTAGTTTATATAATCGTTTTCTATTTTTATATATTTAAAAATGTATTTTATTCCTGTGATGGCAAAGCTGAATATTAATCTAGTCTTCAATGTCACATGATCCTTCAGAACTCATTTTAATAGGATGATTTGGTGCTCAAGAATGTTTCTTATCAAAGTTATTTTCTTATTTCTTTAAAGTTAATTTGTTTTCGGGACAGTCATGGTTAGAGAGTCGGACTTGTAACCCAATGGTTGCAGATTCGAGTCTTGGTACCAGCAGGAATTGTAGGTGGGGGGAGTGAATGACCAATGCTCTCTTCCACTCTCAATACCACGACTGAAGTGAGACCCTTGAGCAAGGCACCGAACCCCCAACAGCAAAAATGGCTGCCTACTGCTCCGGGTGCGTGTTCACGGTGTGTGTGTGTGTGTGTGTGTGTGTGTGTTCACTACTCACTGCTGTGTGTGTGCACTTGGATGGGTTAAATGCAGAGCACAAATTCAGGAATTCCTGAGTCTCGCACATCGGACCACCTTTCCGGACAACTGCTTGTTCTCGTTTCTGCACGCTGGGCTTAACACCGCCACACAAGCGCAGTTTTCTGGGGAGGGCTCTCGAGGGAGCTTCGAGGACTACATGGAGTGGGTGCTGGTATCATGTAGTTCATCCCTGACTGCCGGACCAGCTGACGATGACACCAGCCCCACTCCATACCCAGAGCCCAGCCAACCATCACCCCACTGCACGGAATCCCAGAGCCCACCACAGACGGAGAGCCAAAGTCCGCCGCAACGAGCCATTGCAAGAAAGAGCGACAGAGCTGAGGATCGTCCCAGAGCCAGATCCTCACCGATCGTCTGACCAGGTGTGAGAACCAGCAACAACGCACGCGATGGTGGATGAAACAGTGCAGAGGTAAGCCCCACCCACTGTACCACCGCTGCGGGTGAGCTGTGGCGGGACTCTGAGGATTGAATAGACTTTTATTCAGTTATCCCCAGTCTTCCATCATCTTCTGAAATCTCTGCCTGTCCTGTTACGGCCAAAGAGGTCGTTTATGAACTCCCTGTCTGTCCTGAAATGACCATGGAGGTCTGTTTTGAACTGTTTGTCTGCCTGGAACTTTCTGTCTGTCCTGCCACGACCATGGAGGTCGTTCCCCTGTCAGTGGCACTCTCTGTCATGGGTTTCGCCATTTGGTGTGTGTGGGCAGCATACACCATCCCAGAACCCCCAGACTGTCATGAAATCCCACCCACCCTCCCTCTCCTACCTCCTCTCATGAGCCATCCTCCATCTTCTGTCCCGCTGCTGCTGCACCCTGCCAGCCCCTCAGCTCACCCTTAGCCCACCATCTGTGTTATGGGTTTGCCTCGGGTCTGCCAGTCTCCATTGGCATCGTGGCTGGAGTATGCCTTGTCTCCTCCTCCAGCCTCTGAGTCCTGTACTCCGCCTCAGGCCGTTGACCCAGCGGCTCCGCCATGGCTCCTAGCTCCCTCCTCCTTGCCGTGGTCTGTCATTTCATCAGCTTCGCCGGGTTTCCTCATCCCGTCGACCTGCCCTCGCCTCGGGAGTACACTCCTGCTTCGCCTTGTCCCTTCGTCCCTCTGGCTATGTTGGGCTCCTCCCTCCCTCCAGCTAGCCTTTGTCCTCTGTCGCTCCGGCTCCACCATGGCCTTCTGGATCCCCACCTACGCCTCAGTCGCCTGAGCCATCTGCTCCGCCTTGGCCCTCTGGATACCCTGCGTTGACCTGGCTCGTCGGCTCTCCATTGCCGCCCTGGGCTCTTCTTCCACCTGCTCCGCCTCCATCAGACGGCCCCCTGGTATTGTCAGCCCTTCCTCCACCGTGGCTCCTTCCTCCATCGGCTCCACCGTGGGCCACAATCCTGGCTAGGCTCTGGACCAACACCTGTCTCCTCCTGCTCCGGGCTGCTCCCTGGCTCCTCCCTCCATCTGATCCGCCGTGGTTCCTCATGATTCCTCCATGGCTCCTCCCTCCCGTCATCACCGCCCTGGTCATCTGCCTGCCTTCCTGCCTGCCTCCCCTATTACCATCCCAACTCCACTCCTTAGTCCCCTCCGTCCCTCCATTGTTGTTTTTGTTACAGCACGAGGTTGCACCTGGCCAGAGGGGGGAGTACTGTCATGATCATGGAGTTTTAGTTTGTTTTCTTTCCTCATGCTTCCCTTTACTTAGTTTCCCTTCTGTGCCTGATTGTGTCATTCTGTTGACCTGTGTTAATTATCCTCGATTGGTCTGTGTATTTAAGTTGCTCCATTTCTGTTCATTCTTTGTCAGGTCTTGAACGTCAATACTTTGTGTGTCACCAACCTGCCCTGTTTGGATTATAGCCTACCTGTCTGTGGATTATAAAAGCCTGTGTGTTTGCTATGTCGTCTGCCTGTCCGTTCTTTGGCACAGTAGTGTGATATTCCGTTAGTTTGGCGAATTGGTATGTATCGTCGGGCCGCAAAGAAATAGAGATGCTGAGAGTCTCATCAGCATAACTGAAATAAGTATAAGTAAAAGCTAACACCATGTTTCCTGATGATATCTCCCATGGGTAACAAGTATGAAAAGCAGCGGTCCTAGTACTGAGCTTTGTGGTACTCCATACTGTACTTGTGATTGATATTGTAATAATTTACTTAGTTGTAAGGGAATTAATCGTTATTAATTTATTCAGGTTTTGCTAAAACTCGGGTCTGAATGTCCCAAGTCCACCTGATTAAACCATTCCAAATTTGTTAGTTTTACTTCAAATCAAGGTCGTCTAGCGAGCCGGTGATTCTTAGTATCTTTTAACAAATTTAATATGTGTCTGTTGTATTCTCCCTGGCCACGGGTGAAATACAGTTATGATTATTTGTAAGCTCTTAACAGAGGTAATTATTATAAGTAAGCTACGAGATAAGTAGCAAGCAAGGATCGTTTTGGCATAGGTTTAACCTTAAAATTATATGAGCCAAGAAACTTCTTCTTTATAAATGAAACATGAATTTTATTGGCTAATCTAGATTACATAAAGACCTAACTAAAACATAAACACACATACACACAAAGATTCAATGAAAGGAGTCAACGGAGTTGCATTAAGTTTCGCGAGTGGTTTTAAATTCAGCCTAGGAGAACACCAAGCAGCGATTGTCTTATCTTTACTGTTTAACTTAGCTCTACACCAGTTCAGCTGAGTTGAAGAGTTTGTTCGTTACTTGCGTTCTTTGGTTTGACAGCTGAAAGCAGAGGTGATTCCATCGCGGTCGCGGGCTTCCTGGATGTATATATATATATATATATATATATATATATATAAACGGCCTAACACATACAGTGGATACATTTTCACTAGTTATACGTTTTAAACAATTTGTCTTTTAAAATAGATACAATGTTCTGTTTCTTTGTCTGTGGCACAGGAAAGTAAGGGTTTCGGTCATGCAGGAAGCAGGTGGTTAACATGGGATAGTCATGTGGCGTCACAATTTGTAATTAATTATTAAATGTACTTCACAATTTCAAATCCTTACGTATAGCAAATTGATATTTACCGATGTACATAATATTATAAGGGTGTTATAGCTGAATTAAACGACGTAGCATTACAGTAATGGGGCTGAGGACCAGAATAACATCTTAAAACAAAGACAACAACAGCTTTTAAGCCAGGCAAACCTTCAATAACGTGATTAAAACTCAACTATGATTGTGTTCACAAAGTTATTACGTTCGTGTTTGGGAGTGTTTGTTCCTATCTAGCACTCAACTCGTCAGAGTGAGGTGAGTTAACGTACAGATTTATTGCAATTAATACAATAATTGTCAACGATATCTTCGGCGGATATCAGCACATGTCTTATTACAGACAAAACACACGTGGATTTAACCACCTTTCACTTGATCAAGTTTCATAATTCTCCCAAAATGAATATCGTCCGGACACTCTTCCTGAGCACCGCGTTTCAAGTCCACTAGTTTCTAGTGAATTAAATGGCCAGAGCATTAATTAGCTAGTTTAATGGTCTGAAGCCGGGAGATTTATTTATCATAGACTCATTCGGAGGTGGGACACGCACCAACAAATCAAACTATGAAGGCCTTTTTAAAAGACAGAAGAACAAGGGACACGCTTGCTTCTCTGTTCGTGCGCTCTTAAAGCGACTTAAAGAAAACATTTTTCTGCAGTTCAATTCTTTTTAAAGAACAACTCGAGTTTTATATTCGACCAAAACGCTCTTCCGTGCTAAAATACATAACCAAATACACAATAAATTCAGTTTCTTTTGTCTTTTGTCTATTTTTCCGGATAAAAATTAGACAAAATTCATAATATTTATATTGGGTCATTAATTTTTCAGTCAATCTTGCCAGCATTCTATTCTCCACCATATGTAATAATTTACTTAGTTGTAAGGGAATTAATCGTTATTAATTTATTCAGGTTTTGCTAAAACTCGGGTCTGAATGTCCCAAGTCCACCTGATTAAACCATATGAGTTGACCATACTGACAGGAAATCACCCAAGAATATGGGATTCATGTGCTGGATGAAATAGCGAACCTTGTGAATAGTGATATCAATGTCTGTTCATATTAAGAAAATCCCTACAATATGATACCACTTCATTCACTGCTACGAATTAATGACGGTCAGATAAGTAAGATTTGAACCATGCCAATGCAATTCCACAAATGCAAACATAATTGTGTAGTCTATTCAAAAGAATATTGTGGTCAATAGTGTCAAATGCAACGCTAAGATCCAGTAGCACTAACAGAGAAATACAACCACGATCGGATGATAAGAGCAGGTCATTTGTAACTCTAATGAGAACAAACTCAGTAATATGATACGGTCTAAATCCTGATTGGAAATCCTTACAGATGCCATTTCTCCCTAAGAAGGAACATAGCTGAGAGAATACTGCCTTGTCTAATATTTTTGACAGAAAAGGGAGATTTGAGATCAGTCCGTAATTATCATTATTTGGTACGATTTAAATTTTTCCTTTCTCTTTGAAGTGTTACAAGCTCTTGGTGCATAAAGAAGATATGTAAAGTTGCAAAGACTAAAGTCTCAAATCCAAAGAGATATTCTTTATAAAAGTTAAGCGTCAACCACAACCTCCTAAAACGGCTCATTCTAACACGCCACCACACGTCTACATCACGATGTGGGAAGATTTGCATAACACCGCCCAAATGTTCATGCAAAGAAAGAAGGCGTAACTTTTATTTTGGTTGTAGTATTATTGCTGCTGCCGCCATGTCGTGGAGACACTGTGTGTTTCGTTGTGAAAGCGAAACTTCTTTGTTTGACCTTCCAAAAGAGGACGATATCCGCTTTGTCATGCCTAGAGCTGATCCGTGCTGGTCGCTGAGGAAATACATCAACTTTGCGCTGTGGATCGCTAGATCGGCTTTCACCGTGGACGAAGCGGAGTCTAGTCCGGGGTCATCACATGTGGTTGCCACAAGCCCGCCAGCCGCACTCACTCTAACCCGCCATGTGTGACGCTGTGTGTTTCGTTGTGAAAGCAAAACTGTTAGCAACGTCATGTGACCCCTTTAACTAATTCTCTAGGATAAAGTTGTGTTTTTTAATGAGAGGCTTAACAGCCAGTTTGAAGGATTTGTCCTAATGATATTGCAGTGTTTCCCACAGACTTACACTCTATGTGTGGCAGCACTTCCCCCTGGGGAATATATATATATATATATATATATAAAACAGCAGGCTTATTGAAAATGCACATTTATTCTCTGCCAGCAGGAGGCGCTTTAGGAGTGGCAGAAATAGCGATTTCCCCGGAACAGCTGTAATCAAAGCAGTGTTCCGCTCATTAACATGACTTTATCAGGCATTATAGGAAACATTAAATGAAAATGACGTTGAAACTTTTCAGTTCCCTTCAAATATACATTCATATAAAAACACCCACACTGCGTTTTGATTTTGAAACGAGCAGTGCTCATGTTTATTGCTCATGTTGACTTTCAAAGAAGTCAAAGCATTTAGGAAAATCTATTTGTAGCAGTCAGTGTTGATATTGTGGTGGGCACAACAAATAAATCAATACATGGGAAACACTGCATTGACAAATTAATAATATTCAGAATAGGATCTATGACTTCTGGAAGCACCTCTTTTAGTAGCTTAGATGGAATAGGGTCTGACATACAAGTTGCTGGTTTTGGGGATCTATAGTGCACTGTCTGATGTCATACTGTTGCTAACGGCTGCATGGTTAGAATTTTATCTCTAATAGTATTGATCTTGGAAGTAAAGAAGTTTATTACTGCTATGCTGTTGGGAAATGTCTGCACCTGTTGATGCTTTATTTCTCGTTAATTTAACCACTGTATTGAATAAATGCCTGGGGTTGTGTTTGTTTTCTTCTAAAAGAGACAAAGTAAGCAGATCTAGCAGTTTTAGAGCTTTTCAATAAGTAGAAGTAGTTTCCCTCCATGCAATATGGAATACCTCTAGTTCCCTTTCAGTCAGTCACGTTCTACGTTACGTCAATCGTGACTGACGAATTGGGATCTCGCCCGAGAGCCCAATCACCTTTGAGTGTTAACTAAACAAGCCAATGACAGTTGGCGTGCGTGTTTCGCCACGCGCACCCCGCCCCGCAGCGCGGGTATAAAAGGCGCGCTATTGCCATGCAGCTCTGCCCGCAAAGCGCGGCCGCCTGGAGAGGTAGTCCACACCTTCCGTCCAGGGCCTGTAAGTTCTCGTCTGCTCTGACGGCTAGGGCTTACAGTGCTGCTGGACAGGCTGCTTCTGCACCAGGCCAAAGCGGTGAAGCAGTTGCACGAGGGTGGTGCTTAGGGCGACGAAAGTCACGGCGCGGGCCCTGGGTCAGACG
>NW_015505637.1:624298-665677 GCF_001515645.1 Sinocyclocheilus grahami | reverse complement strand
TGATCCAGTGGCATCTCCGTATCCTGTATATGAAATCCCTACAGAGGCCTGAAAAATCCATGGCCTGATTTGACATGCATGTGTATTAATAGCAAAGATCCAATCTGTGTAACTATCAGAAAAGTTCTGGATGTGATGTCTGAATGTAGTGACGAGTTAGGAGTTGCCGAGGTCCTGTGTATGTGTACGTATGTAACAGATCTATGTGTGTCTCTGGTTTCAAAACATCAGAAAAACAAGGTTTGAAACTGTTGAAATGCTGGTCAACTGTATACTAGACCAAAACATGGCCTGCATACATTTTCTTTGCTGGCTTGACAGCCTGTAACGTTTTTCACTACGTAAATTTATGAAAGTAAATTCAACACTTTGTGCTCAAAATAAAAGGCTGAATAACTTAACACCTAACTCTTTTGTGACCGATTAAACTATTCTGTTTCTGAGCTCAATAAATTTGGGAAACTCTATCGCTGCACACACACATGCTGCCTTGCTATGACACATATGCTTATTAAATAGACAATTAAACCTTACAATGACATCCCAATGAACAAAACATCTAAATTATATTTTTGAATTTTTATTGACCACCAGATGGCGGGGTAGAGCACCATGTCAAAAGCTTCGAAGCATCAACACAGTTTTTTTGTAAAAGCCTCACTGCTTTAAAAGCCTAGTTCGGTATTAAATAAAAAGAAAACAAATAGACGGAATAGAAATAGAATAGAATGTGTGAGAGAAGATGGAAGAGAATTCACTTCCTGTAATAAACGTCCACTGGAGGCAAGTTGAATGAGAAAGGGATGTTCATTTTTAAAAAAGCCTGTGATTTTACTCGAATTTACTGACTTGTCTCGCGGATGTCAAGGCTTTGAGGGTCCCGTTCTATGGTCCAGATGGATTTAAAAAAAATAAACTAATATAGTTTCATGCGCGGTGTCATTTACATTTCACCAGGTTAAAATAATATCTCAAGCTTTATGCTTGATTTATTTGTAACACATTAACCTCAAAACCTTTTCAGCTTTCTCTTTCTGCAAATTGTATGGTGTAGCGATATGATGACAGCACCCAAAATACTATCAAACACTCCAACGCAGCTCCATTCGTCACGGAAGATGGATAAAAAGGTGCACAGTAAACAAAAACCTCGAAAAATGATATGCGACCCGCCAAATGCAGGCCAAATCACAGAGATGCCGATTCGCACGGGACTAATATTATCACAGGACCTGGGAGTTCAGTGAAATATGGTAGGTCATTTGCGGGGGAATTTTTACTTTACAAATTACAGACATGGCCGATTTGCACGGGATTAAGATCACAGACAACCTCCGCAATTATTACATATGACTGGAGGTCACCAGGTAATACTAATCCCGTGCGAATAGGGCTTTAGAGAACTAAAGGAAGGGAATTTATACAAACGGGAGAGGAGCTAATGATTAATTAACTAGACACAGGTGAACTGAGGCAAATCAAGTGGAAACAGACACTAGGTCAAACAGAGCACATGAGGGAGAAAACACAACAAAACTGGTCCATGATGTGTGACAGTTGAGTACCAGAATATCATTTTGGATGATGGTATTCCAGTTTTAAGTTTCATCTCTTGTTGTTTAGGCAAACAAAGAGATATTTACATTTCAGAACAAGGGATGTTATTCCTCGTCTACGCTCCTTCTATCGTGCCCCTGACGAGTGGTTTTAAGTCTAATTCTCAACCCACCGGATACAGTCACCGGTCTAACAATGAGCATTCTGACTCATTCTACAAATGTGTCTATATGGGATGTGTATTTCTTTCCCTCAACACTTGTGGAATTGACTTACGACAGCAGCAGGAGAAAGAGAAGGAGATGATCAAACCTCTCGCTCGGTACAAATCCATATTGCGCTGAAAAGGCATCACTCGCCTAGTTGGGAGATCACGGAGGTCGGTCACCACTTTGTAAGGACCACGCAATTGGCCCAACGAAAGTATCCAATGGTGGATGGAGGTTTCCTGCATGTTCGTTTTTTTCGGTGCACAAAGTAATTTAATTTCAATTAATCTCTAATCTGACTCCATTTTATTTTGACCTCGAAGTTAGGTTAGAATGACAATTATTATTGATCATTCATAGGATAATTTATCTAGACATTTGATTATTCTATTCAACTCTTTAATCTTATTGTATAGTCGTTCATTCGGATTCTCATGTCGCTCAGAGATGACAGCATCGGCCATTAGCGGACCTCACGATCACATACTCGTCAGTCTTGGTTATTAGACAAAGGTAATTGACTAATACTTTAAATGGCCGCTGCTAAAATTACTTTTGTTTAGTCCCCATAGATCTACACACTTGAATAAAGCAACATTATCTCTAGTCAGAGGTCTCGATCTCTACTAAGATATAAGCCGACTAACATTACTTTCTCTGATAGTAGCTTTGGTTTGGTCATGCCATGGTTTCCCATGTACACTTAGCTAGAGTAACATTACAGTAAACAGAGGTTAGGCTCACCCTATTTAGGTTAGTCGAACAACATTCAGTTGACCTAAACAGAAATCCCCTTTTAACCCTCTAAGCGCCAAAGTCACAAAATTGCGACAAGACGTCATACTTAATAAAATAGACTGTAGTTCCTAATATGGTGTAATATCTCATTTGTATTCCCTACCACTAGATGGCAGACATGTAGTACTTCGATTCTAGACCAAAATTTACGTCACGTTCCTATTCAAAGTGTTCGGGGAAATAGCAGAGCAAGTGAGCTATCGTGTCATTGATGCGGAAGCAGTTCAGTTCATAGTGTGCGAGTAAATTGTGAGATCTGTGAGAGAAAATCGCCAAATGGCTAATAAAAGTTGTACCGTGAGTACATGTTATTTGCCGATTCTGACTCTGAAGGGGAATATTTGCCTTTTGGAAATGACGATCGGTTGTCGAATAATCGCACTTCTCCCGGTACATCTTTGCAGTGCAATGGTGCCGCCATGCAAGGCGAGAGCACAAAAAAGTGATAATTTCGACCCTTTGCCCAACGGGGATGGCAGGGGAGAACGTGGTCGTAGTGTCCATAGGAGAGCTGTTGCTACAGGTAGAGGTTTCCTCTTTTCTGATCATTTGGAATGAGGACAAAAGGATTAAAAAAAACAACAACATGCAAATAAGTTCAAACATCAATTCAATATCTACTATTTCCTGAATATTATGAAATTCAAGATGGCCGCCTCTGATGACGTCATAATATGCTAATTAGACGAGCATATTTACCCCCCACATAACCTTTCGGTCATGCCCAACATTTTTCTAATTTACAGTAGATCTCTATCTTTAAGCCCTTTCAAGCCACAAACTTTTGAAATCTTGATGTCAAAATCCAGCATTTTTCCCAAAAATCCCTGGCGCCTAAAGGGTTAACTTACAGTCTAAGTTCACTTGAATTAATACCAAGTGTTAGTCGGATCTCTAAAGATCCAGTTGGCATGCCCTATGCTCCATCTCAACTGGATTTTAGTCTGTTACTAAGCTGACGTTGAAATGCGGTAACAAAGTAGACGATGCATACCTGACTTCAGAAAAATACATAGTTTGGAGTGTGTAGATACTCCACACGTGTTCATCTGGCTATAGAAGTGCCCCTGATCTTGCAACATTCACTTAAGTACTCAGACCAAGACACACATCCTCCAAATGGGAACAGGAACTAACATTTGGAATTTGCATTGATTAAGTATAGTTTACTCCTTTTGGGGACTGATGGCAATTTGCATGAAAGACACTGGGGAATGACACACCCTCTACAGTGAGCAAAATATCTCTTAACTCTTAGGATCTGTATTACCTTGTAGCCTACTTCTTGTAAGATTGAGACCATTGTACCAGTCGACTTGAGAAAGTTCAACATTCTGAGTGAGTGGAGTGAGGGGAAGGACGTGGATGAAAAGGAAAGGTGAAAAAATCACATCTTATCTCAGTGAGATGTCGGAACAGATGCCTGTGTATTAATAAACTCTGTATATTGTCCGTATCTCAGAAGATCAGTGTCTGAGGTTCTTCTAATCTTACACAGCTGCAAAGTTAACTGGGTAATAAATTAAGCTGTTTTGGTGGGAGAATGGATTACAGCTCCCCCCAAACTCCCAGATGGGCTCAGATGCACTGTAAAAAATGATTTGTTTGACACAACTTGACTTAGTCAAGTCATCTTGTTGCATTGACTCAGTTAAGTTGAGCAAACATTAGGTGTTGAGTTCACTCAACTTATATGTAGTTGTTGAAATAACATTTCGTATTTTTGCTTATTTCATAAATTGAGCCAATCTACTGTATCAAATAATGAGCATTTAGAATTTTTAGTTAAGTCAACTGAAAAAACATTGGTTGAACTTAATTCTTCACATTTTCACAACCACATGAACCAAGTCTAATTGACAATTTTTTTAAATTTTAATTGTAATTTTTCCTCAACATTATAACTTAACTATTTGAATTGGACAAACATGAAAGTAAGTAGATGATAACAGAATTGTCATTTTGCGGAGAGAAAGACTGCTTTGAAATAAATGGACTCACATCCTTATCAAGGCTTTCCAGTATTGAAGTCATTTCTGGAATGTCCTCATAACGCGTTGACCTGAATAACTGTATCAGCTTTGAGAGATGACCATCTAGGCCTTCTAAAAAGGACTTGCTCAGGTCCTTTGACACAAGCCTGGTGAATTCTTTCCTGATATATAAAAACATTAATACATTTACAAATTTAACAAAGATGGCAGGGTCTCAGTGACAGTCTTCAACAGCACTAAATTAAAACATCATGCAGGGAGTTAAAACATTTTCATTTCACTCAACATGACAGAACTGGTCATATAATCTTAGGATATTAAGTTTGCCCATATCTTCTAATAAATGTTCTGAAAAATTCAAAGCACACAGAAACAAATCAACACAATTTACCTCTCTCTCTGTTTGATACAAGTCTTTTTTTGAAAATATTTAAAAGTGCTGTGGCGATGATTCTTACTTTGAGCACGGAAAGTGCTGTACACACTGGTCTGGTGTATATATATATATATAAAATCTTAAGTAACTAACGATAAGGGAAAAGTGATTCTTTTTATATAAATATATACAGGTGCATCTCAATAAATTAGAAAGTCATGGAAAAGTTCATTTATTTCAGTAATTCAACTCAAATTGTGAAACTCGTGTATTAAATAAATTCAATGCACACAGACTGAAGTAGTTTAAGTCTTTGGTTCTTTTAATTGTGATGATTTTGGCTCACATTTAACAAAAACCCACCAATTCACTATCTCAACAGATTAGAATACTTCACAAGACCAATAAAAAAACATTTTTAGTGAATTGTTGGCCTTCTGGAAAGTATGTTCATTTACTGTACATGTACTCAATACTTGGTAGGGGCTCCTTTTGCTTTAATTACTGCCTCAATGCGGCGTGGCATGGAGGTGATCAGTTTGTGGCACTGCTGAGGTGGTATGGAAGCCCAGGTTTCTTTGACAGTGGCCTTCAGCTCATCTGCATTTTTTAGTCTCTTGTTTCTCATTTTCCTCTTGACAATACCCCATAGATTCTCTATTTCTCTATTCTCTATGATAATGTCAATATATAATGTAATATGTTTGAGTTATAGTATTTTTTAATAACACACCTATGTCATAATTATTCAACACCTACTGTATTCAACATTGCTGTTTTTAAGTCACTTTTTTTTTGTATGGTGGGGAACGAAATTGTCTTAAAACACAATTAAGCCTCTAGAAACTCTAAACAGAAAAAGCAGAATTAGCTTGAGCTGTTGCACATACATAAACTTAGCCCATGCATGGGTAGCGGATATGCAAATTCAACAGAGCTCTCTCAAAAGCTATAGAAGAAATCGTTTTATTGCATTAGAAAGTCTAAAGCTACATAAAGATTTCCAAGACATTCAAAGTTCCTAGAGACACAGCTGGCAGCTTTATTCCTCAGCTTAAAATGTGTTGTACCAGAAAATCTTTGAGGGTGTTGAAGAAAAAGCACAATATCATAATAAATTTGATCAGAGCAACTGAGAAAAACCTGCAATGTACAGCCAAAGACTTGCAAGATGACCCGATGAAAGGAGGAAAAACATTTCAATGCTGAGTATAAGAACAACACTAGACAAGTATGGCCTTCGTATTGGGGCATCCTGCCGAGTGACACTCTTGACCAAGAAGAACATAAAAGGCCGACTTGAACATGTTAAAATTCATTTGGGTGGACCTGTGGAGTCCTGGAAGAATGTTTTATGGAGCGATGTGACCAAACTGGAACTTTTGGACCCATGGATCAGCGGTATGTCTGGTGCAAAAAAGGCAAAGCTTATAAACAGAAGAACACCATCTCCATGGTCAAACTTGGAGGTGGAGCAGTCCTGTTATGGGGTGCTTTACTGTTGCAGGAAGTGGAAATCATGACTGTATGAAAAATGTAATGGATTCTTTGAAGTATCAGGCCATTTTGGCAAGAATTGTGATGCCTTTGGTGCAAAGGACAGCCGTCCCAAAGTATAAAACCAAATATACTTCTGCTTGGTTCAGGGATCAGTCATAGGATGTACTTGAGTGGCCTGTTCAGTCTCCAGATTTAACTCTCATTGAAAATATTTTGTTGAATTTGAAGAAAGCAGTGGCAATATGAAAACCAAAGATTATCAGTGATCTGAAAGCTTTTTCAGGTGAGGAATGAGCCAAGACTGCAGTAGAGATGTGACAGAAGCTTCTGAGCACTTATAGGCAGCGTTTATTGGTGGCTTTAAAGAATAAAAGATTCTGCACAAAATTTGACTTTTGGGGGATGAATTATTTTGAACTTGAATGTTTAGAGCCAATTAGATTTTTATCATTATTCATCAATGTTACATATTTTTAGAATCACTCAAATGTGTAATAACTTTCTCTAATAGTTCACTGATACCTTTGTTGCATTGTTTTTAAAAAATGTTGTTCTCTGCAACAAAATGTCTTGCAGGTCAAGGGGTTGAATAATTTTGATTGCAACTGTACATTCTCCTATGGTAAAAATCTTCTGTGGACAAGTATTTCACCCAATCTTAACACTTTACTTTACAACCTTATCCTTAACACCCTCAAGAAGGGTCAGAGCAGTATATTTAAAGTTATGGAGGACATAATAAGTACTAGAATATTACACGTATGTTGAATTTAATCAAGGATTTACTCAATTCTGCAACCCTTCATTTAAACAAATTTGGCTAATTTATTTATGTTAGATATTAATAACATGTATTTCTCTGTTTTTATTAAGTACGTTTAACATACGTAAATTTCCATATATATATATATATATATGTGTGTGTGTGTGGAATACATGTAAACACCGCAAGCAGTTCCCCAAAAAAATTGGCTAATTCATTTATTTTAACTATTAATAGCATATTTATTTCTCTGTTTTTATTCAGTACATTTAAAATGTTTTCAATTTAATGTTAGAATACATGTAAACACCACAAGCAGTTCCCAAAGAGACAATTATTCATGCAGACAAGACAAATTATTTTTTGCAGAAACCGTAGAAATACATCCCACCAAAATATGTTAATTAGCTGTTTGCCAGCATTTGATTGTAGTTCGAACTGATCCGATCAAATCTCATCTGATTTCAGAAGTTGGTAGTTGACCTTTGATCCCCTGGATTTGTAGACCATCATTCCACACACCATGGCAACTACTGCTATGACACATCCGGCCACGAAAACAAGGTTCAGGTTCAAGCTTGGGCTGATGGCATCTGGAAATGAATAAGGGACATTAGCATTTAAAACCTCATCTTTTAATTGCACCTGCATCTGCACAAACGACCAAGTTAGGACATACCAGTAAATGATGCGCTCCTCCTCAGCCGCAGGGGTCCCTGGGAGATGAAGTGGCTTTTAGTCTGGATGGCAGCTTCTCTTTTGTGAACGTGTGAGGATGATGCGACCTGTGTGCCATTGGTGCAGCCCTTAGCACAACGTGTGTTGGGATTGTTGGCTTGACATATCATAATGGAGCAGCTGATAAACACCTAGAGAGAGAAAGAGTGACGATTAAAAAAAAACACATTCTCTGTTCCAGTAAAATGAGGTTTGCTTTTTTTTTTTTGGTCCATCCTTACCTGGTCATATTGTCCAATAAACTTGAAGGCCTCCATACTGAACTTGACATTGGGCTGGTGACTTGAGTAGATTTTAACAGTGTCATCAACCCCGCATCTGACATAAATTGACAAAATGGATTGGATTAATTTGTTGGAAAATGACAGTGCTGTCTAAGCATGATAATGTGGTGAAAAAAACTAAAAACTAAAATAATTATTTTTGTTATTTGAAATAAAATGTGTGTGTGTGTCTGTGTGTATACACTGTATATAATTGTTAACTGAAATCAATTTTAAATTGCAACTTTGCAAGAAATGATACTGACTTAATTTGGAATATGACAATCAAACTCTGTGTTTTCGTGCCACACATAAACCTGACTTATTTAAATTGAAATGTCATTGTGTAAAACATATGGCTTTATTGATTTGAGTGATTTTGGATTCTTACCCATTTGTGATGATGGGATAAGAGATGGGATAATTGGGATTATCAAAGGGTGTAGCTACACAGGACTCAACGAAGACCTCAGTGTTTTGGACGACATTGACAGGGGCGATCTCCATGAAGATCATGTCTCCAACATTGTAATCCAGTGGGTAGCTGCTGGGACTTCTTATGTTACTGAAGGTACTAGACTGAAAAAACTCAAACTGATAGCTGAATGAGCCGAAGCCTCTCTCGGTGAAGTTGACCGCAGGCCTGTGAGCATCAAACATCGTGGTGATGCTGCTCTTTTTCTGGTACTTGCACATAACTTCAATTTCAAATACGTTTTTCCTGGTTATGATGTGGTTTGGATTATCGAAGGTAACAATTGTGTTCTTGAAGAGGAGATGATCATCAGTCTCCTACAGAAAAACAAATATAAAAGCAGTTTAGATGCAGTGAAAGCTTTTATTGTTATTTATATCTAATAAAACTGATTGAACTCCTTACTTCAATCTGAGTACCGCATCCGTTTAGAGAGAAAGTTGTAAACACATGCGTGTTGTTGGAAGAAACTGCACAGGAAGCATTGTTGTTCAGCCGCAAGTGATCTCCATGAATACCCGAAATAGTGGCTCTTTCTATTGACACTGACATTTTGTCCTTAGTGCAGGTCACGTGTGCTCTTGGACCTTGAACAAATACAGAACAATTGTAAGAATGCAGTTGTATAAACATACATTTACTTCAAGGACACTACAGGACTATTAAAGAGTTAAACAACCCAGGCTCATTGGAAATACCTTACGCTGCCGACTTTTGCAAACATATACATGAATATACATACATTTCACTGCATGTGAAACTGATGCATTTGTGTTGCAAAGCTCTCTGATACAAGTCGAGTGAAACATGAGTCACAGCACTCCATAAAAAAAGAGCCAAAAGACTTGTAGACGCAATCTCAAATAGCATGGTTGCTTTAGCAAATGTGTTCTCATCTAAAGTTTGCTTTTGTTAACACTATCAGCTAGGTTTATGGTCAGGTTCGTTTTATTAATGACACTGTGCTGTTCAATAAACCCACAGCTACAATGAAAAAGGTTTTGCAGAAATTTAGGCAGAGTCAAATATTTACAATGATCCTGTGTTGGAAGTAAACCATCAAATCTAAGAGTAAGACGAATTTCAATGAACACTGTAAATTACCTGCAGCCTCCACCACAACAATTACACACCTCATCTCAGATTGATAGTTCCTAGACCTAAAATATTAAGAAGATTAATCAGCTTCATTTGATATGGCACGTTTTTATTGAATTAATCTCGCTGTGTAATCATACCCATTTAGGCCCTCTGCAATGAAGCAAATTGGAAAATGTTGGCCAAAATTATCTGACGTTGGTGTCCAGTTGATCACATACTCCCCAGTGGTGGTGGTCTCCTTTGTGCTGTTCAGAGGTCCACTAAAGACCACATCAGAGATCCTGAAAAAAAAAAACATCCAATAAGATGCACATATATTGGTTTAGAAATTGAACTAAAATTAACCAGTTATAGTGAAGATCTAGATCCGCAGTTTTTTGCCTTTTTGACTCCAAGGCCTCCCACTGCCCACAATAAAAATGGTCCCTTTCAACCTTGGTCAACATGACAATATAATTCTATTATATTCTTTTGGCAGAGAATGTTTTGGACGGGTTTTTCTTGAAGTGGGCGGGTTTTGGAGAGCTTTTAGCTTGGAAATTGTTGACCCAATCTTTGTTGTAAAATTGTATGAACTTGTTTCTGGAAGGCTACTGCCTGGCATAGTTTACCTCCAAACTTAATTAAACTTCTAGGCAAGTGTGTTGGAACTGGTTAAAGCTAAACTCTACAGGACGTTGGCTCTCCAGGAGCAGGATTGAACATTCCTGATCTAGATTAATCCAGTTTGTGCTCTGAGGAAAATTATGTTGAAGAACTAGTTCAGTCTAGTTGATCTCAGAAGGAAGTGTGAATCGTTAAAGTTGAGGATGTAGGTTGAGCTCAGAAAGTAGTTTGAAGATCTAGTCTCGCCTAGTCCAGGAGTGTCCAAACCTGTTCCTGGAGTATTTTGGCTCCAACCTTAATTAAACACACCTGGAACTGGCAAATCAAGGTCTTCACTCTCACTAGAAATTTAGAAATGTGTTGGAGCTGGTTGGAGCTAAACTCTACAGGATGTTGGCCATCCAGGAGCAGGATTGGGCACCCCTGGTCCAGAGAAAATTGTTTACTGTTATCAGACATTTCCATCATACCTTGAGAAGGTTGCAGTAGCCTTTACTCTGATCTCTAGCTCTTGATTGACACGAGCCTGTAGATGTTCTCCCTGATGAGGTGTTGGGTGGAGGAAACGCGGTAGATATTCACCCTCGATGCAAGACGGTGCAGGAGCCTCCACTAAAACATAAACATAATAATAACGGTTGTTATACAGAACAACACAATTAAAAAAATTATTTCAGCAGTGAACGGTACCTTCTACAGCAAATTGGAGAGGTATTTTGCTCAATGGTGGATTGGATGCATTAACGAAGGGGGATCTGGCCGCCGGGGCCATGGCAGTGTAGTTTAGAGTTATGTTCTGGGTGGGATAGTCCTCCATGACCAGCTCAAATGCATAAAAACCACGTGCAGCATTGACAGCGTTTGACAGAGTACAGGTGCTCTGGAAAGAAGAAAGAAATTAGCAAAAAAAAAACGAATTATTAGCAAGCAAGTCAGCCAAGAACATGTCAAAGAATGAAAGGAAAAAGTTAACTGTATATTTCACTGCTGTCCATGGCAACATACATGGTTATACATTATTCCTCACCTGGTTCAAAGTGAATCCTGCAGGTTGGTGGCACATTCCACACTCACTTGCAGATAAAATTCCATATCTACACCTGACCTTGTCTTTATCTGGATCACAGGACAAAAGATTGTAGTTCCTGGCGCAGTTCTGAGGAACTCTAGAAACAATCCAAAAACAGTCATCTTGAAATGTGTATAGGTAAACAGGCTCCAAGAAGTACTTAGACCGCAAGATGCATCCATCTGGACCGCAAAGCCTTTTGACATAATGAAATAAATAAATGCCAAATGCTATTTTCTAACAAAATCAAATTTATATCAAGCACATCAAGGTCAGCTCAGTAGAGCCGTTTGGGTCCTACGGCACCACAGGTTGCTAATACGGTTAACGGTTGCTACAGTCAGACGTGCGGTGAAGAGAGATGAAACTTTCAGTGAGTGAAAAACAATGGCATTCTCAAAAATTAGGAAAGTTGATGGGTCCTTAAAAAGTCTTACATTTTGTTGTATCAAATATAAGGTCATAAAAAGTCTTAAATGGTACAAGTCTTAATTATGATTTCAGGAGGTCTTAAATGTGGGGACGGAAAGACAAGAATAGCGATATAGCTTAATGTGACGATTAAACTTCAAAAGGCTGTGATTTTATTGAATAAATATGAGTGCCGCACATTTCAAAGTTAGGTGCTGCGCTGTTTTGTGTACAGCTGTTACCGGGGAAACGACTATATTTCTGCCATTCCAATAGCACCACCTAATGGCAGAGTATGAATTAGCTTTTTCAATAAGCCTGTCTGCTGTTTTTGTTCAGACCATTGTGAAAATCAACCCATGTTTTTACGCAGCAAACACACATAGTTGTAAATGTGCACTGGTGGATCGATAAGAAGATAATGCATTATAAAAATTTAAACAATTAAGACAGTAACATATATATTTATATGTTAATTGATTCATATAATAATTGATTGATAATAGTTGTTTTAATTCGTATAATAATTGATACTTTTGACTCCATTTTCTTTAAAAAGTTGATTAATTTATAAATTTTCATGTGGCTCAGTAGTAGAGCATTGTGTTAGCAGTACAAAAGGTTGTGGGTTTGATTCCCAGGGAACACACATACTGGTTAAAAAAAAATTTATACCCTGAATGCACTGTAAGTTGCTTTGGATAAAGGTATCTGCTAAATGCATGAATTATTATTAAATTAAATATCCTGCTGATACTTTGATACTGATACCTGGTCTGGCAAAAACCATCAATTCATGTTTTTAGGGATATAATTGCCTGGACCTCGGCTGGTGAGGAGGGTTCATTACTGGACCTCAAGCAATTTTAGTTGAAGACTCCTGACTTAGACAATCAAGATACATTTTAAAAAGTGTAAATGCTATTGCGTCACATAACAAAATACCAATTCAAATGCTAGACCTTTTCTCAGAACTGACTTTTACACTTTTGTAAAATGTCTTTGCAATTACTTTACACTAGCTGGTCCTAGAGTGAATTTTACTCGATTATAATCAATAAAAATGGTAAGGTAAATGAAAATAGATTTATACATCTTGAATAAAAAAATAAGATAAATAAATAGGAAAGAAAGAAAGAATAAAAGAAAAGCAAAAACTTTTTTTGCTATACTAATACTACTACTACTACTAATAATAATAATGGAAATGGAAACTAATTATAATTTATGAAAATATATAAAATATGTAATATACAAATAAAACATTTCTTAAAGTATTACACTAACATCATTGTAATATGTTAGTTACATTATGAATGCTGAACATTCTAACATTCTGTCGATTAATGGGAGATCAGAATTTTCTTTAAATGGTCTTACATTTCTTTTTAATCCCTAAAAGTATAAATTGGACATGAAATAGATTTTTAGGTTTAGGTTCACATTTTTAAAAATCAAATGAATGGCGGTTGTACATTACTTTAAGAAGCAGATGGAAATAGAGAAGTTTTAGTGCAGACAAAAATCTTTTGATGAAGACAAACTGATTTTACCTTACAATGGGAAGTGTGGTTGCGACTGGAGATCTGTTGGGTTTAGAGGTGTCAGATCTTTCTCCGAGGTCAATATGTGTGATAAGTCCCCAGTTTCCACCATATATGTTATATGTGGTAGCGATCCAGCAGCAACTACTTTGTCTGTTGACACATGCATTTCATTTATAATAAACACATTTTAGATTATCTACAGTGCTATTATATTATGGTTAATTAGATTAATCGAATTCCTCTAATTTTGCTTACTGCAGCTGAAATGGGCTGTTGTTGGAGACGATTCTTTTCATCACTGCCTCAGTCTGGCACCAGCTACCACCATTGGGACTGCTGTCCACACGACCACCCACAAAAGAGGTTCTACTGCCACAGTTTCCAGACCTGCACGTCCAGGAGTCAGTTGCATAACAGCTATGATAGGCCTCCTTGAAGCGGATATCCACCTGAAAAAAATACAGATGTAAGTAATTTCTCAAAATTAAGTTGGCATAGCTACTGTCTGATTATTCCAAACGTTTGACCTGTAGTGTATGCACTGTATACTTTTAGTTAGTTTTAATAAAAATCCTCATAAAAAGTACCCATGACTGAAGAAATATAATACAGGTCTCACCCTATAGGAACCATCAGGATTCTTTATCGGGTTGAACGTCATTGATCCTCCATAGAAGTGTGAGGCTGAGGCTGAGGATGCCAGCAGCAGCAGAGCTGAGAGCAGAGAAGAGACAGACATGATGATGCTCATGAATGAGTTCTGACCAATGATCACAGCACGTTCCCTTTTAAAGACCTGATGGAGGAAGTCATCTCAAAAAAAAAAAGAAAAAAGAATCACATTTACAATAAAATCTTCCAGGAAAGTAAATATCCCCATCCACTCCTACTTCAAGAATGATCGGCATGCACTTTTGCACTTCCATAGCATCTCTGTACATCTAAAAAATTCTGTTCAAGATCTCGTTTTGATCTCATACAGTGCTGGAATTTTAGTATTATTTATATACCTTCATATTTATACTATTATAGTTTTCATTCCAAATTTTGAGCTTTTATATTTACATTTTTTTATTTAGTGCATTTTTGCTCTTTTTAAATATGTCTGTTTATGTTTCTCTTTTTTCAGTTTTACTTTACTTACTTTACTTTACTTTACTTTACTTTAGTTTTATTTCCACTTATAATTTTAGTGCTTTAACTTAAACTTATTTGAGTTACTTTCCAAGGCAGCATTTCTCATTTTAGTTTAGCTAAGTCTTTATTCTAATAACAATTTTTTTTAAATCATAGTTTTAGTTTTAGCTAGTGAATAAAAGCATGCAAAAAAAGCATGCTTTTTTTTCAATGAGGAAACATGTTTCCTTTTTCAACCATAAACCTATTTTTATTTTGACCGTGCATTTTATTAATACAGGAAGATTGAGTAAAGATACTTATTTCAGTTGCTCATTTCAATTTCAACCTTGCTTAAATTATATTAAACTGACTAAAATGAGTTAAATCTTGTATTATTAAAAATTAAATAGAAATTGGTTAACTTATTAAAATATTGAAAAAACACGTTACCATGATATGACTGATCATATAATTTTTTTATATAATAGTGCTGTGGGTTTCCTCAATGATTTTGAGTGTTCATGACGACGGTTTGCGGCATAGAAGTCTTCCTATTGGTCAAATTCAAGCAGAAAACACTGATAAGAGTGTCAGTTCAGTTTAAGCTCTCTTTTCAATCTTTTTAAGAAAGAAAATGGTACAAATGTGAAAGTAGATTCAACAAATGATGCAAATACAGTCAAAATATTCCAGTCAAGGTCAAACTTTAGTTCTAGGCTATACAGAAAGCAAAGGAATATAGGAAACAGTTTATACTCTCTCGTCAGTTTAGAAGGTTTTTCATTGAAAATGCATTTAGATCATATTTAGTTTATGCATTATATCATCAAATCAAGCTCTAAATGTAATGGAGAGCCTATTGAAGAATTTTACTTTGAAACCTTGCCACGTATCAGATATTTCTGGTCCTTCTCCATTACAGATGCTACGTTTGTTTCCTCATCTACATACTATTTATTACTTTGGGTTTGGCAGAGGTGTTGAGGTATGTAATGAGGATGTTAGACTATAATTTCGTGACAGCATACTATTACTATTAAGTAGTCATTTAGTGGATACTTTCATCCAAATGTAGTTTCATTGTTACATGTAAGGATCAGATAACATGATACTTGAACCCTGTAATCTGGCACTTAATCTACTGACTGGAACGAGGGTGGAACACAAACACTGCAGATAAAATGATAAATGATAACACAAATATACCACAGGCTCCAGAGCAATAGATTCAGATGTTAAGATAAAACCTTGCTTAAGAGTCAAGATCTGTAACCATATCTGCTCAGCATTTGATATACTACTGTTGCTGAAGGAGAAAACACTCAAAAAAAAAAAAAAAAAGCTCACAGAAGTGTGTGTGTGTGTGTATATATATATATAGTTCAAGATTTTGGAAAATTCTTTAGAAATTTAGAAAAAGTATTTTTGACATGTAATGCATGTATTCAATTTCCATTTATGACTTGGGAAATTAGACACTGGCTGTAATTAGCAAGTATGAAAATAAAATACCGTAATAAAATAAAAAAAGAACAAAATGTGTATTTTATTTTATTTATTTAATAATGTAGTAGCTATTGTAGTGCAGTTGCTGCATTATAATAATGGTTTAATTTATATCAAACACCAGGGAAATCTTCTTTCTCTGGGCTGCAGGCGTTTAACTGCACGAATGCAAGATTGTTCTCATGATTTATTTGTTCTTGCCAATGTTTAAGTACATTTCACTCAACACCATGTAAACTTTTAGTTTTGCTTCCAGCAAACAAGGAAACCCTCGCAACAGGTCTGGTGAGGCTTTTGATGTTCTCGTGTGGATTGTTCTTCTGGTAAATGTCATAGTGTCGTGTCTTTTGTTAATCAAGTTATTCAAATGCTTATTGTATGCATCGAGCCTAACACATAATCTTTCAAATTATACTTTATTTGATAATGTGCACAAACACAGGCACTCTACACACACACAGTAGAAAGTTGATCCTAGTCCATTGCCTGCATTGTTTCTCCCCAAAAGCAATTAAAAAAATCTCTGTATTGGTTTCTATATGTTTGTTTGCTTTTATTATGTGTCCTGTATTTCGGTCGACTGAACTAGTGATGCCAGTCATTTGTGA
The DNA here is from genome assembly GCF_001515645.1 of Sinocyclocheilus grahami. Lineage (NCBI taxonomy): Eukaryota > Metazoa > Chordata > Actinopteri > Cypriniformes > Cyprinidae > Sinocyclocheilus > Sinocyclocheilus grahami. The sequence continues at coordinate 649,037 of NW_015505637.1, read as the reverse complement.
TTTATTCATTCTTTTGATTCGGCTCTTTATTTTCAATGAAAGAGGGAAAAACAGGTTTGCATTTTTCATGTTGCAAAATGTTTAAAAAGTGCCTAGAGATGCCTTCGTTGTGTTCAGGTACACCGTTGCTCTCACCGATTATTTGGTCTGAAGAGTCCCAAGTCTTATAGTTGCATGAATGCTAGACATACTCAAGAAAATTCTCTCAGAACTTTTAACAAGAGTATATATTACAATTTTGAACTTTTTATAGTATTAGGTTTTTTAAATGCTCTCTGTGTGGCTCTTTCCATTAGTTTGATGTTTTGTGTGCATGTTTAATAAGTAAAATAGTTAACAAATCCAATCAATATCTGGTGGGAACTGTGATTTTATACATTCCTTCCTCATCTCTGTGAAGGAATCTTTGCTCAGTCCTGTCAGAACCGCTTTAACTCTCACAGACTGGCTGGTCAGGTACAAGCTGCTCTTCAGGTCATGGCACATCTCTGTTTTTGACAAACACCAAGGTCGTGTAGTAATTTAATTGCCATCCGAATCCACATCTCGGAGTTCACAAGAGGGGATCAATCCAAAAGTTAGTTTATAAATGCTTTTTGACCACTGTCAAGCACCAAACAGTAACTGTTGCGCTTCATGATAATGTGCAAGAAAAATAAAAAAAAACAGATCACAGCAAAAACAGTTTTGCTTTTGTTTGTAAATTGTTCCAAAGCATTGTTCAAATTTGGAAAAAGAATAGTAAAATTCTTTAGAAATTTAGAAAAAGTCTGGTAACACTTTATCAACAAACATTAAATAATGCATAATGTATCATTAGTTAATATACAATCAAAGAGTTAGAAACGCGAGATAATGTGCTTGTTAATGTTTGCTAATAAACTTATTAAACATTAGATAGTTCAAACAAATCATTATTTCATGTAAGTTAAAATGCTTACGAACGTCATTAAACTTTAAATTCCATATGATCAAGCACTTATTGAGAATCTACAAATGATTTTCACAGATGTTATAAAATGATTGAAAGCTTGTGTTAATGCACAACACTTTTACTGCTACTGAGGTGTGATACGGGTCAGGTTAGGGACAGGTTTGGTGGTATAGGTAGGTTTAAGGGTTGGTTAAGGGGTACAGGGTACAGGGGTCAATTTGATTATTATAAGGGAACATGGTTAAATCTGTTTATATTATATTGTTTTGATAAATGAACAAGTATTTTCTTTAAAAAAAAAAAGATTTGTTTTCCCCTGTTTATTTATGATTTGAGGAATATCCTCTTTAATGATATACTGAAGAGTATACTAATGTGAGTGTTGAGGCAATAAAAGCATTTTTTGCTCCAAAATTACAATCTGTTATGTCTTTAGCAAGTATTTAACTAAATTTAACCAGACACTCTTTACACAAACCTTGTTACATTAGCTAAAAGTCCAATGCTCATAAAGATACTAAATGATTAGTAATCGTTGATAAACATTTACAAATAGTTTCAACTTTAGATTGGCTACTGCAAAAACATGAACAAATGATTAATAAATGATTAGTAAAGATGTGTGAATAGGGGAGATTCAGGTCTTTCGGGACACTTTTTGCCATCGAGATGGTATTAATGATTAGTAAACATTTATAAACATTTGCAAATGATGAATAGTTTCCACTTTAGATAGAGTACTGCAAAATTATTTGTAGATTATTTGTTAAGATTAGTAATATTATTAGTAGATTATTTGTTAAGATTTGTAATTAGAGGTCTACACAACAAACAAAGACCAACAAATGAAGATCATATGAACTGAAATTTTACTGACATTTGTAAGCATTTCAATTTACACTAAATAATCATATGTTAATCATTAGGTAATGGTTAGTATGTTCATTAGTGTCACGTTTCGCTACTGTGAGGATCACGGAGACGAGGAACGTCAATAAGGAGATTTTAATGACTTCAAGAGAATCAGGAAAACACACGTAGCTGAGAAGGTTGACACATACAATTCCGGACGAGGGAGAACAGAACGGGCTAGAACTCAAATAGGGCAGACAACGAGGGGCAGACAGGTGAGGAGGATAACTAATAACAAGGAACTCCTGGAACTAATAGAACTAAATCGGGACAGGAACGGAGCAACCAAATAAGGGCAAGGAAGGCACATAGGGATCATAACACACACAAAACAAGGAACAGAGTTTGACATTACTCCCCCTCTCGGAAGGCGCATCCCGCGCCGTAACAATTCCACCAGGGAAGGGGGGTGGGTGCCCTGGAGGCTGGTGCAGGACTGGGACACGGGGAATACCTCCAGGGCGGATCAGGCAGTCCAGGGTGCCATGGTGGCACAGAGAGCTCAGGGGCCATGGCAGAGCAGGCAGTTCAGGGCGCCATAACAGAGCAGGCAGTTCAGGGCACCATGGCGGAGCAGGCAGTTCAGGATGCCATGGTGGAGCAGGCAGTTCAGGAGGCCATGACAGAGCAGGCAGTTCAGGGCACCATGGCGGAGCAGGCAGTTCAGGATGCCATGGTGGAGCAGGCAGTTCAGGAGGCCATGACAGAGCAGGCAGTTCAGGGCACCATGGCGGAGCAGGCAGTTCAGGGGCCACAGCGGACCAGGCAGTTCAGGAGGCCATGGCAGAGCAGGCAGTTTAGTATGCCATGCCCGAGCAGGCAGTTCAGGGCACCATGGCGGAGCAGGCAGTTCAGGAGGCCATGGCGGGACAGGGAGCTCGGGGAGACATGGTGGAGCAGGAAGCTCAGAAGGCCATGGTGGATCAGACAGTTCAGGAGGCCATGGCTGGACGCAGGACTCTGGCCTCGCCACTCGGTCCGGCCACTACGGATGGACCCATACTACCCAACCCCCCTCACCAAAAAAATCCTTGGGGAGAATATCATCTTTAGAGGTCCTCCGTAGGTCTAACTTGACTTGGGAACAGGAACCCTCTTTGGGCTGGATTCGGGGGCTGGAGCCGACACTGGAGCGAGCTCTGGGGCTGGAGCCGACCACTTTCTCCTCCTTAGATTCCCCTTTAGGTTTGGGGTAAAATACATGGTCGGCGGGCTTGAGTGAGCCGCGGCCGGCGGGCTGGAGAGAGCCACGGCCAGCGGGATTGTGAATGCCACGGCTGGCGGGCTTGGCTTCGGAGCGGCCAGTGGGCTTGACAGCAGAGATTCCGGCGTGCTCGAGCGAGCGGCGTCCGGCAAACTTGACTTTGGAGCGGCCGGCGGGCTGGTTCTGGCTCGGGCCCGGACACTCCCCAGACACCGGTAGAACCCTTCCCTCCAGCATAGTCCTTTGGTGTCTGGGAGGTCCACAGGGTGATGGTAATTGGCCCCGAGCCAGAACAGAGAATTGATGGTGGCGTCATCTAATGCTGTCGCCGCGGTGAGCCCGCAGAATTCCCAGGCATACTCGAAGAAGGGGAGATCTTGGCAGACTAAGGTGGAGAAACGAGCTGCGATTTCTATGATCTCAGGGGGAAACAAACAGGAAAACAAAATACTTTTTCAAAAACGAAAAACAAACATGGGGAGAAGGTGCGCCACTTACTGTCACGGTCTGGAATTCTGTCACGTTTCGCAACTGTAAGGAGCACGGAGACGAGGAATGAGGAGACGAAGAGTACATCAATAAGGAGATTTTAATGACAGTAAGGTAATCAGGAAAACACACGTAGCTGAGAAGATTGACACATACAATTCCGGACGAGGGAGAACAGAACGGGCTAGAACTCAAATAGGGCAGATAACGAGGGGCAGAGAGGTGAGGAGGATAACTAATAACAAGGAACACCTGGAACTAATAGAACTAAATGGGGAGAGGAACCGGAAGGACCAAATAAGAGCAAGGAAGGCACATGGGGAGCAAAACACACACAAAACAAGGAACGGAGTCTGACAATTAGTAAACATTAACAAGAACATTATCTCATATTTCTAGCTATGTGTATATATATTAAGTAATGTTAAGCATTATATAATGTATTTTAATGATTTATAAATGAAAGTTATTATAAAGTGTTACCTTAGCAAGTATGAAAATAAAATAATTTAATAAAATAAAAAATAACAAAATGTTTATTTAATAATGCAGTAGCTATTTTAGTGCAGTTGCTCCATTATAATAACGGTTTAATTTATATCAAACACCAGGGAAATCTTCTTTCTCTGGGCTGCAGGCGTTTAACTGCACGAATGCAAGATTGTTCTCATGATTTATTTGTTCTTGCCAATGTTTAAGTACATTTCACTCAACACCATGTAAACTTTTAGTTTTGCTTCCAGCAAACAAGGAAACCCTCGCAACAGGTCTGGTGAGGCTTTTGATGTTCTCGTGTGGATTGTTCTTCTGGTAAATGTCATAGTGTCGTGTCTTTTGTTAATCAAGTTATTCAAATGCTTATTGTATGCATCGAGCCTAACACATAATCTTTCAAATTATACTTTATTTGATAATGTGCACAAACACAGGCACTCTACACACACACAGTAGAAAGTTGATCCTAGTCCATTGCCTGCATTGTTTCTCCCCAAAAGCAATTAAAAAAATATCTGTATTTAGTTACTTTTTACAGTTTTCATGTTACATTCCTTCCTCATCTCTGTGAAGGAATCTTTGCTCAGTCCTGTCAGAACCGCTTTAACTCTCACAGACTGGCTGGTCAGGTACAAGCTGCTCTTCAGGTCATGGCACATCACTGTTTTTGACAAACACCAAGGTCGTGTAGTAATTTAATTGCCATCCGAATCCACATCTCGGAGTTCACAAGAGGGGATCAATCCAAAAGTCAGTTTATAAATCCTTTTTGACCACTGTCAAGCACCAAACAGTAACTGTTGCGCTTCATGATAATGTGCTTGCATTTTAAATATGGACACTTTTATTGCTGAAATGCTGGAAACAGTTTACAAGAATAACCACAGCGAGTGGGAGTTGTTATAAAGAGATAGAAAACAAAATCACGTGAACTTTTGAAAAGGCCCATTATTATGGCTGCAACAGATTGGCAATACAATTTAAAATGTTTTATATGCATTTATATAAATTAGGGCTTACACTTATGCAACTTTTTTTATGACATCCACCATTCGGAGAGCTAAAAAGCTACACAAAAAACCATTTAAACCATAACATGTCAATTTTCCTATTATTAAATAGCATATTTAAATAAATGTTTAACAAGTGACTGACCACTTAAGCAACGTGTTTTGGGTTCACAAAAATTCACTGTAAATGAATCACCATCAGAAAGCATGAGTTGTATCACTGAGGAGCCATGCAAATGTATTTTTACAGAAGTCCCCATGAGAAACAAGAACCATCTGAATATGGCTTTTGTATCTCATTCCAAACTGGGAATATTTCTATTGATTGGAATTTCCTTACAATATTTTGTACCTGCTTTAAAATAAGGGTGGTCTCTCTTCTCTGAAATGGAATGACTCAGTATGCAATTGAGCAAGGTTTAAGCAAGGTTTGGCTTGGCTACAACCCAAAAACATGCAGGATGGGTGAATTGAAAACACTTAATCGTTCATATGTCTGACTGTGTGTGTGTGTGTGTGTGTGTGTGTGTGTGTTAGCCACTGTAATGGACTGTCCGTCTCTCCGCTTCTCAGCCTTCAGCCCGTGATGCAGCTTTGAAAATGGATTGTTGGATGGAATGTCATTTAAACTCAGCAGGACTTATTCGCATTCTAATATGTTTGTCACTTTTAATATACAGTATCTAATACAATATGTGAAATGTATCTTTTTATAAATTAAGTACCAGGTTTTTATTCTTTACTGTATTCCTTTGCACTTTGTTTGAATAAATCAGCTCTGCACTTGGATACGTCACATCTCTGCGCTTGAGTCCCTCATTACAAAATGACAGTTTCAAGACAGACATTATCTCTGTTCCAAAACAGAACAAATTAAACAGTATTTTAAGGCATTCTAGACACAAGTATGTGACAAAGACTGTGCCAAAAAGTAAACAGCAATATTATAGAGTATAGTATAATACATAATATTCAAAGGTAAAAACTTCTGGGATCACCGGACTTGGGACAGCCGGTTTTGACCTGGCTCTGGCGTGGTAGGCACTGTGGGATTACAGAGCCCCTCGTCTGCAAAATCCCACACTGAACGAGGAACCGCTCAGCAATAAGACATAGTCTATATATTTGGAGAGGATCCCCAGAGTGTTGCTCTCCAGCATCAAGTAATTCAAAAAGTCATTGAGACCATTATGAAAAATGCCTTTAAGGGCAACATCATTAAATCCCACCTCATGACCAAAATCCATCACATCTGAACATCTTCCGCGTACCACAGAAAAGTGTTTATTACGTTTGAAATATGGATATTTATCTTTCAAAAACGTGCATGGATTCGCTACAGGAGGCCTTTATTCACCCCCCGGAGCCGTGTGAGGGACGTTTTATTATGGATGCACGCACTGTATTTCACGTCTTCTGAACTGTTGACAACCAACACCCGCTTACCCCCATTGTAAGGCTTGGAGGTGCCAGGACCATTTTTAATATAACTCCGACTGGATTCGTCTGAAAGAAGAAAGTCACATACACCTAGGATGCTTCGTGGCTGAGTAAGGCTAATTTTCATTTTTGGGTGAACTAACCCTTTAATGCTCGATAGTTCTCTGACAGTAGTCTCCAAAAAATAATCAAGATATTGTTTTGAGATAATATATCTTAAATTATGTTAACTTTTCTTAACATAACAACACCTTGGCATTTTTGTTGTTGTTTTTGTTTTAGGTAAAAGCCTCACTAATTGTTGTTAGATCTTTGTCAAGTGATTTATTATTATTTCACAGGACTAACTGCTTTATTAACTAAATCTAACTGATCATATTTAGCATTGGGTTATTGAAAAATGCACACACATTTTGTTCGACACACTAGTAAGTAGAAATTAATTTCTACCTTCAGAAAAGCAGTATAGTACAGTAACAAGAAAATGTGCACAGCGTATGTGTAAGGACTGAATAGTAGCCTACAGTAAATCTCATTTCTTTAACGACATGAGGAAAAAAAAGAGATTGATGGTATGACTGATGTATTTTTCAGAGGGAAGTTTCACCAAAATATTTTCTTTTCTGTCAAGCTATTAAAAACTTCTTTAGCTTTATGCTTATGATATATACAGTACAGTATGAAGATGTTACTGGATCCTAATAAAACCACTTTTACTTCATTCCTGCAGCATTTATGCCTTGTTTTATCCCGCCTTTCTTTTTCAGATGCCTTGAGCAGCTGAAATGAATGTTGTGTTGTTGTGCTGTTCTAAATCATTTGTTAAACATTGATCGCCATTCTTTTTCTTTCTTTCTTTATATAGCACAATTTAATACAACACATGTTGCCCAAAGTGCTTTACCATTACCAACTAACCAACACAATCAAAACCAAAATACCTACAACAGTATAAAAAAACAGTAAAAGTCACATAGCCTCTTAAGACCCGAGAAAATATTTCTAGTTTTTTTTCATGTCTTTACATTGTTTAGAGCATAAAATGTTTTTTAAAAATGATATTTCGTTCATAAAAAAAAATAAAAAGACATGAATGAACATGCATAAGCAAAAACAATAGATTTTTTTAAATCACCAATACATTTTTAGTTTTCAGGATTTGATATACCATTTGTCTTTCTGTAAAATGTGTGTAAAATGGCCATAAACGGGTTTTCTCATTATATACAATGTATCTATAAACTAAATCTAATTTGCATATTAATGTGTTTTTGTGGCAACATGTAATGAAAAAAGAAGTGTAATAATGGGAGTAATATTTGACAAGATTTTCATAATAATATATAATATTTCATAGAATATTGAAACATAATTTATTTCCCTATTCATTTGTTATGTCTCCCAAAATGCTAATAAACATGCTTTTAGTCCCGGTGTCCTCAAATGAGATCAACATCCTGTTTCGTAACAGAAAGTCATATTTTGATTTGAAACCTCATAACATTTTCCTGAGATGTTGATTTATGACACACAGTTACAAAATTAGACAGATTTAAATGACATTACAAAAAATGATCATATTTCCACAAGAGTGTCACTAAATTAATATCAGACATATTTGAAGATTAAGGAGAGGGAGTGGTCATAGTGAAACATCCAAACATTTAGTATCTCTGAAAAGCCCTGAATGTGCTCTGTACAGCACATCCAGACTTAAAACTGTGACATGTACAGTCTCAGAGAAATTCACAAAAATATAATGTCCTCATACGAGGATGCAAGGTCTCAGGAGGATAGTATAGATTAGGTAGGAGTCAAGACCCATCATAAAAACTCTCAGTTAAAAGATGTGATTTCACGCATGGCTTTAAACACGGGTAGTGTTTTAGTAGATCTAATAGCGACGGGGAGCTCGTTCTATAATTTTGGACCGGCTCTGGAAAAAGCACTATGACCCTCATATTTGTATTTGATCTTAATAACACAGAGAAGGTGTTGTTTTTCTGACCTCGAGGATCTGGAAGGAGTATATACTGACACCATACTGGACAGGCAACCCAGGGCTAGATTATGTAGGGCCTTAAAAGCAAGAATAAGAATCTTATAAATAATTCTATGCTGTACTGGCAGCCACTTTAATGAATGAGTCGTGTTTTGTAGCAGACTTTGCCGCCATTCTTGCCGCTGCATTTTGGATTTTCTGTAAGCGCGCTAGTGCACCCGCACCAACTCCATAATACAGGGAATTACAATAATCCATTCGAGTAAAGACACTAGCTGATATAGTTTTTTTTCAAAGTCTGCAGTGGAAAGAAATGGTTTAGTCTTAGCTAACAGCCATAACTTGAAAAAACAAGATCTCACCACTGTATTAATTTGGCTGTCCATCTTTAAATCACGATCAAACACAAACCCCAAGTTTTTCACACTGGGTTTCATATATCCAGACAAAGGTGTTTTTTTATGCACTAAACCACCATGTGCTTTCTAGGGCCAAAAACAATAACCTCAGTGTTCGTTTGCAGCCATCCAAACCTTAACCTCCTGTAAACATGCTGATAGAACATCAAATGAGTTTGAATGTAATGCTTTCACAGGCAAATAAATATGAGTATCATCCGCATAACAATGAAATGATACTTTATACCTCCATTGAGGTTACTTAACTTTATATCTCCATTGTCTATGTATAAAAAAATAATATTTTCACATAATTATCAATGATTTGATACAATTTTAGGCCACAACAGATTTCCTTTAATATCCAGACAAAGGTGTTTTTTTATGCACTAAACCACCATGTGCTTTCTAGGGCCAAAAACAATAACCTCAGTGTTCGTTTGCAGCCATCCAGGCCTTAACCTCCTGTAAACATGCTGATAGAACATCAAATGAGTTTGAATGTAATGCTTTCACAGGCAAATAAATATGAGTATCATCCGCATAACAATGAAATGATACTTTATACATCCATTGAGGTTACTTAACTTTATATCTCCATTGTCTACGTATAAAAAAATATTATTTTCACATAATTATCAATGATTTGATACAATTTTAGGCCACAACAGATTTCCTTTTTCTCTCTCTATACTGTACAGTATTTACTGTTCATTCAATCATATTCCTTTTAATGAAACATTTTTGCATTGCTATTGCAAGGTTATAACTATCGCTATTGCGTTATGAATATACTCAAATTATTTAAAGGGATAGTTCACCCAAAAATGAAAATCATGTTCCCAAGTCCAGAAACGTAGCAAGGAGATCGGTAAAATAATCCATGTGACATAAGTGGTTCAACCGCAACTATACGAAGCTACGAGAATACTTTTTGTGTGCAAAAGAAGAAAAATAACGACTTTATACAACAATTCGTCAGCTGCGTCACGCCGGATCTGTTTCCTACGTTGTTCTGAAGGAAACAGCGTATCCGTGTGACGCAGCTGACACAGAACAGCATACGCTGTTTACGTCCAGCGGATACTCTCCAAAATGGCACCAGGGTGATGCGGAGGAGACGAATTGTTCAATAAAGTCTTTTTTTTTTTTTTTTGCGCACAAAGAGTATTCTTGTAGCTTCGCATAATTGCGGTTGAACCACTGCTTGCACCTTGCTACGTTTCTGGACTTGGGAACATTTCAGTTGCGTTGCTGTCTATGGAGGGTCAGACAGCTCTCAGATTACATCAAAAATATCTTAATTTGTGTTCCGAAGATGAACGGAGGTCTTACGGGTTTGAATACATGAGGGTGAGTAATTAGTGACATAATTTTCATTTTTGGGTGAACTATCCCTTTAATAGGTTATGAGAAAGTAATAAGGGAGAACTCATTATGATATGTATGTATATATGTAATGGAAAACAGTATAAATAAGTCTAATCAGTGTCCTAGGCATGCATGCTGCAAAGTTTCCAGTAATACAATATAATCACAGATGTTAAATATATAAATACACTACCAGTTAAAAAAGTTGGGAATAATTAAGATTATTTAATGTTTTTGAAGCATTTAAAAAAACTTTATTATTCCAAACATTTGAAATCCATATCTTTTTTTCCACATAATTAGATTGAAAACGAAAGTGTCACACTCCTGGAGGGCCACGGCCTTGCAGAGTTTAGATCAGGGGTCTCCAACCCTGCTCCTAGAGAGCTACCGTCCTGCAGACTTCAGCTACAATCTCATTCAAACACACCTGAACCAGCTAATCAATGTGTTCGGGGAACGGGATTTCACCAAGTACAAGATGTTCCTGGATCAACCTACTTGTTGATCCTGGAACAACATTCCAATCAACCAATTAGAATTGAGGGATAAGTATTCAAGAAATGCCCGTTTTAGGCTTACAACCAGGTTTAGATGCTTCTACGCCCTTGTTATTCACTTATCATTTCCCTCTGATTTTAGGAATAAATTATTGGTAGGGCTAGGTTTAGGGGTAGGGATTGGGTTGGGTCTATATTTTTGGACAGTAATGTTGATCCAGGAACATGTCTTACTTGGAAAGAAGGCAAGCCTGCAACCTTTAGCCAAAAAAGTTTAATGGCTAATGTTAATACTTCCGCTTTGGCAGTACGTGGGAAGGGAGACCAGAGGGCGTTTTTTCTAATGGATGTCAATGGAGGAGAGGCTTCACTACGCTGAATAAACAGCTTCTTAGAAGAAACAGCTTATCATTTAATGAATCGACAGCCTGTCGGTTAATTTTCAACATATTTTACAATAAACAATTCTTTTGGATTGAACTATTTTTAGAGTTTACACCGAGAAAAAAAAACAGTTTTATAAGAGAAGTCACTGACCTTTTGCGACAGATGGGATTCGGCTTACAGCACTTCTAATTAATTCCTATGGTAATCGTAAATGGCGATTGAGTGTCGCACAACTCTGACTCTAAATGTCGCTGTAATGTGATTGGTTATTAAGGCCCACGTGATCCAAGTTGACCGTTACGCTTTCTCCAATAGTACTGTAAGTAATACAGACCCTTTCATCTCTCAATAGTAAGACAATCTCTGACTGTAGTTCTCCAGGAGCAGGGATGGAGATCCCTGGTTTAGATTCAACCCTAATTCCAGCTAATCAAGTCCTTCAGGCTTATTTGAAAACTACATGGTATGTGTGTTGGAGCAGGGTTAGAACTAAAGTCTGTAGGGCTGCAGCCCACCGGGAATTGAGTTTGACACTGTGGTGTAAGGTTTTTAGCAGTCTCACCCTTCTTTAATGATGTCATAAAATAGGGCACTGTATGGGTTGTCATCTGGAGTGGCTCTGCAATACTCCACAAAGAGCCGGACCTCAGGGAGAGCAGAATGAGCTGCAATACCCATGTAGAGCATATCCATCAATTTTATCTCCAGTGGATACAGACTGGGATCTACCCGACTGCTGAAGTTATTGTTAGTAAAAATATCAAACATGGGTGACATGGGCAACCGCCAAGGGCAGCATTTAGCCAGGGGCGGCACAGGGTGACAATATGTCTCTGTTAACCTGGTCAATTAACCTGGTCGGGACTCAGAGTGTGTGTCAGGAACATACTTTTTAAACAGTTTTGTAGTGCCTACCAGACAAAATGTGATTTTAGATGCAGCTTTGTGTATTTGTGTGTATCCCCAGTCGGTGAACGTGATTTCACCAAGTACAACATGTTCCTGTGGAACAACATTCCAATCAACCAATTAGAATTGAGGGATAAGTATTCAAGAAATGCCCGTTTTAGGCTTACAACCAGGTTTAGATGCTTCTACGCCCTTGTTATTCACTTATCATTTCCCTCTGATTTTAGGAATAAATTATTGGTAGGGCTAGGTTTAGGGGTAGGGATTGGGTTGGGTCTATATTTTTGGACAGTAATGTTGATCCAGGAACATGTCTTACTTGGAAAGAAGGCAAGCCTGCAACCTTTAGCCAAAAAAGTTTAATGGCTAATGTTAATACTTCCGCTTTGGCAGTACGTGGGAAGGGAGACCAGAGGGCGTTTTTTCTAATGGATGTCAATGGAGGAGAGGCTTCACTACGCTGAATAAACAGCTTCTTAGAAGAAACAGCTTATCATTTAATGAATCGACAGCCTGTCGGTTAATTTTCAACATATTTTACAATAAACAATTCTTTTGGATTGAACTATTTTTAGAGTTTACACCGAGAAAAAAAAACAGTTTTATAAGAGAAGTCACTGACCTTTTGCGACAGATGGGATTCGGCTTACAGCACTTCTAATTAATTCCTATGGTAATCGTAAATGGCGATTGAGTGTCGCACAACTCTGACTCTAAATGTCGCTGTAATGTGATTGGTTATTAAGGCCCACGTGATCCAAGTTGACCGTTACGCTTTCTCCAATAGTACTGTAAGTAATACAGACCCTTTCATCTCTCAATAGTAAGACAATCTCTGACTGTAGTTCTCCAGGAGCAGGGATGGAGATCCCTGGTTTAGATTCAACCCTAATTCCAGCTAATCAAGTCCTTCAGGCTTATTTGAAAACTACATGGTATGTGTGTTGGAGCAGGGTTAGAACTAAAGTCTGTAGGGCTGCAGCCCACCGGGAATTGAGTTTGACACTGTGGTGTAAGGTTTTTAGCAGTCTCACCCTTCTTTAATGATGTCATAAAATAGGGCACTGTATGGGTTGTCATCTGGAGTGGCTCTGCAATACTCCACAAAGAGCCGGACCTCAGGGAGAGCAGAATGAGCTGCAATACCCATGTAGAGCATATCCATCAATTTTATCTCCAGTGGATACAGACTGGGATCTACCCGACTGCTGAAGTTATTGTTAGTAAAAATATCAAACGAGTAACTAAAAGTGCCAAAGCTGGATTCAGTGAAGATGTAGTCAGACTTCTTGTTGATGTAGTGGTTAGAAACACTGGCCACTTTGGGGTACTGGCAGGAGAAGCCTATTTTAACTTGACTGCGTCTGGTGATTACTTTATTAGGGTCCTCAAAAGAATTGATCTCATTTTTGAAGACCAAGACGTCTCCTGTGTCCTGATTGGCGTTCAAGCATGTGAAAAGATCAGGCAGAAGAGAAAACAGCGCTAAATATTATACGGCTGACTATCAGTTATTGTATTTAGATTGGATTGTATTAGACATTGGTTTTTGTACCTCCATCCTGGTACCACAGGTGTTGAGGGACACAGTGCCCAGGATATGGGTGTCATTGTAAGTAAGAGAGTAGGTGGGATCTCTCAGTTGGAGCCAGTTTTGATCAATCCCCTTCATGGAGGCTTTGCTTACTGCGATGCTGATACTATTATCCTCACAGAAGACCTCTGCTTCACCTTGAGAGATGTGATTCATTTATTGATTAATCTTAATAAAATGGCAACAACAATAAAAATAGCAAGGTATTATCAATGTACTGACAGGAAGAAAAATCCAAATCATAACATTGGAGTGGGGATTATTTGGGGAATAATCTGCTTGAAAACTGAGAACATTTATTTCAACAGCTTGCATGTTAATGAATATGACATTGTTAATGTACTGGTCTTGGTGGACTAGAGCAAGTACAGACTTTCTACTACTAATAGATACACAGACATGCTGTTGTGAGCATGTAAGATATTATATTAAGCATACATAAATCTATTAGCACATCTAGACAGGTGGTGCTGGGGGAGGTGGAGGGTTTCAAAGGATCAATTACAGGCCATTCGGCTTGTGTAATTTATTAAATGATGAGATTGCTAGCAAACTGCATCTAAAGGACCTAAATCTAAAGTTCCATCACTGAACTAGATATATCACAATATAAAATCAATGACAGAAACTGGGAAAATGAGCAACTATTTACATTTAAGAAATATTTTTTACCTGAGAGAACCCTCAGTTTTGCCACAACAATCACGATGCACCTCATTTCTGACTGACTTTTTATGGAGAGAAAGACAAATAACAGGTCATGGAAAAATTCATATCATGAATTCCCAATGAGCTAAAGGACAGACCTCTTTTTACCTCTGAAGTGTCTCTGCAGCGAAACACACAGGTACATGATGATGCAGGTCAGATTCTTGTGGTGTCCAGGTCAGCGTTGCCTCGGCAATTCCCTGACTTGCATTTCTCAAGCTCTTTGATATATTCCATGGTCCACTGACCTGGAAATCAAATGTACTACACAAGAGTGATAGAAAGATTAGATAACATTTATCTAAGTAACTGAAGCATGTAAAACCTGTTGGTTAAAACTAAACTGATCAAGTGTGCATGTTGTAAGGAGTGAAATTATTTCCTTATGATATTATCTGCTCATGAAACCAAGTCTTAGGAACTCACACAAAACAGATGCAATAAAACCATAAAACTAATCTGGAGAAGGGATCTCCAAAGAGAGCAAACAACACCTCTCTCCTTGCTCATTTACGACCCCCTTCTCCCCCCTGCCCTCTCTGCCTCTTACATACCGAGGCACCAATGGATGAACCATGGGGAACACCATTAGGGGCTTCCGATTTCTGACTGTCACTGGCTTAACACGGTGTAGCTCTCCTGGTTATAGGAAAAAATTCCTATAACATCCTATAACATAACTTTTTGTTATGAGCATGCAGGGTGCAGCTCACTTAAAGGTATTATAACCACTCTGCATCCTCTGAGTAAGTTCAGAACTGACGAGTTTGTGTCCGTGGGTTCACTAATCGGCCGAGTGCAATTCCTGTGCGATACCTCGTCCCTAATGAACGAATAATTGAAAGTATGGGATTTCCAGAATACTCAAATATCTCAATTAATAAACAATCGATATTTGTGATCAGTTTTTAATTAGGAACATTGCCTACATTTAGTGATCACTTAAAATTGGAGTCAGATTGAAAACGGAGCTAGGCTAAAATTGAAACTAAATCCTGATAAATTCAGAGGCGCAAGTAAAAGACCGAATACGTATTAAACCTTCGTGGATGAACCATGGGGAACACCATTAGGGGCTTCCGATTTCTGACTGTCACTGGCTTAACACGGTGTAGCTCTCCTGGTTATAGGAAAAAATTCCTATAACATCCTATAACATAACTTTTTGTTATGAGCATGCAGGGTGCAGCTCACTTAAAGGTATTATAACCACTCTGCATCCTCTGAGTAAGTTCAGAACTGACGAGTTTGTGTCCGTGGGTTCACTAATCGGCCGAGTGCAATTCCTGTGCGATACCTCGTCCCTAATGAACGAATAATTGAAAGTATGGGATTTCCAGAATACTCAAATATCTCAATTAATAAACAATCGATATTTGTGATCAGTTTTTAATTAGGAACATTGCCTACATTTAGTGATCACTTAAAATTGGAGTCAGATTGAAAACGGAGCTAGGCTAAAATTGAAACTAAATCCTGATAAATTCAGAGGCGCAAGTAAAAGACCGAATACGTATTAAACCTTCGACTAAGGCCGCTGGATTCCGCTTTTTGGGCCGCCGGGTGGATTCTTGCAATGTCAGACAACTTTATTTAGTAATGCGGAGCATTTCAACAGCTTTATCTAGCAATAGATCTTTACAAGATTACAAGATTAAATTAATTACTTTTACTTTTAATTGCAACAGAATTGATATATACAGCATATTTTTTATATTAGAATATTACAATTTTAATCTATTAGTCTGTATTAAATTGCTTAATGTACATCTATTTTAAAATACAATAATTTTTGTGCTGTCCATTACTATGTTTATCATTGTTCGTCAAGCGTAAATCCGTCATTTATGTAAACGTGGATGTCATTTCTGTAACTTTGCAGCATGTACATGACCATAATTTTAGCAGCAATAATGAATTGCTTATTTAGGCTATATCATGTTTGTTTTTGTGTGTGTGTTTTTTTTTTGTTGTATGAGAGGATTTGTGAGCATGCAACTCAGCACTGAACAAGTTTTGGTGAGCTCTCTGAGCTCTGGTCTTCTGGTATTTTGAGTGCTATTAAGTGGATTCGTTAAACACCTGATTGGCCATTGCTTTCAAGAAATCAACAGACATGCCTCTCAATGCAAAAACCTGCTGTAAATAGAAACCTTTTATGCTCACTAGAGTGCAAATACAAATGTGCACTGGAGCGTTTGCCAAATCCGTTTTGTCATGCTATTATTACAGATTCAACTGAGGTTGCTTTTGTTAAAACCCACAGAAGTGGGTCTGCAACTGATAGACCTTCTGAATTTATACAAAAGTCACCTGTTTATGATAAATGCATGTGTTGCATCTGTACACTATAGACTTTCCCTCTGGTCAGTAGTTGTGCTTGAACTTGTTTAGTTTATTTTAGGACCATGCATATTTCAGACCTGTGGCCCAAATTCTGGGCACGGATAGTGATAGTGTGAACACGTCCCACAGCTGCATGTTGAACATCTCCATGTAAGGGAGTTGGTGTCAGAAAACTTGGCCTGTTCACCCCTGGTTCACAACTGTGGACTGGTGTTTGGACTGCAAAACAGTGGAAACGGGATAGAATGTTGTAAATGCACAGACTTTTTTTAAGCCAAGCTGTAAAATATTTTAGTGTTTCTTTTTTTTCAATCCCTAATTCTTATCCAATAAATCACAAATGACTGAAAGTGTACATTCATTGTTTAAAAAAAATGGGAACCTTAATAAACATTCAGCTCAACGTCTGGAATCCTTAATAATTTACAGAAACTACAGTGTGTCAGACCTTCAAATATTGTTGTGGACAATTGGGGACAGGATTTAAAAAGGTTGAGAACCACTGATCTGTATGATTCTCACTCACTTTCTACTCCAAACTGCAGAGGCACTTGACTGAGTGGAGCTGGGTTAGCGCTGGCAGTCTGATTATAAGGATTTCTGAAAGAGATCCCATCGCCATTCATCAAAGTGATGTTTGATGCAGGATAATCCTCCAGCGTGAACTCAAAAACATGCAGTCTCAGGTCCAGTGTGCCATTACTACTCAAAGTGCACGAGTCCTAGATGCAGAAAAAATCAGATCACATATTTAGTGCATTGAAAACATGTACCATTTAAGTTGTAAAAAATGTGAAAAGTTTTTCAAAAGTGTAGAACATGGACAAATAAACTAAACTGAAAGACGTGGGAAACATTGTAGGCAGCAGATCTGTTAATGGTCATTCACGCCGAGTCACACCCCACACGAATTGAACAGTATCAGTTTTAATATTATTTCCTGATGTGGGTCAATGATAAAGATTAAGATTATTCATGGAAAACCTGTTCTTCATTCCTGTCAAGAAATTCAATCATTCAGTAATTTAAGTAATTAAATCAGTGCTTCTCAACTGGTTGGTCATGATACTAAAATGAACCAAAATGGGTCACTGGTTTGATGTGATAGCATGTTTTGATTTGCTGTTAATATGTGTAACTAAGCTTACAATGTGATACTCCAATAAGCACAAAGAATGCACAGCACACACAAATACTGGCTAAAAGAGTTACTGTTAAAGGGATATGTTTTTATCTCTATTGAATGAAATAGTAATATTTTTTATTCAACATTTCTGTGATCCATAATATTAAAACAGGGTATTTAAACTGCCACGGTAAAGTTCATTTGCCTGTGTAATCTGCATCTGAATATTTCATGGGAATGTATCATCAGAAAATGTCACCTCATCAAGATGTATGTTTGGGTGTTGATGGCAAGATTGGCACTTGCATCTCACATCATCTCCATCTGGATCATAGACCAGGAGGTGAAGACTCTGAAAACAGTTCTGAGGAACCCTGAAGAAGGACCGTTATCACAGACAATTGAAAGTTTTCTTGCAGTAGACAACGAAATATTCTGCACACTTTGGTGGTCACAAACATATTTGACTGTAGTAGACCACTCAACATCAAGTATTCCAGAAAGCTCTGGATAAAGTCTATAGAGTCTAGGGATAAATTGTCATTATCAAAAGCACACACCTTATGTTTGGTATTGTTGCTGAAACAGGCGACCTGTTTGTAGTCCGAGTGTCTGAACGTTGTCTGGATGAACCATGGGGAACACCATTAGGGGCTTCCGATTTCTGACTGTCACTGGCTTAACACGGTGTAGCTCTCCTGGTTATAGGAAAAAATTCCTATAACATCCTATAACATAACTTTTTGTTATGAGCATGCAGGGTGCAGCTCACTTAAAGGTATTATAACCACTCTGCATCCTCTGAGTAAGTTCAGAACTGACGAGTTTGTGTCCGTGGGTTCACTAATCGGCCGAGTGCAATTCCTGTGCGATACCTCGTCCCTAATGAACGAATAATTGAAAGTATGGGATTTCCAGAATACTCAAATATCTCAATTAATAAACAATCGATATTTGTGATCAGTTTTTAATTAGGAACATTGCCTACATTTAGTGATCACTTAAAATTGGAGTCAGATTGAAAACGGAGCTAGGCTAAAATTGAAACTAAATCCTGATAAATTCAGAGGCGCAAGTAAAAGACCGAATACGTATTAAACCTTCGACTAAGGCCGCTGGATTCCGCTTTTTGGGCCGCCGGGTGGATTCTTGCAATGTCAGACAACTTTATTTAGTAATGCGGAGCATTTCAACAGCTTTATCTAGCAATAGATCTTTACAAGATTACAAGATTAAATTAATTACTTTTACTTTTAATTGCAACAGAATTGATATATACAGCATATTTTTTATATTAGAATATTACAATTTTAATCTATTAGTCTGTATTAAATTGCTTAATGTACATCTATTTTAAAATACAATAATTTTTGTGCTGTCCATTACTATGTTTATCATTGTTCGTCAAGCGTAAATCCATCATTTATGTAAACGTGGATGTCATTTCTGTAACTTTGCAGCATGTACATGACCATAATTTTAGCAGCAATAATGAATTGCTTATTTAGGCTATATCATGTTTGTTTTTGTGTGTGTTTTTTTTTTTGTTGTAATGAGAGGATTTGTGAGCATGCAACTCAGCACTGAACAAGTTTTGGTGAGCTCTCTGAGCTCTGGTCTTCTGGTATTTTGAGTGCTATTAAGTGGATTCGTTAAACACCTGATTGGCCATTGCTTTCAAGAAATCAACAGACATGCCTCTCAATGCAAAAACCTGCTGTAAATAGAAACCTTTTATGCTCACTAGAGTGCAAATACAAATGTGCACTGGAGCGTTTGCCAAATCCGTTTTGTCATGCTATTATTACAGATTCAACTGAGGTTGCTTTTGTTAAAACCCACAGAAGTGGGTCTGCAACTGATAGACCTTCTGAATTTATACAAAAGTCACCTGTTTATGATAAATGCATGTGTTGCATCTGTACACTATAGACTTTCCCTCTGGTCAGTAGTTGTGCTTGAACTTGTTTAGTTTATTTTAGGACCATGCATATTTCAGACCTGTGGCCCAAATTCTGGGCACGGATAGTGATAGTGTGAACACGTCCCACAGCTGCATGTTGAACATCTCCATGTAAGGGAGTTGGTGTCAGAAAACTTGGCCTGTTCACCCCTGGTTCACAACTGTGGACTGGTGTTTGGACTGCAAAACAGTGGAAACGGGATAGAATGTTGTAAATGCACAGACTTTTTTTAAGCCAAGCTGTAAAATATTTTAGTGTTTCTTTTTTTTCAATCCCTAATTCTTATCCAATAAATCACAAATGACTGAAAGTGTACATTCATTGTTTAAAAAAAATGGGAACCTTAATAAACATTCAGCTCAACGTCTGGAATCCTTAATAATTTACAGAAACTACAGTGTGTCAGACCTTCAAATATTGTTGTGGACAATTGGGGACAGGATTTAAAAAGGTTGAGAACCACTGATCTGTATGATTCTCACTCACTTTCTACTCCAAACTGCAGAGGCACTTGACTGAGTGGAGCTGGGTTAGCGCTGGCAGTCTGATTATAAGGATTTCTGAAAGAGATCCCATCGCCATTCATCAAAGTGATGTTTGATGCAGGATAATCCTCCAGCGTGAACTCAAAAACATGCAGTCTCAGGTCCAGTGTGCCATTACTACTCAAAGTGCACGAGTCCTAGATGCAGAAAAAATCAGATCACATATTTAGTGCATTGAAAACATGTACCATTTAAGTTGTAAAAAATGTGAAAAGTTTTTCAAAAGTGTAGAACATGGACAAATAAACTAAACTGAAAGACGTGGGAAACATTGTAGGCAGCAGATCTGTTAATGGTCATTCACGCCGAGTCACACCCCACACGAATTGAACAGTATCAGTTTTAATATTATTTCCTGATGTGGGTCAATGATAAAGATTAAGATTATTCATGGAAAACCTGTTCTTCATTCCTGTCAAGAAATTCAATCATTCAGTAATTTAAGTAATTAAATCAGTGCTTCTCAACTGGTTGGTCATGATACTAAAATGAACCAAAATGGGTCACTGGTTTGATGTGATAGCATGTTTTGATTTGCTGTTAATATGTGTAACTAAGCTTACAATGTGATACTCCAATAAGCACAAAGAATGCACAGCACACACAAATACTGGCTAAAAGAGTTACTGTTAAAGGGATATGTTTTTATCTCTATTGAATGAAATAGTAATATTTTTTATTCAACATTTCTGTGATCCATAATATTAAAACAGGGTATTTAAACTGCCACGGTAAAGTTCATTTGCCTGTGTAATCTGCATCTGAATATTTCATGGGAATGTATCATCAGAAAATGTCACCTCATCAAGATGTATGTTTGGGTGTTGATGGCAAGATTGGCACTTGCATCTCACATCATCTCCATCTGGATCATAGACCAGGAGGTGAAGACTCTGAAAACAGTTCTGAGGAACCCTGAAGAAGGACCGTTATCACAGACAATTGAAAGTTTTCTTGCAGTAGACAACGAAATATTCTGCACACTTTGGTGGTCACAAACATATTTGACTGTAGTAGACCACTCAACATCAAGTATTCCAGAAAGCTCTGGATAAAGTCTATAGAGTCTAGGGATAAATTGTCATTATCAAAAGCACACACCTTATGTTTGGTATTGTTGCTGAAACAGGCGACCTGTTTGTAGTCCGAGTGTCTGAACGTTGTCCTGTGTCAACAAGACTGCGAAGCGTCCATTCACGGACATCATGAACATTATTTGCCCAACAGCAACCAGAGCCTCTGAAAGAGTTTAAATGAGAAAACATTCCTTTATTACATATTTTTTGTCATTACATTGGTTGGAGCATAAGAAACAAATGGAGAAAAAACATTTTTGATAAAAAAGATTTTATTCATATTTTATTTATAGAGAACACCAGGACTAAGTTATTCAAAAAACCAATAGACATGAAAAGGCAAGTATACGCAAAATTCATTTTCATTCACCAATCAGTTTTTAGGTTTCAGTCTATTTTTAACCAAACTTACAAGGATAATTCTCAACTATGTTATGAAATATATAACAGAATGATTTTATATACTATTTTAATGTATGCAATATTGTTTATGGTCAAACCTCCAAACATTTTTGATCTCTTAAAAAGCCCTGTATGTGCTCTGTACAGGACAAAACTGTGGCATGTATGGTCTCAGAGAAATTCACTCAAATATAATGTCCTCTACAGTGGATAAAGGTCTATGCCTGGGTCCCAGGAGGATATGACAACAATCAGTCAATACAATTGGTGTGCTTTCACATGTGCTTCAGACACCAGACACACTGAAGGGGTTTTCATAGCATCAATGCAGCATAAAGTTCTCTCAAAACAAGGGAACTACATTTTATGGGCAAAATAAGGTAGAAATAGCTCTTTAAGGCAATACATTTGCTATTAAAAATGTGTTTTACTTTACAAACTGTAACTGGATGTATGTAAAAGGTATGGTCTCAGAGAAATTCACTCAAATATAATGTCCTCTACAGTGCATAAAGGTCTATGCCTGGGTCCCAGGAGGATATGACAACAATCAGTCAATACAATTGGTGTGTTTTCACATGTGCTTCAGACACCAGACACACTGAAGGGGTTTTCATAGCATCAATGCAGCATAAAGTTCTCTCAAAACAAGGGAACTACATTTTATGGGCAAAAGAAGGTAGAAATAGCTCTTTAAGGCAATACATTTGCTATTAAAAATGTGTTTTACTTTACAAACTGTAACTGGATGTATGTACAATTCTTTCCATTTAAGATGCTGTCAAACAACACTTGAGTATGAATTTAACTTAATAAAACAAGCAACTCTCAAGGATGAAGTGTGCTTAAATTGCATTGAACGTGCACTTGTAGTGTACTTCAAATGTTCCCTTTCATGACAATGTTTCTTAACACACTTAAGTACACTTTTAATAATGTTATCATTTGTCATGCTCTAAAGAAGCACACTTTTAGTGTTTTGACTTGTATACTAAAGCAATTGATTACAATTTTAACTGCAGTGTGTTATTCAATATTATATAGTTAACATATTTGACTAGTTTATCGTTATTGCAAATGTGCAGTTGCACATATCCAAGTTTCAGAAGAAATGACATTAAGTACATTCTACAGAACACTTTAATCATAGCAAACACAATTGAACTATTTATGAAATTACATATAAAGATCAACCACACTGAAAAAAATTGTAGTAAATGGTAGTAAAATATTTAATATCATCCTAATTTATACCAACAAAACTGCATTTTATGTGTAAAATAAGGTCACAATTGCAGTTTACAACTTTTCACAGTGTAATTGCATTTAATATATATTTAAAATATAATAAATTTTCATTGGATTGTAAATAGCATGCATTTTAAATGTCTGAAAACATTATATTCAGTTCACACCTATACTCTACATCTATTCTTTTAAAGTATATTATTAAGTATTCTTTTTTTAAAATATATACTAAGTGTACTTCTTTTTAGATGGACGACTTGATTGCTCTTACCTCAGAGTGAAGGGCTCATCACCACTGACATTTGTGGTCATGTGACGCTCAGACTGGCACCAGAGGATCTGACCCGAGTGGTCCTGATCCGTTATGTCAGGTTCTGCGTATGTGAGAATGCCGCAGTCGCCACTATCACAGACCCATAAGACTTCAGGATCACAGGGCAGTTTACCAGACTCTCTGTAGTAAAAGTGCATCTGCCAGGAACACATACAACAGACCTTTCTTTTTCTGCACAATTGCAAATAAGCCATCCATGATATTATAAAGAATGCATTCAGAACAACATCTCAACAGAACAACTTTCACTGAGACATTTTCTAAATAACTTCTTTTGTGTTTCACAGGAGAAAGTAAGTCATACGGGTATAAAAACCAAATGAGTGTGAGCAAGTGATGACAGAGTTCTCAGTTATATTTCATTTCGAGTAATATAGAGCAAATGAAAATTGTGAATCAATGAAAGAGATATTCACTCAGTTCTAATATTAACCTGGTCGTACCTCCACTGTTCCATCTGGATATCTGTTTCCAGGCGTGAAGGTCATTGATGCCCCGTAGAAACTTACGGCTGGACCCACAGAAACGGTTGAGCTGATCAGCAGCAGCAGCGCAGCATGTGCCATAGTGACTGTTGAAATGACACTGTGAGTAATGCGGTAAACACAGACAACTACATGGACATTTTCTTCTTCCTTCTATAGTCTGACTGGTTTTGCCAGCTGAACACAAGCATATGAAGAATGGTTCTGATCTTTCTGATCACACTTCTTAGTTTCCTTGAAAAACCACATACAAGATATCGGTTTACTTGTGTGAGTTCATGATTAACATGGACAACATGTTCTACATTCCTGCCAAGAAATGACAAAAAAATAAGGGATGTACCAGATAGGTGAGCACTTCTTACCCGGTGGGTCATAGCTCAAGTTCTTTGTTTTGTGGAGGTTGACAGCCCCGGTCCAAATTTGTATGTTTATGAATGACATGACATGAGAGTGAAATTCTAAATGAATAACCCTTAACCCATCTCTTTTAGAGAACTACAGATCGGTTTCCGTTCTTCCTTTCATTGCAAAAACACTTGAACGAGCTGTGTTCAACCAAGTCTCTGCCTTTCTCACACAGAACAACCTCCTCGACAGCAACCAGTCTGTTTCAAAAGTGGACATTCAACCGAGACTGCCTTGCTCTCAGTTGACTGGCAAGAGTGGATTCCAAATCTTTAATACTTATCTTGCTGGATCTGTCCGCTGCTTTTGACACGGTTAACCACCAGATCCTCCTGTCAACCCTATTGGCAAAGAGCATCTCAGGAACCACACTCCAGAGGTTTGAGTCTTACCTCTCAGATAGGTTCTTCAAAATATCTTGGAGAGGTGAGGTGTCCAAGTCACAACATCTA
>NW_015505637.1:610537-623947 GCF_001515645.1 Sinocyclocheilus grahami | reverse complement strand
GAGCCGAAAAGAATGCACGTCACACCTCTGTTTATCAGTTTGCACTGGCTACCAATAGCTGCTCGCATACAATTCAAGGCATTAATGTTTGCCTACAAAACCCCCACTGGCTCTGCACCCCTTTACCTAAATTCATTACTTCAGACTTATGTGCCCTCTAGAAGCTTGAACGTCGCTTTATTGTGTCATTCCAAAGAGGCACAAAATCACTTTCTCTGACTTTTAAATTAAATCTTCCCTCCTGGTGGAATGACCTGCCCAACTCAATCCCAGCAGCTGAGTCCTTACACATCTTCAAGAATCGGCTAAAAACACATCTGTTCCATCTTTATTTGACCCTCTAACTCTAGCACTCTCTATTCTAATTCTATTCTTTATTTATTTATTTTTTTTAAACTTGCCCCTTTTAGACTGGCACTCTATTTATTTACTAACTGCTTGTTTTCTTTAAAAAAAAATAAATAAATAACACTTGCTTCTCTAACCTTTTTGTATTCTATCTTTGTTTTCTTTTTATTTATTATATAATTAACAAAAGCAATGCTTTATTTTTTTTCTATTCTATCTGTTTTCTTTTTATTTATTATATGGTTTAAAAAAACAACTTGCTACGTGTACTGCATTAAGCTAACTGAGACTTGTTATAGCACTTGCATATCATTGCTCTTTTGTTGATTTTGATTGCTTCCAGTGTCCTCATTTGTAAGTCGCTTTGATTAAGGCGTCTGCTAAATGTCTGAATGTAAATGTAATGTAATGAAATGATAACAGAATGTGTATTTTTGAGTGAACTATCCCTTTAACAGTGGGGATAAAGTTTCACCAGGGTTAAAGCCTCTCCTCTAAACCACTAGATGGCGCAAAAAACAAACAAACAAAAAAACACCACAGCACTTTCTTAAGGTTTGTTTTTAACCTCGTTGTATCTTATAATCTGAAAGTCCACTAGATGGCTGCAGATCCATTTAACTTTATAATGCCATTGCCGGGCACTCATTATTAAAGCCATCCACATCATGACCTGTGTTCAAGAAGACAAGAGTAAGACTCATAATGTCTTGCTAATGTGGCACGCATGTCTGTTTTAATGCTTTATTATCAACAAATAGCATATGGCTACAACAACATATCCCATAATAGGCTGCAACAGGAAAACATTTAGAATGCATCATACCATAACAACAGCAGCAGAACAGAGACAGAAAAAATCCATACATCAGCATCAGTTATAGAAAGATATACATTTTAAATTGACATATGACGCTTATGTATGATAATAATATAGAAAATGTACATTTTTATTCGGAAATATTAAAAAGCATATTGCATCTGTTTAAGTTGCTAAGTTAAAGTTGTTAAATCTAATTGAGCATTAATCTTCTCTCACATTGTAAAAACAGGCTTGCCCCTTTGTATCTTTGCATTTGTGAATATGGAATTTACATAAAAATAAGATCAAATGTATGATGAAACCAGTGTCGTTTGAATAATGATCCTTGGTATAATAACATAAAATCACATGTTTATAGGATAAGAAAAATGTTTTTAAAATATTGTCAACAAATTCTGCCTGTTTAGGGTGGTTTACTCCAAAGAAAGGTACAAAAGCTCTCAGTGGGGTGGTAACCTTATACCATTTGGGTACTAATATGTACCTTTACGAAAAAAAAATAACCTTGCTACGTGTATTAAGCTAACTGAGACTTGTTATAGCACTTGCATATCATTGCTCTTTTCTTGATTTTGATTGCTTCCAGTGTCCTCATTTGTAAGTCGCTTTGATTAAGGCGTCTGCTAAATGTCTGAATGTAAATGTAATGTAATGAAATGATAACAGAATGTGTATTTTTGAGTGAACTATCCCTTTAACAGTGGGGATAAAGTTCCACCAGGGTTAAAGCCTCTCCTCTAAACCACTAGATGGCGCAAAAAACAAACAAACAAAAAAACACCACAGCACTTTCTTAAGGTTTGTTTTTAACCTCGTTGTATCTTATAATCTGAAAGTCCACTAGATGGCTGCAGATCCATTTAACTTTATAATGCCATTGCCGGGCACTCATTATTAAAGCCATCCACATCATGACCTGTGTTCAAGAAGACAAGAGTAAGACTCATAATGTCTTGCTAATGTGGCACGCATGTCTGTTTTAATGCTTTATTATCAACAAATATCATGTAGCTACAACAACATATCCCATAATAGGCTGCAACAGGAAAACATTTAGAATGCATCATACCATAACAACAGCAGCAGAACAGAGACAGAAAAAATCCATACATCAGCATCAGTTATAGAAAGATATACATTTTAAATTGACATATGACGCTTATGTATGATAATAATATAGAAAATGTACATTTTTATTCGGAAATATTAAAAAGCATATTGCATCTGTTTAAGTTGCTAAGTTAAAGTTGTTAAATCTAATTGAGCATTAATCTTCTCTCACATTGTAAAAACAGGCTTGCCCCTTTGTATCTTTGCATTTGTGAATATGGAATTTACATAAAAATAAGATCAAATGTATGATGAAACCAGTGTCGTTTGAATAATGATCCTTGGTATAATAACATAAAATCACATGTTTATAGGATAAGAAAAATGTTTTTAAAATATTGTCAACAAATTCTGCCTGTTTAGGGTGGTTTACTCCAAAGAAAGGTACAAAAGCTCTCAGTGGGGTGGTAACCTTATACCATTTGGGTACTAATATGTACCTTTACGATAACAAAACAGATCAAAATAGTAGATTTAAGGTCTCCATGCAGTTTTCTGCCAAAATGACCCTGCTGAAAACACAATAGAAACCATCACAGAAGTATAAATACCATTACAAAACATTACAAACCATCAGCTGTTAAACACTAAAACCATTACTTAATGGTTTCCAGTAGCAGTGTTGCCAAGCTTGTGGTTTTCTAGTGGAATTCGGCTACGCAAACTGTTGGCCCGGGTTTAAAGACTTGACATATTGCATAAATTGCCATTGACTGAAATGCGTGTATTGAAGTATTTTACATTCTACTACTAATAAAGCTGTACTAGATTATGAGTTTTGTGAGGGAGGGGCATTTGTGAAGCTCCTTTATGAAAACACTACTGAAAATTACTACTGATTTTTTAAGTTGAAATTGTGTAGAATGCATAACAGTGAGTGTAAAACATAGGCATGGGAGTGGCCTATGTTGAGTTTAGATTTGATTCATTAGGCTTGTTTTAGGCTATTTTTGATTGGTCTTTAGGATGGTTTTGTTACACAGACCTGGCAACCCTGTCCAGTCGTATGTCTTAAACCATATTCCTTTAGTGGATTTAACATGCCACCAATAGAAGACAACAAATTACAGTTTCCAATGCAATAGCCATTAAAACCCACATTCTGTGAGGGTTTCTATTGATTTGATCAGCAGGGAAATAATCTATGGTTTGAAATATGTTTGAAAGCTAGTACCATACCAGTAGCACATATGGTTATTTATGTCTGATGTCTTAAACATGACATGGAAAGAACTGATCAGTGGAGGAAACGGAATATTTTCAAAACATTTATTAAAAAGGCAATTTGTTATGAATAAACGTAAATGCCCATGTAAATGAAGGATTAGGGTAAATATGAACAGTGCTTACTGAATCTGCAATTATATTCATTTGCATTGAGGAAAATCGCACACACTCAAATGATGTACGTCATATTGTTTACTTACAAAAAAAATGGATAGATGCTTCAAGGTGGACTATTTTTACTAAGCAACCACATCAAACAGCCTAGCAACCAGCCACAATTTAAAAGCATAGTCAAGTTGACCTTTGAGTTTTTCTTGTGCTGTCCAGATGATGTCAGTGTTGTGTTTAATTTGAAATTGATCAACCCTAGTTTTTGAGAAGCTGATTATTAAGTCCTAATATTACATTTTACATATAATGTATTCTTTATAAAAACAAATGCAGTAATTCAATGTTGATAATTTTTCACTTTTCTTAATATCTTTTTATATTTTTAATTGCAACATCCACTATAAAATATTTGTGTTTAAAATAATCCACAGTGATATGAAATATGATGCTGATAGAATGATATGGAGCTCAGAAATCCGATGCAGGCGAGACACATTCTCATAACAGAATGCAAACGTTTGATCTACACCTCATGCAAACTCTAATCTGTGCTATTCTAATATATAAGGGACTTGGATGAATGGGATGAATAGAAAGGTCTGGAGCATGTCTAGTTTGCTGTCCTGTTTGCCGTGTTGTTACTATAAGGAATGATCTAACTGAATACAGTTTGCTTTTGTATAAACATTTTGAAAAGTGCCATAAATATGACCTGAAGTGAAATAAGCCTGCAGACGGCAGCTCTTTTGGAAACATGAATCTGTGCCAGTCTGGCATCGTGTTCATGATGCTGCCTTATGTTATATAAATGTTTAGGCTATATATATTTTCTAACCATGCATTTTAAGCACTTTGCATAGTTAGTGTTTCTTTGCATCCATCTCTAAGCTAAGCATCGACATCGAATCTATCTGAGGATGTCTAGTCGGTTTAAACAAATGAGACTCCAGTAGATTCCAGATGCATTTTAAAGCCTTATTGGGCATGCTGTGACACACTCCCACATGCTTTGACAGTGAGTTAGTAATACTGCGGCTAAAACTGTTGGAACTTCCAGCATGAATATGGAACACAGAACACATTAACTGGGTTATTGGCCTATATTTATGACTGCAAAAAAAAAGTCACTAATAGACATTACTATCTTATCGTGGGACTGTGGAGGTTTTGGCGTTTTGGTTCTTACGGAAATGTGAGCGAGACACTCTGACCCAGTTTCCTCTCAGCTGAGTCGACTGCAGCTGTTAAACATACCAAAGTAAGACTTCTAAACCCCTGCGTCCAGCTGCACCGGCCTTTCAAGATCCTGCGAATAACCATTTCATGTTTCCAAATATCACGCACATGGACCTTTTGTGTTTTTTGTGAAAGGACTGTATCACTCTTTTAGCCTTATGGGGAATAGCAGAGACACATACTGCAAAAATATGAAGCAATTATTTAAAATATAATAAAATACATATATGCAAACATGATTTTATTTTAAAAATGAAATATAATTAATTATAGTATATTATTATTTTATTTTATAATTATATAGCACTTAATGTAATGTACAAAAAAAAAAGTTAACTTTATTCAATTATTTAGCAACTAGAAATCGCCAAAACGTGAGGAAGTGAATTAATAACTGGAAAATAAAAATATAAATCACTTTGCAAATTGACAATAAAATACATATATACAAACTTTATTTTTTAATTACACATGTAATTAAATAATAATATATATTAAAATAACCGTAAAATGTTTTCATGTACTTCAAAATGAATTTTAAATATTTAACACTTTTTAACAACAAAGATTTTATTTTTAAAATAGTATTTTATTGCACTGTTCACAGTAACTGAATGTTTAGTACTTTAATATAATTATTAATTATAGAGTTGATATTAACTTTATAAATTATTACATTTGTTTTATTTGATCTTTTTCCATTTTCGTTTATTTTATTTACATTTAATTTTCTTTTAATTTTATGGAGGACTAATTTAACAATTCTTTTTTTCCCATATGGCTTCTCGACTTCGAATTCTTTACACGCTCAGAGTCCAGAGATCAGGATTAAAATTCAGATTTGAAAAGCTATTACAGAACTTACGTCTGATGGTACACAATATCCAGCTGAAAGCCCTTTGTGTTTGCTAATACTGTGCTCTAAATAGTTGTGTCGAGACTGGACTTCCTCTATTGTTAGCTACATGCTGCTAAGTGTAGAACGGCTTGCTCAGCAGCTGTTGAGAATAATAGAAGGTTGAGTGAGCAGGATTTGCGTCCAAGGCTGGAACAAGAGCCTGTGTGTTACGAGAGACACAAGCGGATATGAACAAAGCATGTGTTATTCAGAATGACTGGCTTTAACTTCACCTATCCTCCATAGGATTTTAGCTCAACTTGAACTCGAGGCAAGTCAAATCTCTTTGACTACACTCTCAGATGGTACAAAAGGTACAAAAGCTGTTGCTGGGATGGTATCCTTTCAAAAGGTACTAATATGTACCGTTTAGATACTAATGTGAACAGTTTAGGTAGTAATATGTACCAAAATGCACCCTTTAGTGGTGATTAATTACAATATAAAGGTGTACCTTTTGAAAATGTACTGCCCCAGTGACAGCTTGTGTACCTTTTTATGGAACATTTATTCATGTGCAACATTATATAATATTATTTGCTCCAACTCTTAAGAGAAGGAAATACACTTTATCATACATTGTTATGGAAATATTATAATTTGAAAGAATATACTTAAGTGCGAAAAATTGCATGTTAATTGCAATTGAATGAAAATGCATCATAGTTTACATTGGTCAGCTGGCCAATCAGAGCAGACTGCGCTTGTCGGAAGGAGGGACTTTGTAGAAAACGAAGCGTTTGAGAGAGGCGGGGCATAGAGGACCTACAATAATGTACAGTATTTGAAAAATAATGTGTTTTATGAACATTAAAGCATGTCAGCATATTCTGTTACACCAAATACACAAAATAATGATCTTTAAAAAAGCATCATATGACCCCTTTAAGCTAACTTTACAGTGCTTTTTTGACCCACTTAAGTAGGACTTAAGTCCATCTTTACTGTATATGTAATTTCATTATTCTATTGCCTTTAAAATATGGTTACTGCCAAGTACTGTCAAATACACTGACAAGTATTTATGATAAACTAAAATATACTTTAATGTCATTTCTATTGAAACGTGTATGTCATGTATTTAAATATATTCATAATTGCACATTTGTAATGATAAAGCTGCAATTTAATACATTTAAAATATATTAACTTTAATTGTAGTATCAAATAACACTATAGTAAAAAATATATTTGCATGTGCTTTAGTATGTTAGTCAACACATCAAAATAAAGATTATTAAAACGTAATGGTTTAAAATGTATTTTAAAGTGAAAGTGTACTTAAGTGTGTCAAGAAACAGTCGTGGAAGTGTCTCTCTTTAAGTGGTCTTTTATTTCATTAATATAATCATATTTGCAAATACAGCTTTTTATTGTAAAAACTGCGTTTACTAGAAAAAAACACTTTTAAGATTTTAAGTACACTAAGCGAACATTCAATACAATTAAGCGCACTTCTTTTTCACAAAGGAAATGTTAAATCCTTAACAAGATTTTTACATTTTGGAAGACGTTTTTGAGTGGTGTTAAATTAATCATTTGATTTAAACAGTTCAATACTTATCATGAATAGCCACATTAATAAATTCCAAGTGTATTTCAAGTCCAAGTGTAGCAAATTACAAAAACCAAAAATATTCACTTAGACAGTACAAGTGTATGTGGTCCTCAAAAAGCATTTATTGCAAGCACGCTTTGTTTACTAGGACTTCAGCCATCCACATACAAAACGTAAAAATCACAGCTTAAAAAACAACCAAAAAACTGCAAAACTGCATCTGTCGTTCATTCGTTCACCTCTTCCTCTTCATCCTCAAATGCTTCTTCGCCATCGTTGGCTGTAGCCTCCTGGTACTGCTGATACTCCGACACCAGGTCATTCATATTGCTCTCGGCCTCGGTGAACTCCATCTCATCCATTCCCTCTCCAGTGAACCAATGCAGGAAGGCCTTGCGTTTGAACATTGCCGAAAACTGCTCAGAAATGCGCTTGAAGAGCTCCTGGATGGCGGTGCTGTTGCCGATAAAAGTGGAGGACATCTTAAGTCCCCTGGGTGGGATGTCGCACACCGCGACTTTAACGTTGTTGGGGATCCACTCCACGAAATAGCTGCTGTTCTTGTTCTGAATGGCCAACATCTGCTCGTCGACTTCCTTCATAGACATGGGGCCGCGGAAAACAGTGGCCACCGTGAGGTATCGCCCATGCCTTGGGTCGCAAGCAGCCATCATGTTCTTGGCGTCGAACATCTGCTGCGTGAGTTCAGGAACCGTGAGCGCGCGATACTGTTGGCTTCCTCTTGCGGTCAACGGCGCGAAGCCGGGTATGAAGAAGTGAAGGCGAGGGAAGGGCACCATGTTGACCGCCAGCTTGCGCAGATCTGCGTTCAGCTGTCCGGGGAACCGCAACGAAGTGGTGACGCCGCTCATAGTCGCCGACACTAAGTGATTGAGATCCCCGTACGTGGGTGTGGTGAGCTTGAGCGTGCGGAAGCAGATATCGTACAGCGCCTCGTTGTCGATGCAGTACGTTTCATCTGTGTTTTCCACCAGCTGATGTACAGACAGCGTGGCGTTGTAGGGCTCCACCACCGTATCGGATACTTTGGGTGAAGGCATGACACTGAAGGTGTTCATGATGCGGTCTGGATACTCCTCTCGGATCTTATTGATCAGAAGAGTCCCCATTCCCGATCCGGTTCCTCCGCCGAGGGAGTGCGTAAGCTGGAAGCCCTGCAGACAATCGCAGTGCTCACACTCCTTCCTGACCACATCCAGCACTGAGTCCACCAGCTCGGCTCCTTCCGTGTAGTGGCCCTTGGCCCAGTTGTTTCCTGCACCTGTCTGTCCTGCAAAAGCAATGCAATAAGAGAAGACTGGTTTGCAATGAAAACAAAATATAATCGTTTCAGTGACTGGCTATTGGGAACCGTGTAGCAATTGTGCATCATTCATCATTGCCTATGTGACGTTTATGTTCATTCCTGGGATGCATTCTAGATGCATTATGTCTGTGGAATGTCATTAAAAAATGAACTGTATAGTCATCTATTTCTTCATTTCAAAATAAAAGCTGTCCACACTAGTTTTGGAAGTGATATTAATGAGAGCATTGTGCCGGTTTTATTTACATTACCAGCTATATATTTTGACACTAAATTAATAGTTCCTCATGCTCTACATTACCAGTAAAAAGCTTGGAATAATTAAGATTTTCTCATGTTTTTGAAAGAATCTCAATTATTATCAGTTATTACTGGTGCTCAATGATGAATAAAAGTATTAATTTCTTTAAAAAAAAAACTTCTGAATGGTACTTCCACAAAAATATGAAGCATTGATAATAATAAGACATGTTTCTTGAGCAGCATACCATAATCATAACAAATAAAATTTTTTGAATAAACTACAATTAAAAGCTACAAAACTATACAGTTCTTTCTGGTTCTCGAATCTGATTGGCTGAAAGTCTTTTCCAGCGGTGCGATATTCAAGTTTTTTTAGGCGAGAATGTAGTTGTTTAGACTTCAAATATGCGGTTTGTTAATAAAGATAACATCTTGAAAACGTGCTTCGACGTTTTTGGAGATGTGAGCTCCAGGGTGTCAGCGCTCATGAACGTTTAATCAACATTTTCGAATTAGTAATGGAAGCTTGAGCTCAGCTGTTAAACTGACAAACTGAGATTTCAATCCGTGGCGGAAGGAAGTAGTTCTGCACAAAAGAGGGTTTTTAAGAGGGTTTCTTATTCATTTACACACTTGTCCCATCGAACTGTTGTATAAACACAGTATCACACTCGTAGCCGTGCGATATGGCTGTATATCAGCACGCTGTGATTACCTACGCCATTTGTGGTAAGGCATAATTTCAATGATTTACTATTATAGGAAAATAGTAACAATAAAAAATGTATAGATGTTTCTTTCAAACTAAAATCTTACTCATTATTACTCTTCATACTATGTATAGCTATTTTCTGTTTTTCCAAAAAAGCAGCACTGTGGAAAATTAGGTTGATGTCTACAGACACAAAGAAATATGCTATGAACTGTAGTGCCGTCAGTATTATGTTTGCATAAAATCAGCTTCAAATGGGATCTGACATCAAAATATACTTTCAAAACAAGTGTTGGGAGAGAGAAAATATAACAGAGAAAAATTTAATAAGCCAGGTTTGATTAGTCTCATTAATGAATCTTATGTTATCATGAATATAGATCAAAAGAATATTAATTTAAATTAATTTAATACTAATTTTGTTTGAAGGAATAAAAGTGTGTTCTAAGAAAACTACTTGCAAAAAAAAAGGTATATGTGTTTTTTATGCATTCTTTGGCTTGAAGCTAATGGTCCTACAAGTAATAAGTCAGCTAGCTGGAAAAAAAATGACAGCTTGACATGTTGACACAGTACCAAAGATGAAGTTATCTGGTCGAAACAGCTGTCCAAATGCCCCAGAACGAACACTGTCCATAGTTCCAGGCTCCAGGTCCACCAGTATGGCTCTGGGAACATACTTGTGAGCTAAACACACACACAAGCACCAAAAAAAAACTAATTTTTATCTTGTTTGCTGTTTAAGTTATGTTCTGGAACTTTAGCACTACAACAGATGACACATGCATTAAATAATTTATAAATTAATTATAGAAATGTAATATATTTATGATAAAATAATCAACATAGAATTTATAAATGAATTCATATTTCTTTTAATTAATGTAAATCGTTTAAAGGGGTCATATGATGCTTTTTTAAAGATCATTATTTTGTGTATTTGGTGTAACAGAATATGCTGACATGCTTTAATGTTCAAAAAACACATTATTTTTCAAATACTGTACATTATTGTAGGTCCTCTATGCCCCGCCTCTCTCAAACGCTTCGTTTTCTACAAAGTCCCTCCTTCTGACAAGCGCAGTCTGCTCTGATTGGCCAGCTGACCCAGTGCATTGTGATTGGCCGAACACCACAAGCACTCATCGGAAATGTAACGCCCCTTACCATAATCGCCAGCTTCATCTTTCAAAATAAAATGTAAAGACAGAGCCGAAAGGGGAACACACACACACACACACACACACACACACCGCTCTCTCTCTCTAACACACGATGCGCAAAACTCCGTGTTTAAACAGTCAATAGCAAATACTTAAACTAATAACAAAACAGTAGCTGATTCAGAAGCGCCAGATTGTCATAGCAAAGTCAGAATGACCTCCTCTCCTAGGTTCACGAAACGGTCGTCCATAAAATGCATTGCTGTTCTGTTGTAAGTGATCTTAAGATTCCTAAATGCATCTACTTCCGGAAGGCCAAATAAAGTGCTTTTGCTTTCGCCTAGAAACACACAGCGTCTCTCTGACATGCTGCTTCAACACTAACTGCAGTTACTGAAACCACGCCTTCTTTCTTTGTGTGCACATTTGGGCGCATTATGCCAATATTTCCACATAGTGATGTAGACATGTGGGGGCGTGTTAGAACGAGCCGTTTTAGGGGGGCGTGGCAGAGTCTTAACTTTGATAAAGAATATCTCTTTGGTTTTGAGACTTTAGTCTTTGCAACTTCTGGGATCTTATCTACGCACAATCAGCTTGTTACACGCCAAAGAGAAAGCAAAACCTGCGATTTGCATCATATGACCCCTTTGATAAAACATGCTGGTGAAGTCTGAGCAGCCCAGGAAATTCCTCTGAGCTGACTGCACAGTTGAAGGTCACTGTGAGTTTGTGAGGGGGAGGCCAGAACACTGAATCATACTCACACACTGACACACACACTGCATACTTACAGGACGCCTCGTTGTAGTATACATTAATTCTCTCAAGCTGCAGCGCTGAGTCACCCACATAGTTGCCGGCTGCATCGATGCCGTGCTCGTCGCTGATGACTTCCCAGAACTAGATGTGTCACAGTGTTTTGCGTTAGTTTAGATATGATTTCAGACAGTGAGATAAAGCGAGGGTTCAGATTCTCCGCAGCACGCATCTCGACACACCCATGTGCAGCCGACGTGCCCTTAAAATATAGCGGGTTGTTGTTTGTCATGACTAAAGGGTTGATCACATTTAAGGACACTAAGTATGATCAGACTACATGTAGATATAACCAACTGTAGCGATGGGACTCGTTGATACATTCTGGTTTCGAGTGCTCTTAAATATTACGATTTTTTTTTTTACACTAGAGGAAACATTTAGAAAAATAAATTCACAAAGGAGAACTGGATGTTAAGAGTCGGAAATAGGACTGTTTTTCAATTACTAAAAAGTAACGACCGGGAATCGAACCGCACTGGTCGCGCAGTACGTTTTGATTCACTGTAAAGAACCGAACTACAAAAAGAATCAAGCTATAGCCTATATTTCGCGCATTCACTAAAAGCGACGTGCTTCTTACTGTCAGTAATCAGTAAGTTCGTTGGAGAACTGACTGAAAATCATTATGAGCCTTCAGGTACTTTTTTCCCCCAAAATTCCCCAAAGTTGAATTTCTCTCTCTACATATAGGCCTAAGGGCTGGATTCATCAGTACGCTAAAAAGTTTTTGTAAATGCAAAATGTAAAGTTTTAAAACGACACATAGCCTAGTGTGATGATAGGAAAAGAAAATACATTGAACTAACCTTTGTTCCGATCTGATTGCCGCACTGTCCGGCTTGGATGTGCACGATCTCCCTCATAGCTGTAGGTGTGTGAAGATGCTCTCTGAATGAGCTCGAGCTCTGCTGCAGACCGACGGTGAGCTCCCGATCTTCAGCTTTCTCTGCCTCTGCCACGATTGGTGGGGATTTGAATGACATATCAGCTGCACAATCACACGTGTGCTGTCATTTCTCTCTTCTAGAAGCAGATTCTGCATTACTTTGCAAAATAATAGATATTCTGCTATGAATAATGTGCGTTCTGCTGCTCTCCAGAGTAAGCTAAATTCGTTGTTTTAGACATTCATACTTAGGTAGGCTACTTGTATTTTTCCTTTCCAACACTCTGAGCAGTTTCTGTCTTTAGGATAAGCGCTTGATTTTTATCTCAACTTTAAAGGGGTCATATGATGCGATTTCAATTGTTCCTTTCTCTTTGGAGAGTTACAAACTCTTGGTGCATAAAGAAGATCTGTAAAGTTGCAAAGACTAAAGTCTCAAATCCAAAGAGATATTCTTTATAAAAGTTAAGAGTCAGCCACGCCCCCCTAAAACGGCTCGTTCTAACACGCCCCCACATATCTACCTCACTATGTGGAAATATTTGCATAATGCCGCCCAAATGTGCGAGCAAACAAAGAAGGTGTGGTTTCAGTAACCGCAGTTAGTGTTGAAGCAGCATGTCAGAGAGACGCTGTGTGTTTCTAGGCGAAAGCAAAAGCACTTTATTTGGCCTTCCGGAAGTAGATGCAATTAGGAATCATTGGTTAAGATTTATTTATAACAGAACAGCACAACCCAGATGTTCGAATTTGTGCAACGCATTTTATGGACGACAGTTTTTTTAACCTAGAAGAGTACAAGGCTGGCTGTGCACAAAGGCTATTTTAAAAAAAATGGTCAATTCTGACTTTGCTGTGACAATCTGGCACTTCTGAATCAGCGACTGTAAGTATGTTTTGTTATTAGTTTAAGTATTTGCTATTGACTGTTCAAATGCGCAGCGCC
>NW_015505637.1:595586-610484 GCF_001515645.1 Sinocyclocheilus grahami | reverse complement strand
AATCATTGGTTAAGATTTATTTACAACAGAACAGCACAACCCAGATGTTCGAATTTGTGCAACGCATTTTATGGACGTTTTTTTAACCTAGAAGAGTACCAGGCTGGCTGTGCACAAAGGCTATTTAAAAAAAAATCAGAAATCATAGCACGTCAGCTGTCTTAACCGCGGCTTGTGTACAGAGTCACGCGACTCTGTTGCCCTTTCATGCTTGAACTGATGGTAAAACTAACGATATTATTAACTGTCTTGAAATTTACTTTGAAAGCTGAAGCTGCGATTATGGTAAGGGGCGTTACATTTCCGACACGTGCTTGTGGTGTTCGGCCAATCACAATGCACTGGGTCAGCTGGCCAATCAGAGCAGACAAAAAGGTTTATCACCTTTAAAAAAAAAAATTTTCTTTAGAAACTCACTAGAGAAGATTCAGAATTGTGACTTTTGGGAGTTTCATTCTGATGGATACGTAAACCAGATAAAGTCTTAAAAATGCAGTCACTCAACTGGAGATCTTATTAGCACACGCCTGATAAAAGATGACATGCAAAGTATTCACCTTTAGTGCACTATTTTTTTTAAATTCACAGTACACATTTACAAACGTTTCATTTTAGCAATAAGCAGTTCTGCCACACAAAACATAGTGTAGGCTACCAAGGACAAAAATATATTGATATTTGTCTAAGCATGTAAGCAAAAACTAAACATGAGTGCAGTATTAATTTCTTCCCACTATCTTGATCTGTCACCAGCTGACGTGAAGTTTAGCTCGAGGATTCCTCGTCCCCAATATACCGCAACACATACGCGGAGCCGCACAGGAGAACCTGACCCGCCAGTTTGGCCATGTACATGAAACACCGCAATAAAGACCTGAAGAAGGAAAAAAGAAAGACATTTCTGAACGGTCACTTACCTTTTAGTACAGTAACAAACGAGGTATAAAGCTGTCACTGGGGCTGTACCTTTTTAGAGGGTAGCCTACTAATATGTAGAGTTAAAGTACTAATATGTACCTTTAAGGTACTGATATATTTACCATTTAAGGGTAAACAAGGTAAAAAGATATACCTTTTAGCCCCAGTGACAGATTGTATCTTTTTTCTGAGTGTTTACAATATTTTTGTAACATAGTAATCCCAGATTGCTCTTTGAAGAACATCACTGTTAATGGGAAAACATCTGTATTAAATTATAGATGAAAGAAGCATTTTCACTAGTAGTCATACTTTTGGATTCAGCTGTATGTGTTTGTATGATTGTCCAGACAAACATTTCTAAAATGATCATTTGAAGCCTGGCATTAGGAAATCCACTTTTTATGGTGAACCTCTTACTTGAGAAAGTACTTGGCTCTGGTGCACTTGATGTCATATGAGAGTGTGTATATTTCATAGAGCGTGGCTTTAACGGTGAGGCAGCCCAGAAAATCCTTTGGGTTCAGTCTGTACAGGTCGAAGCTCAGTTTGGCAATTCCGCTTCTTCTTGGCTGCCTGAAACTTGGCAGAACCTGTCAAATGTGCGTTGAGGGCGGAACAAATATCTGTGAGACAAATCACTGATTGAAAGGAGCGATAATGTCACGAGAGTTCAGGGTAAATTCAAGCCTGCACCCTAGTGGAGCAAAAACACAAGATTGTTTCATCAAAAATAACTCTAGTACAGTCTAAAAAAATGCTGGGTTAAATATAACCCAGTGCTGGGTAAAATAGGGACAAGCCCAGCATTTGGGTTGTTTTGACCCAGCATTTGTTAGAGTAATGATGAAATAACAAGCTTTAAATAACAAATGCTGATGAAAGTTTCCAATCTTGTTAAGAAAACAAAACTGATAAATGAAGCAACGCTTGGGATCTGGTTAATCAGCTCTAGGAAAAACAATCCTGATTAGACTTACAAATCTCTTTTCACTGCTTGCCAAATACGCACAGTTTATGAAACATAAAAATACAGTTATTTAAACCATAGCTACCAGATTATGACAGCAGTAATTGGTTTGACTCAAGAAGTATTGACACAGCTGATAAATAGTATACTGTTCACAAAAACTAGTATGCATACTGTCAGCTGTGCTTTACAGAAATTCTCTGTAAAAAGTGTCATCAATCATCAAATGTGCTTTTTCATGAAATATGGCATAATTAACATAAAAATAAGAAATACATAGAATTTAAATACAAATATAATCAATGTGATGTGTTACACATCACTTGAATGACATTTTACTGTTTATTACTGTAAATCAGAGATTTCCGAACTTCAAATCCATTTATTTCAAACTTCAAGTACAATATGCAAAGTTTTAAGGGAATATTTTTTAATAATTTAACAACACATTTGCATGTTCGTGGTTCTTTGATGTCGGTTAATGGTCACATGATATGCAGGCAAATAAATCAAATCTTTATTTATTTATTTTAATTGTCTATTCATTTAATTTTACATTTTTTTTTAATAACATTAAGAATCTTGCGGACCTCAAAGTGCTGAACATTAGTGTAACTCCTAAACAACCCTATAGGCTAGAGCAGTGGTTCCCAACCCTGGGCCTTGAGGCACCCCCACCCTGCACATTTTGCATGACTCCTTTCTCTGATGCACCAATTTCAGGTCTTGAAGTCTCTACTAATGAGCTGATGACCTGCATCAGGTGTGTTTGATTAAGGAGACATGCAAAACGTGCAGTGTTGGGGTGCCTCCAGGACCAGGGTTGGGAACCACTGGGCTAGAGTATGAAGCGTCGTGCTTTACTAAGCTCCAGAGATCTGACCTGCTCAACGAGGTCTGCTAGAGAGCTGGCGGTGAAGCCTTTCCTCCTGCGGCGGTTCTGCGTGCAGACCTTGTACGGACGGGGCTGAGGAGGGGGCAGCATTCGCTGGGCAAGAGACGTCTGCACTGATGACACAGACCTACAGCACCACATCAACACACCATCAGAGCTGACACTTTAATATGGCACAGAGAAAGAGTGGTTAACATCAAAACTAGACCTGCAATCTCACGATAGTCCAAACACTCACTGGGGCGATATTCTTTTAAAAGGTACTGATATGTACCTTTAATGTAATATGTACCATTCTGGGGTTAGTCTAAAGCTACAGCTTGTTGAATTATAGAAATTAACAGCTTTATGAAAGGATTTAATGGACAGCGGTGACCCAGGCAATTTGCCACTGACCGAACAATTTTGTTTGTTGAGATTAAGTTATGGTTATATAAACAGGAAGAGATCTGTTTACTGCATCTGTTATTGCAGCAATAATGCAATGCTTGATAAAACACAAGTATATTGCAGTACAGATCACTTGCACATTAGTTTTACTGTATTTCACTTACAGGGGTTTAATTCTTTGATTTGTGCATGAGGAATTTTAAATTAAAAAGGTAACGCTTTAAAATAAGGGTCAGTTTGTTGCATTAGATATCATAAACTAAACTAGCTTAATGCTAATTCATAAATACATTAATGTTCTTTGTTAATTTATGTTTGTTCTTAATAAATTGTTAATGTATACCATTTGAAATGTTAAAAATGTATTAGCATATGTAGAAATTAACATTTATAAGATTAATGTATGCTGCATTGTTTATAGTTAGTTCATGTTATACTGTAAAACATTTCCTTACATTTTTAATTATAAGCACAAGTACAAGTAATTTCAACTTAATTAAAGCTGACTTTAAAAAAAAAGAAAACAACTTGTATAGCTTAAAAAATCAAGTTGAAGTTGTTTAAATTAATTTTATGAGTTAAAATAAATTTTTTTTAAATGCTGTCATAACAGTAATGTTAACAAACTGAACCATACTGTAAAGTGCTACTATTAATTTATAGAGTAAATACAATTTAAAATAATGCAGAGAATTTCAAGCTTGCATTTACACAAATAACCAAAAGACTCCCCAAAAATCCTGCTGACCTCTAACACTAAAGCCTAAAAATATTAAACAGTGTCTTACCTCATTAGAGATGTAGGAACTAAGGTTTTCGCGTACTCCATACTTAAGATGTTAAAAACACAGTCGCTGAGCTGTAACTGAAAACACTAATGCTCTGAGCAGACTTGTGACCCGCAGGAGGAGTTTGTACTGATGCCTGACTAGTGAATAAATTCATTAATAAAATAGGCCTAACTCATTATTACAGTAGCATATGGGAAAGTTAAGCTGCCTTGCTCTGTCTCCTATTTCTTTCTATTAAAGTCAGAAAGGGTCTTGTTCCAAAGCACCCTAAAACAAAACTGTGTTGATAAAGAAATAGCATTGTTCAAAGGTCTGTATGCGTGCTCAAACTGACAGCGAACACAACCACGCATCAGTGGATGCAGAAGATTAACAGAAGCCCACAAGAGGGAGCAAAAACCTGGGAATTCAGTGGAATATGGCTTTTGTAGATGTGATAAACATTTGGCAACTTAGGCCTGAGACACACTAGACGATTCTCAAATCACAACTGATTTTAAAACCATGGGAGACCACAGACATGAAGACAGTGTCAACCGATTTTTAGCCTTATGATCCTCTAAATGAGACCACACACTTGTTGATTGGAGGAACGATTTCGCAGTGAGATCAAACGTGACTCTAAAAGGAAAACACATGGAGGACAATCAACGTTGTCAGCTGGCTCTCCTGGCATGCATTCTGTTGAACATTGAAAAACTAAATAGAAAAAAAAGAATATGGGTGATGTTCTTTCTCAGTACTCTCGTGTTTGTGGCTGCCAAGATTCAGTTATAGAAGCATGCAACATCCGGTAGGTGACGCTTGCTCGCTCTCTCTGGCTATCGCAGGCATCATGTCAGAAGAGCCTGATCAAGTGTTTTAAATATCAAACATGATTTGAGTTCGGGGACGCTCCGTCTCAATCGGGAGCAGTCCATTAATCGTAATGACACCACACAAACGAGGATTTTTTTGGACAAAAAAATTGTTTGCGACAAGCCTCGAATCGGGCCACATTTCCGTCCAATTTTGAACCGATTTCTGAGTCGTACGACTCTTTTATTTTGAGTCGGGATGAATTTCAGCTTTGTCGTGCGTCTTTTGACGTGCAGTGAACAGTGGGTAACAAGAGCCGATTAGACGTTCCTGACCGGCAATCGGATGGTCAGATGAGTTTTTGACATGTCAGAAATGTTGGTCGCCCCATGTAAGGGTATCGCACAGTTGAAGCAGAGCTATGAACCGAACCAGAGTGTTTTTTCCCTCACTGCGCCTGCGTGAAAACAGAAATGAACGGAAGCGATGGAGGCTACACAGTTCTTACTTGTTTATTTCATTCGTATAGTGTGAGCAGGCAAGTTGCAGCTCGACGATCGGACCGTATAGTGTGAGCACATAAATCCTGAGGTTTGGCATTACATCTCATGCGATTTACTCATACAGCGAGAGTTGGTATTTATCAAAAACGTGTATGCCCAGCCTTAGGCAATGCCTGGTCTCTGAAGACTTAGAATGTGAGGATCAAACCTCTCGATAAAGTCAGTATCACAAATATTCATACGTATTTCCACACGTTATATTGTAAAATATGAGGGAAAACACATTTGTTCTCTTGTAGTTAACCATTTAATAGACCTTAATCAGGTTAGATGCCACACTCAAAAATGCTGGGTTAAATATAACCCAGCGCTGGGTTAAAAAGGGACAAACCCAGCAGTTGGGTTGTTTTGACCCAGTGGTTGGGATCAAAACAACCCAACCGCTGGGTTTGTCCCTTTT
The DNA here is from genome assembly GCF_001515645.1 of Sinocyclocheilus grahami. Lineage (NCBI taxonomy): Eukaryota > Metazoa > Chordata > Actinopteri > Cypriniformes > Cyprinidae > Sinocyclocheilus > Sinocyclocheilus grahami. The sequence goes on along the minus strand of NW_015505637.1, from coordinate 604,759 downwards.
TAACCCAGCATTTTTTAGAGTGCATATTTAATTTAATGCAGACAAACAGTCTTTACAATTGCACACACTTTATAAAGGTCCTAGATCATGTAAAGTCGGGCATACATTGTGCAATGTTTTCATTAAATATCAAATCTAACTTCATGGTTATTTCAGAAAAAAAAAAACATGCATTCCCAGGGGAAATACACTGAAATACACTGGTGGCTGCAAGGCTAATTTGTTGCCTCGCTGCCTTATCAGGCAATGACTTTGCATAACGGTGAATAATGAGTGAATAATTAATTACTATGATACTGATTTCTTGCTAGAAATAACATCAAAAGTGTAAAAATTTGGTCAGAAACATACATTGACCACCAAACACCAAACGGTATGTTGTTAAGCAACAGTACAATACATTCAATACATACTTTTTTTTTTTTAAATAACTTTTATTGTATGTGCCTGTTTCACAGAAGAAGAAAAAAAAGTAAAATCAAACAGGTTTGTAATGGCATGAGGTGAGTAGGCTCATACTGCGTCCATCAAAAAGCTTTCATGCTAAACATTTATTGTTGATTTGCATTAGTACAACATAGTCCATGGCATTAGAGCACAGTAAAACAACAATACATTGTGATTAATACAGTAAGCTAGTTAAGATTCCTTCCAACCAGAGAAAACATTTCCCCAAACAAAACACATTGCAGATCACTAGGGATTTCAATGGATGTCATTATTAATTATAGTTCGCACACTTGCTGATTTAAAAGGATATTGGATAGCTGGCCAATCAGAGCACACCTCGCTTTTTCAGACCGATGAGCTTTGTAAAAATCGATGCGTTTCAGTACAGTAATGTACATTATATGGAAAATAATGTGTTTTTTTAACCTTAAACCGCATAAACACATTGCATTTTTCCAAATACACAAAAAAAGTTTTTTTAAGCAACGTCATATGACCCCTTTAATATCTTGTCAATTAAATCTACAGGGTAAAAGCAACAACATTCATATGCTTTTTACCTCTGCAAAGACGAACTTTGCATCGAACGGATAGCTGAGCTCTCCCTCTTTGATGGCATTGACAGACGTTGGGCCACATCGATAAAGACCTGTATGGGACATGTAAAATAACATATCTATAAACTTGGGTCAAAAGGTACTTCTATGGTACTTTTATGATGTGGCAGAAGACATGATACCGTCACTGGTCTCCTGAGGGGTGCAGTCGACCACCTGCCAGCCAGAGAAGTTTTCAGGCAGATCAGGCCTCTTCATGTACATCTCATTCCAGCAGTGGTAGTTCCTGTGAAATATAGAATTGCAGAATTGCATCTAAACATATTACTAACCAACCTGACAATAGTATTATATTGGCTTCATAGTATATCATAAATATTTTTTTTCACTCTATAGTGAAAAAGCCTACAATGTATAAGTCTGCATTTACACTGGCACAAAAAAATTATTAATTAATTTAAAAAATTGATTTTTTTACTCACATGTGACACAGATCAAATATTGTTGCACATGTGTAAATAAAAATCTGCACGAGATCTGATATTTCACATCCGCTCTGAGCCGCTTTAACCATATCTGGACATCTGACCTACTGTATGTCTCAACACGTAAATCCGATTCTCATTGGAATTCCAAGCCATCACAAGGCCAGTGAGACGCATTTACCCACAAAGATAACTTTACTTTGTCAAATTATGAAGCAGATGTTGCCTGTATGCACTCAAACAAAAACTGTCTCATGAATTTAATAAATAAAATATCTTTGCTACATTATATTTTCAGCAAAGTGATAATAATGTTGCTGTTTTTTGAGTAATTAAACTCAGCTCTAAAGCCCAGTAGATAAAACAACTTACGAAAACTGCTCTACTCTGTTCAGACAAATTTTGCATTGCAAACATCAATGACAGTTGTAACTTGTTCATGTCCATGCTGGTAAGTGATCATGGTATAAGTGGGATAATCTCAGCCGGTGTGCATTAAAGTCATCATTTTCATTTACGGCCGTTCAAAACCCAAGGGTCAACTGAGTCTCTGAAAGTGATCACCAATGGAGCTGGTCTAGTTTGGGAGGGGATTCATGTAAACGCAGATATCAGAGTCGTGTCTTAAGTGAATGTAAACAGATAGGACAAAAAATTGGAAATGGTCAAAAGATCAGATCTGTGCATTAAGCCTTGCAGTGTAAACACAGCTTGTTATTTCAACCAAGGCACCAATTTTCTGCAATACAGAATTGTGGACCTCTTGGATGTAATCTTGTTTAGGGAATCTCACCAGACTGAATCTTTTGTTCGGCTTCTGTCAATTTTCCCATCTTTGTCCAGCACAATGTCTGTCTTCACGTTGCCCGTGTTGTCATGAGCAGAGAAGTAATTGGTGATGACCCGTGCAGGGATCCCAAGACAACGCGAAACTGGGTTGGGGGTTGAACGGTTGTTGCAAAAAATGACGTAGAATTTTAATGTTCACATAATGTTTTAAACTATCATGAAGAAACATTTTTAAACGGACGCCCCATAGAACGTGTCATCGCCATACTCACAAGTGTTCATCACGCCGGCAAACACCCAGCACTGAGCAAAGCACACAGGCTCACAACCCTCACTGGCATATTTGAGCAGGATTTCAGGACTTCCGGTCCAGGCAGTGGGTGCTGTGCCAGAGGAGTAATCACCACTCCAGTTGCCAACCATGACACCTTTATCGTCTTGGGCGTTCAGCTGAAAATATACCACCAAATATAAAATGATTACTTGTTCATGGAATTGTCCATACTTTAATTCTTATTATCAAATCATACCAGAGCTGATCCTTGCCGAACTACTTCAGTGGCATTTCCACGGAACAGTAGCGGTACTTTCCCAGCATCCATTACCATAAGACAGGCATCCAGAACCCCCTCTTCAAACTATAGTAAACCACATAGGATGTTAATTCAAGGTGTCCAATCCTGTTCTTGGAGGGTCACCTTCCTGCAGAGTTTAGCTTCAACACTAATTAAACACACTTGGATCAGCTAGTAAAGGTCTTATAACTTCTCATTGACTCGGATGTACCTCATGGCCTATGTTGCATGAGTGCCCACTACTGGCAGAACCCATGCAATGGGTTGAATTGGAACATCCTAAGCCTTTGCTCACTTGGAATCTGCAATGGTGATGATTTGCTATTTACATGTTATTATTTACATTGGGGAGGGGGTCAATTAAGCACAATTTGCTGTGTCACAATCATGTTGCATTGTGATATATTGAGTTTCCTGAAGTGTACATATGAGTAGTCTTGCTCCCTCAGTCAAAGGTGTTTAGGATCTATCCGTATAAATTTCCCTCCTCTAGATAAAGTGGAAAGTACCTCAAAATGGTAGCAGGGATTTCCCAAAGGGAAAGTGCTCAGGGAAGTATGTCTCAGAGTGAAGTGGAAGGATGTTTCTCAGTTGGAAGGCTGCATCCTAGTGAGGCTGTGTCCTTAACAGACCAGTCTTTCTCAGCTTCTAGGCTTGAGTTCTCCTCAGCATTGAACGCTAGAATGAGATGGTCTAGTAAGTCCCAGTGGCAACGTCGTAAAGGTTAAACGTTATGGGTTCATTATGAAGCTCAATGCGGTCTCATTTTACGTCTTTGTTTTTTTATGTGTGTGTGTGTGTGTGTGTGTGTGTGTGTGTGTGTGTGTGGTTTGGCATGTGTACAAAGGACTGTGGGTAATTGGAAGACACAAAGGATACACTTGATGCATCTTACAAGGATCATTCAAATTGAGATGGGCTTCTACGGAACTTGATGGTGTGGCAGCCGAGGTATGCAACCTTACTAAGATGCAGCTTTATGATTGAGAAACACCCCTATAAATTTCCAGGCAGGTGTGTTTGAGCTGGTTGGAGCTATACTCTGTAGGAAAGTGGCCCTCCAGGAGCAGGATTGGACACCCCAAGGTTAGACTGTATATGGGCATGAGCTCAGTGGGAGGAAATGTTTGGTTACACTTTATTTTAAGGTGTCCTTGTTACAGTGTAATTATACATATAAGTACTGAGTAATATTAATTAACTACATGTACTTATTATATGGTTAGGGTTAGAATTTGGGCTAGGCTTAGTGTTGCTTGCATGTAATTATGCATTGTTAATTGCTATTATAATAGTAAGTACATGTAACATGTGTAACACGGACACCTTAAAATAAAGTGTTACCAAATTTCTTTATGCCTGATGTGAAGAAACATCTCCAGAGTACTGCCAACCTGCCCAAAGTTCCATGAACGGGAGGATATGTTGTTGTGTTCTCCATTGTAGACGATCCCCACATCATTCATCACATACTCCTGTCTGTCTTCCTCTTTGTCCATGTACACTTGATCCGCTGGGTAGCAGCACATACAATATGCATGCGTCATCACATGTGTAGTAAGATAATAATGGTCCAGAATCCAAGCAAATGTACAGACTTATCAAAGGTCCGTTGTTTGACAAATTCATGCTATAAATATTAAGGTTTGTTTCCAATGTGTTACATTTGTACTCACCAGGGTCCCAAGGATTGAACAGCACATAGAAATCAGTGTCTTGGTTCCTCTGAGTGCGCTGTCTTCCAAAATCAGTCACTATTGCTACAAAGGTGCGGAATCGGCCGATGATGCAGCTGGCGTTAGGTGTTATGCCCACTGTCACTTCATTGCCTTGTATTTCCACCACACGACCCTTCCAGTGCCTGTTATGTTTCCCTTTTCCAATGGACACAGTGATGTAGGTGCCCTTGTTATCATCAGGTGAACTGCCTGTGACGAGCAGATATTTCATATACTGCTTCTTCATTACAGAGGCTTTATGTAGTTTGTCATTATTACTAAATGCAGAAGCTCACCAATCAGGAACTCCAACTGCACATCATCCTGCTCTGCACTGAAGGCCCGGTCTAGTTTGATGATGATGGTGAACTCTTTATTCCTGCGCACAATGAGACTGGAACTCTTGAACTTGTCCGTGTAATGATCTTTTCTGTTCTCCGGCACACGCATGTCAACGCTCAACACAGAGAGACCTGCAGCTTTTATTATTTTTTTAAAGAAGACTTACTTTAACAAAATGTGGCAAATGTTTGAATATTTTATGTGCAGAATGGCACGCATAAATGCAAACATGAGTACGACTTTACCTTCATCTAAGGGTCCCCTTGGGCTCAGAACATCAAAAGCCTCATACTCAAGTAGGTTAGACTCATGTGAGTTTGAGTTGTCAAGGGAAATACGGCCGTGTTGTTCCCAGGGCTGCCCAAGTGACATGATGTGCACAAAATGTCTTGGTGTTAGCCTGGATGACAGATGATTTTAATGTTAGAAAAATAAAGCCATACAGACAGTCCTTTAGGTAGGGCTGGGAATCAACTCCTTGCTTCCAAGTCGTTGGGAATCGACAAGGAATCAAGCAAGAAATTGATTTCAAAAGTTGGGGAAAAGTTGCCTTTTTCAGTTCAATAGCGCTAATCGCAAACCGGTTCTTTTGGACGGTTAATTTCAATTAATCGGTTTTAAAAAATGATTGCAGCCATTATTTCATGCTGTCACGTACATATTTGTCTGTGTCACAACTACGTGTCATGGTATGTCATACTGAAACAGTTAAACAAAGCCATATGTGTGAACGCATATTGCTAATTATTTACCTTTAATTTGCTTTTAATTTGAACCTAAAACACACAATTCAGACACAACGCACAAACGCGAATTAGTGATGATTTAGCTTAAAAGGTGAAACTGGCTTGTCTGCTGTCCACAATGGAAGGTTTTGAGTGACGCTTTGGACTACATAAAGAGATTATGGATGCTGATAGTAATCAGTGAATACAAAGGGAATTTGAACAGTTGATTCCAGAACCAGAAATCGGAGTCAGTTCCAAAAATTTCTGAAACGAACATCCCTACCCTTTTGAGAATACATCAGCTAAGGCATGGCAGGAGTAAAAAAAAACTCTGTGTACTATAGGTCATAAAACTAAAATAAACCGTCTTGTATATAATGCTAAAGTGTTCAGAAATCCAGTTGAAAACTGTCATTAAAAGTGTTGAACTCACGGTCTCTGTAGAAGAGTAGATGGTCTGCTGAGAAGCTCCAGGCAGATGTACCAATGAGGAGCTCCATGCTGATTGATATAGGCTCAGGACTTCCTCTTCCACTGGAGAAAAACACCTCCAAGGAACCAGAGCCGCCAAAGTCAAGAGGATCCCAAGATCAGGTCAGTCTGACACACAAATCTCTGACCTTGCTTCCGATTCTTGATGACAACAGCATATTCCAGACCATCACTAACATAGATGAGATGATAATAATAAAATATAATAGTAAGTCTTCCTATGGTATTAAAGTTATGAAGTGAGTTTAATGGTCCTTAAATGTTTTGAAGACCACTAAATCATTAATGTAAGATTTACACCCAATACATTTCAAGATGAAATTAATTGAAAATAAAGGAAAAATACTCTAAACTGATTTGCAGAAACCATTAACAATCATCAGCAGTGCACATAAATGATCTCTCAATCAAACAAATGACAGTGACATTTCACAGCAAGCATCGTCATATAAAATGTAAATACAGATGAATACATGTGGCCATTGTATTTTTAAACCAGAATTATGCATCACATATAATTCCTTCATCAGACACTGATCAGACAACAAGTTGTTTAAAAATCATTCGCTTTAGTAGCCAGTCCAAAAGCTTGGATCATAAGAAAGTGTTTTGGAACAATAACACATGCTGGAATATGTGACTTATATTTCACATCATTGTGGATATGGTGGATAGATCTGTGTATGCATATGCTGATCACTAATGGCATGAACAACTAAAGGCGTTCTTTAAAACATCAACAATATTTTACTCAAAATGTATATGTTATTTATCATACTTCCAAAAGCCAGATTTTAGTATACTCATACTGTACATGTATTGTCTTATTAAATCTAATTTAATCTTTACTGCTTATGGTAAGCTAAATTGCAGTTACCTTCAGCCAAACAGATTTTACTGTAGCCTTACTTTTGTATTTTTCTGTTTTTTATTTTTTCATGTGCAACAAAAAACCTACTCATATCAGAGTACCTCCTAAATGTAGACCTGTTCCTGTAGCAAAGCCAATGACATTAGTTTGATTCACAAGGACAGATCAAATGCAGGGTCAGAAAATACTGGGGGTTTTAGCAAAAAAGCCCTGAAAATTTAACATATGTTGTCAAAATACCCCTGGAGTTCTTGTTTTTTTGTAACATACAGACTATAAGCAATATTGCATAACCAAGAGAGCTGTTCTGTTGTTGTTGTACTGATTGCAAATATGTCAATGAAGAAAGAAGTTGTTAATTTACGTTTTAAAATGCTAATCTCATAACAGTATTTATGCACTTGTAATTTGCGTGTAAATGCATTTATGCCACCTCTGATCTGCATACAGACTTAATGTCACTTCAGATGCAGCTTCTGTGCCAAGATGGATGTTACTGATGCTGATTTCATTTGATTGTTAACTGTACAGTATAGTGTCTTATCATTCAAATGTAATTTATTGATTACATTTAAGAATTTAAAATAAAAGTCAACACATATATCTGATATGGTTAGAGAAAAATTCCTTTATAAATGCTCTAAAAATGACCATAGAAATCAATTTAAAGTGGCCAATATTGCCCCTTAATGGAATTTATTTTACATTTTTGTCAATGTAGGACTATACCTTCAATGAACTCTAGGTCAGATAAAACCTCAATTGTTATGGGAGATGATGCATAGCGGGTTGGTGTTACATTTTTATCCATATAAAGTTCAAAACTTGTGACTTTTCCAAGTCCATTTTCCTCTTTTTCTCTTGATCCCTAAAAATAATATATAAATTGATACTGATAGTACCAGCATAAGCAGGCCTAAACAATGCTGTATCTAAAAAAGAAGAGAATTTAGCTTTCTACCTCCTGTTTCCGAGTTAATTTCATAAATAAATCAATCAATAATAGCTTTTGTCTGTATATAAAATACACAATTAAAATTGTGAGTTAAAACAAACAGACTAGCAAATAAAAAATGACTTGAAAAATGAAACTGAAATATTACAAATATTTTTATTTCATTATAGAAGGTACTGACATGAAAACAGAAGTTGGAAAATATTGAATTAATATATGATTTGATTGTGATGCTTTTTAAATGAACTGTTAAACTCTATACATGAGGCATGAAAATAGAGATAAGGGTGGATAAGATGCTGTTCTTACAGGAATGTCATACCGTAATTTAGGTTCTATTATAAATGTATTTTACATAAATACATCTTGTACTGAATAATAGGAAGTGGCTAAAGGGCAAGACAATAAAGTTGTGTTGACATGAAGATTCAGGGAAGTGAAACTTGTGACGTGCTGAAATGATCGCTTTGACCTTAATGAGAAGTTAAGTTGCCCTGTTCCACGTATTTCACCTAAAATTCACTGGGTTGAGTCAGACTCTGGGTCTAAAGCAACCTGAACGCTATGAAGATATGACTGTGTGGCAATATGTTGTTGGTTCTGATTCTGATTATGGTTCAGATGAATTGGATTCACTCTCAGGATCCTCAATGGCCGGTTCACACAGTCTGCGACTCAGAAAGACTTACAGTGACCTACAGGAGCTGCGGTGAGATCAGTGTGACATACACGACTGTTCAACCGTTTGGGGTCAGTAAGATACATATCTTAAGAAATTCATACTTTTATTCATTGTGGATGCATTAAATGGACAGTAAAGACATTTATATGTTACAAAAGATTTCTATTTCAAATGGTTTTCACAAAAGATGAAGCAGCACAACTGTTCGACATTGATAATAGAGATAAAACATTGAAAATCAGAAACGTTTCTTGAGCAGCATATGAGCATATTATACTGATTTCTGAAGATCATGTGACACTGAAGACTGGAGGAATGATGCTGAAAATACAGCTGCGCACCACAGGAATACATTACATTTTACAGTATATTCACATAGAAAACAATTATATTAAATTGTAATAATGTTCCACAATATTACAATGTTTGTTTACTGTATTTTGATGTCATGTTGAGCAGAAGAGACTTCCTTTTTTCCTATCAACCCCAAGCTTTTGAACAGTATAGTGTATGAATATATATATATATA
>NW_015505637.1:574260-595468 GCF_001515645.1 Sinocyclocheilus grahami | reverse complement strand
ATATATATATATATATATATATATATATATATATATTTAATGTTTTGCGCTTTTGTGTGTTGTTTGATTGAGAGATGTCAATCATTTACAGGAACTACCAATTGTCAGTAAATTTAATTCAGTCATTTAATTAATTTGATCTTTCTTTTATTTTCATCCTAAAATGTATAGTGAATTGCTTTCATTTTCCCATTTCATTGTCTCAGACCCTTTGCAGGATATAGGTTTCACTCTCCTGCCTTGCCCTGAGAGATTAACTGATCTCATAAAAATCAGATTGGCCTTGATTCTGAGTGAGTTTTCATCTTTGCACATAAATATTACGTTTCAGATAAATGACATGAAGCCGTCAGGCAATAAATGTGTGTTTTCCACAGGGCAGTCCATCGATGAGCTTTATTCATCATATGAGCTGTGGCTACACGGGCAAAAAATGCCTATCTTGAATCAGGACGAGCCCCTCTGTCTTCCTCACTTCCCACGTTTCAAGTTTTGTGGAAGCAGGAGAGGAGGTGAGCATCGAAAGAAAGTTGACGGTTACCTTTGACAGTTTTATAATAAACAGATTGCAATATTATTGGGAATAACATGTCAAATTTTGATTTCTCCAGAAATCATCACCGTTGAGTCATCATTTAAGTCAAAAACAAATATTCCTCTAAAGGTTTGGTTTGTATATTCCATTTAAACACCTAGGCTTTGATTCACTGTTGATCCATATGTCTGACGTGTGTTTGTTCACAGGCTAATTTTGATCTTAAACTACGTGCGATAAATCAAGACGGCTTCCTGATTGCCTGTGTGAACGCAACTCTCAGCTTTCATTGATCCTTTAAGACCAGAGGACCTGTACTTCATCTGAGAGCAACTGTGAAATCTATCACATTATGTTAATTGTATTACATAGTGTTGAACTCAGGTGTTGTTCTTATATTACTGCATTTGGGACACTAATTGGTGTTTCTTCAGTTGCGGAAACTGAGTGAATGTCAGCATGTGTTCATGATTTTTGATGCTTTCAGATGATTTTATAGATCGTTAACTCTTCTAAAACTATAAAAACCCAATGAAAAGGAATGAAAAAGGAAAAAGAAAGAATTATTATGTTGAAAGTCTATATTTTAGTGCTTTTGCCAGTAAACGCAAAGTTAGGGAGCATGCAACTGTTTTGTGAAAAAACACAAAAGCACTGCGATAGGCTATATTTTCCCAATAACAATTTATTCTCCATCTCCACACTGTAAATTTTACGGTAAAAAAACGGCAGCTGTGGTTGCCGGAATTTTACCGTAAAAAATATGGTAGCAACGTTTTAGGTTTTACATTTTTAACTTAAATTTACAGTTAAATACCGTAATTTCATTAACTGATATAATGTTAATATACCAACCTATTGAAGTACTGAAATCTGTTTTGTAGCTTTGTAATACACTGATAACCACCAAATGCAGGAGGTGATGAGAAAGTCACACGATGAACCAAAGCCCATCACAAGCAGCTTTTAAATAATAACATATATAGAAGTGCACAGAGTCATTCACACAAACACTAAACACCATCACGGTAACACACATGAAACTGAAATAATGCAGTAAACATTCATTTAACAACATTAGGTGTAACACACAACCCTAATATACAAAACTGATAAGAAAAAAACATAGTTTTTTCAACAAAAAAACATCAAATTTGAAATGTAACGCAGGGAATTCTGGGAATGTCCATTTACGGTTATTCACTGTAAATTATACGGTCTTTTTCACTTCCAAAAATGGTATACTACCGTAAAATTAATGTCCAATACATGTAACGTCCAATACAGTTTTTCACCGTATATAGTAGGGGAATTTACCGTTAACCATTTAACAGGTTTTTTCTGTAGCATTTTTACAGTCTTTTACCGTTAAATTCACGGTCATTTTTTACAGTGTTCCCATTACAGTATATTACATATGATCTGTGAATAAAACAAAGAAGCGTCAAGGTAAATATCACATACCATATCTTTATTATCGATCAAGCTTTTATTTTCAATCAAGCTGTAATTTCCTCAAATTATGGAAAATTATTTAATTTAATGTTAAAAGATTTTCATCACAGAATGCTGTTAAACATAATGCACAATTTGAGTTATGGTGGAAATGACACTGCGTTAGAAATTTTCTTGACTTTCCAGAAAAATAACAGTAACAGATTGTGCAATGTATGTGTACGGCTCAAACTCAAACCAATGGCTGAGAGCCTCTGATTTATATGGGTAGCAATATTAAATAAATATACAAAATTAACTAAATGTTCTTAAACAGGTTGTAAGTCTTTGTCATCAGTAGCGCTTTACATTATTTTTATTTTTAATGCATATTTGTCTACAAATATCAACAGTTTAAGGGTCATTTTTGTCAGGACTGGCTTGTTATAGTTAACTGAAACTAAAACTAAAACTAAAACTAAAACCATGAAAACAAAAAATGTTGCTTGAAATAAAATGAATGTTAGTTTAAAGGTATAGTTCACCCACAATGAAAATCCTGTCATTATTTACTCACCCTCAAGTTGTTCCAAACCTGGATGAGTTTATGAGATATTTGGTAACCAAACAGTTGCCGGAAGCCATTGACTTCCAGACTAGGTTTTTTTTCCAGTAGTAGTCAATGGCTACCAGCATTCTTCATATCTTCTTTTGTGTTCAATAGAAGAAAGAAATTCATACAGGTTTGGAACAACTTGAGGGTGAGTAAATGATGATATATTCATTTTGGGGTGAACTATCCCTTTATATCAAATTAAATATAAAAACGTTTTATTTCAGCTAGTTGCCAAGGCAACATTTATGTTTTTAGTTTACTAACCCTAACTTGATGTACTAAAATACAACGACATATAAATACAATTAAAACCAAAATAAAATGAATAAAAACTAGAATATATAAAATGACAACTACTACTAAAAATGACACAAATCACAAAATGACTAACTTTAAATTAACTTTACTAACTTTAGCTAAAATTGAAATAAAAACGAAACAATGTCTAAATGATTCAAAATATTAATAAAAGTATATTCGTATATAAATGACACGAATGTAACCCAGCGCAATCCTGACTGTGACCAATAGATGGCGCCATGACCTCTTCTGCTCCGCCGCTTCACTCTCATCCTCTCACACTCACAGCACTGCTGAGGAGCTAACCATGCACTGATGCTCCCTTCAAAAAAAGTTTTTGTTTTATTGTTTTAGACGTTTTAGATTTTGTCCTAAGAACGCATGCAACAGATACATAAATTAATGTATACTGAATGAAGAAGTGAAAAGTGATTTTTTTTTAATTTAACACCACATTTAATAGCAAACAACACAAAGTGCAAAGTTCTTGCCCATTCATAATGACAGCACATGCATTCATCACATACCTTCCATTCATGAGGAGTGATGAGGCCTGATGAGCTAGAGACAAACAGTCCTGATGCACACATGAAAAATTCAACAGGCAGATCTGGTTGAAGTGTCTTCTCACGACCTCAGAGATTAGATCTGCCTCCTTCCGTATTTCAGATACATTTACTCACTTATTTTCGCTTCATACAGACCAGAACTTCCATCACGAAAGCATTGCATAATAATTCTGAGCTGTACATCACATGCACATACTTCAGTGTTTTAACAGTGAACTGTTCACTTTTTGAGAAAACGAAATTCATTCCAGTCTGTGCTTGAACGTTTCATCACAGCTGTTTTGATTCCTAATACAAGGTGAGGCTTTTATTGAATGTGGTCGAACTGGAATTAGCAGACAGCATTAGAAAGATCAAAAATAAGTCCTGAGCCATTTAAAGGCATCTAACATGGAAAGCTTTTAGAAAGTGTTTACGTTTTTTTCAGAGAACATTCAAAAGTAACATTCTCATAATGTTTGCAAAATTCTAAAACGGAATATTTCCTTAACGTTCATATAGCCAAGAAAAAAAAAACATTAAGGGCATTTTTAATTTTTTTTAAACATTTAAAAAAAGGTTGTTTTCAATGTTTAGAGCACACTCACGTTTTCCTAACTTAATGATAACATTAGCAAAACGTCCTCAGAATACATTGTTCTTAGCTAGGTAGGCATAGGAACAGCTATCATTATTAGCAATGCAGTGCAATAGTTAACTGTTCAACTGTTCATGTTTACCTACATTACAATGAGGAAAAACCAGGGATGTTTTAATGGCTGATAAATGCACAAACATGAATATATTTAGCACATCATTAGTGATAACTGAATTACTTGTTCAGGCCCACACAGTAACCAAAAAGCAACGTAAAGGGAGCAGCAGCACAAACGACTGTTAGCCAAGAATCATCCATCACCAAGGGAAACCTGTTTTTTCACTTCTTCTCCAACCACCCGTATCTTTGAAGAAGCTAAAGAGTCTGCTGGAAGCAACAAAAGCAACCTTCGCAATGCATTAGCATGTGCTTATTTAAAATCGGCCTTGGTGTAGTTTTGCCACAGTTATTGCTCTAAATCCATGCGCTAGATTCTCTTTAAGCAAGCATGTTGTGTGCTAGCATGAGAAGTTCAGTATGTTGCAGCTTCGTCCAGGAGAGCCCTTTCCATTAAAGTCTGATTACAATGACTGTTCAACTGTTCATGTTTACCTACATTACAATGAGGAAAAACCAGGGATGTTTTAATGGCTGATAAATGCACAAACATGAATATATTTAGCACATCATTAGTGATAACTGAATTACTTGTTCAGGCCCACACAGTAACCAAAAAGCAACGTAAAGGGAGCAGCAGCACAAACGACTGTTAGCCAAGAATCATCCATCACCAAGGGAAACCTGTTTTTTCACTTCTTCTCCAACCACCCGTATCTTTGAAGAAGCTAAAGAGTCTGCTGGAAGCAACAAAAGCAACCTTCGCAATGCATTAGCATGTGCTTATTTAAAATCGGCCTTGGTGTAGTTTTGCCACAGTTATTGCTCTAAATTGCAGCTTCGTCCAGGAGAGCCCTTTCCATTAAAGTCTGATTACAATGTTTCATTTTTCAATTGTGGACATTTTGATTTGCTGACAACTAATTGAACGTGTTATGTTGTGACGGAGCGGCCTGCAGTGCAGTGTGGGATGGCTCAGACCGCGCCGCTGCGGAGGTATTCTTTCAGGCTCGTTCTCAGAGGATAAAGGAAACCTTTTGTTGCTGTGAAGGGTTGTTCCCTAGCAACAGGGTTGCATTTGGAAGCCTAGGTAACGGTCAATAAATAACATCACTCTCAAGTTTCGGCTAGTTTGGAGATGGAGGTCTCGCTGCATCTTGTCTGAAGATTTGTAGGCCTTTCAGTACGTGCTTTAACCTGTCATCCTGTGTAGGTGTACACTGTAAAAAAATGACCGTGAATTTAACGGTAAAATACTGTAAAAATGCTACAGTAAAAACCTGTTAAATGGTTAACGGTAAATTCCGCTACTGTATACGGTGAAAAACTGTATTAGACATTACATGCAATTTTACGGTAGTACACCGTTTTTGGAAGTGAAAAAGACCGTATAATTTACAGTGAATTACCATAAATTGACATTCCCAGAATTCCCTGCGTTACATTTCAAATTTGATGTTTTTTTGTTGAAATAACTGTTTCTTCTTAGTTTTTTCTTATCAGTTTTGTATATTAGGGTTGTGTGTTACACCTAATGTTGTTAAATGAATGTTTATTGCATTATTTCTGTCACCGTGATGGTGTTTGGTGTTTGTGTGAATGACGCTGTGCAGCTTCTATATATGTTATTATTTAAAAGCTGCTTGTGATGGGCTTCGGTTCATCGTGTGACTTTCTCATCATCACCTGCATTTGGTGATTATCAGTGGATTACAAATCTACAAAACAGATTTTAGTTCTTCAATAGGTTAACATTATATCAGTTAATGAAATTACGGTATTTAACTGTAAATTTAAGTTTAAAAACGTTGCTACCGTATTTTTTTACCGTAAATTGTACAGATTTTTTTACAGTGTAGTTTACATGATAACGAACTAAACAAACCATCACTTTAATTGGCTCTTTAGCATATCTGACTCATAGAGTTCCTTGCAAATTACTCTGCAACCATGCAGACTTTTGGAAGGAACGATAAACTGCTCTACCAAGTTATTCATTGACCCAGATAGTGAACTCCTCAAACCGAGGAAAGAAAGCCACTATGGAAATGCCAAACTGTATTTCTTGTTTGATTTGAGCAGTAAGCACGGCTGGGGGTTTGTGTAGTAATTGATCAGAATTACAGAATGATACAGTAGTCAGTCAAGTCTAATATCCAGTATCACAATGGGGCAGCTTTGGCCAGTCTAGCCAGCCTGAGCTGGAGGACAGGGAGGGTCTAATATCCTGCCAGCAGCACCACGAGGAATCAGCAGCTTTAACTAACCACTGACATCAGTCACAACCTCACAGCTGATAAAACCCGGCAAAATCCTCAATTGATTTCTTTTGCCATTTGAAGTCAACTAACATTTGTATTATTTCTCAGCCTGTTGCATGCCAGACCAAAAACTTTCCTAATGTAATGTTCTGAGCATTTTATTAATGCTATATTCACCTTTATCACTAACTTCAGGTGTTTTGATTGTCTTTGTCATTTACTCTGTACATTTTCTCCTTTTTAAAGTGGTTCTGCACTACTTTGCAAAGATGCTTTAGCAATATGAACGAACAACTATTTGTCATGCCAATAAAACTCTGAACTATAAAATCGATTAATACAAGTGCAACTAATAATAATCATTTGTATTTTTTATATTTGGTTCATTAAATTGTGCTGTTATTTAATGAATACCTTTTTGCGATTTTTATTTCCGTTTTATATGAATAAAAACAATTTCTATTCTTCATATTTTATGTAGCGTTTTTTTATTTATTAATTATTTGTTATTTTGTGTTTTCCCAACCATTAATACAGATAATTTGCCAAAATGTACTATGACTATTTTTTTTACATTTCTGAATAAATGATTCTTTTTAAATAATAATAATTTGAATAGTTTGGTTGTATTTTAAACAAACAACAACAACAATATTAACAACTTGTATTGCTTATACTTTTATATTAGTGATGTTATTTAATTATTTTATTGGGTTAATGATTTATCAAGATTGACTACTATGCTTATTATTATCTAACTTCATTTTACTTCCAATGGCCTTTCTTTTTACAGATAATTTGCCAAAATGTACTATGACTATTTTTTTTACATTTCTGAATAAATGATTCTTTTTAAATAATAATAATTTGAATAGTTTGGTTGTATTTTAAACAAACAACAACAACAATATTAACAACTTGTATTGCTTATACTTTTATTTACCCTTTTTATTAGTGATGTTATTTAATTATTTTATTGGGTTAATGATTTATCAAGATTGACTACTATGCTTATTATTATCTAACTTCATTTTACTTCCAATGGCCTTTCTTTTTATATATATATTTTGTCTTTATTGTTTGAAATGGAGTTGTGTGTGTCTCTCTAACCACACCACGCACTGATCAGATGCACTGCTCTGTGTTTCGAGTATTGTTTCGGAAGAGTTTGTGAAAGAGCAGGTTAAGTTGTGTGTGGGATGCTGCAGCTTCAGTAACGCGTCCCCTTGGAGACTAGAGCAGGAGCAACACGTGATTCTCCGCCTTACTGATCCGCTTTAGAGAGAGAGAGAGAGAGAGAGAGAGAGACGCGGTGGGAGGACAGCGAAATGAGCGTTTTCCTCTCTCCTCCCTAAAGCATCTCGGCGTGGGGGGAATCTGGGAGAGTGGGCAACTCAAACACAAAGTTGACGAACTTTGCACATCTTTTACAAACGCCATTTTGATTCCTCTCCGGAACAACTTTTGCAGCTTCTTTCTATCTTTTTTTTTCTTTCTCTCTCTCCTCACCATCATCATCATCATCATCATCATGTCTCGGCGAAAGCAACCCAACCCTAACAAAGTCAAGCGTAAGTTACTCGGCTGTCCTAAACACTGCTGTTTTGGTTTGCTGTGTATATTTGATGTTCTTCGGCGTAACTTTGGAGTTGGAGTCAGTGGGAAAGTTAATGCGGAGTAAGAGGACACTTTTTTTTTTTCTTCCCAACTTCAGCTTCCTCGTTGCGCGAGGACAGACCTGATGCTCGCGGACAGCAGCGTTTCTCGCGGACATCGGGCGTGTTTCTGTGCACGCAACTTTGCGGTTATCTTTACTAACTTTTTAGAGCGGTGTGTTAGTTGTTGCATGCGATGGTGGGGTTGAAAGTCTGTGGCTGTTAGCGCGTTAAGCTAACGCGCCGCTGTCGCGCGGAGCATCACATCTTGCGTGCACTTTGATCGCCTCGCCTCGCGCTTCGGTCGACCAACGAAATGGTCGTTTTTGATATATATATATATACATATATCATTAGTTTTGCATGCGTTTTTTGTTGTTGTTGTTGTTGTTGTTGTTGTTTCTAGTTCGACAACAACCTGTTGCGTCACAAAGTTTGTGTATCTCTTTAAGGATGGCCTGTTTTTGATCACAGAAGCGTTCAGGTAAGTTAGTTGCCGAGGTAGTTCGAGTAAAGAAACTTCGTATTTTTTTGTGATTCTGTCACTTTTAGTCGCTGGTTCAGGACTGGTTAAGATGTGCATCATCAAATCAAACGCGTTAGGTGTCCATATGTTGTGTCAAAGTAAGTTTTATTGGTTTGCTGTGTATATTTGATGTTCTTCGGCGTAACTTTGGAGTTGGAGTCAGTGGGAAAGTTAATGCGGAGTAAGAGGACACTTTTTTTTTTTCTTCCCAACTTCAGCTTCCTCGTTGCGCGAGGACAGACCTGATGCTCGCGGACAGCAGCGTTTCTCGCGGACATCGGGCGTGTTTCTGTGCACGCAACTTTGCGGTTATCTTTACTAACTTTTTAGAGCGGTGTGTTAGTTGTTGCATGCGATGGTGGGGTTGAAAGTCTGTGGCTGTTAGCGCGTTAAGCTAACGCGCCGCTGTCGCGCGGAGCATCACATCTTGCGTGCACTTTGATCGCCTCGCCTCGCGCTTCGGTCGACCAACGAAATGGTCGTTTTTGATATATATATATACATATATCATTAGTTTTGCATGCGTTTTTTGTTGTTGTTGTTGTTGTTGTTTCTAGTTCGACAACAACCTGTTGCGTCACAAAGTTTGTGTATCTCTTTAAGGATGGCCTGTTTTTGATCACAGAAGCGTTCAGGTAAGTTAGTTGCCGAGGTAGTTCGAGTAAAGAAACTTCGTATTTTTTTGTGATTCTGTCACTTTTAGTCGCTGGTTCAGGACTGGTTAAGATGTGCATCATCAAATCAAACGCGTTAGGTGTCCATATGTTGTGTCAAAGTAAGTTTTATTGAAAAAGTTTGTCGTTGTGAACTGAAGGAATGGATGAGTCCGCTCGGTCTCTCGGGAGACGGCAGCAGAGCTCGAGCTGCTCAGATAATGGTTGCTAGGCACTTGTGTTCCGTCTCTTGTCCGCCCCCCCTCGGAGAAGCTTCAAGAGAGACGGAGGTAAACGTGGCAAATTCACTCGCTACATTTTGTGCATCCTCCACGGTGTCTGCATGCTTTTAAGACGCTTTGTTGTGCAGTATTTAATCAAGGGTAGGCCTCTAGGGACCATAGATAAAATACTGCAACAGCATTATTTGTGAGTGATATTGCTCGATCAATATCAAGTAACTTACCCAGACACCACTGACACGTCTGCAAGATGTCTGGTAAAGATCGCTTCATCTGGAAAGCATCTGCTGTGCACAAACATCTGCTAGACGTCTTTAAGATGTCAGTTTTACATGCATTCTAAATCTGAAACATCTTAAAGACATCTTCTAAACGTCTATTTGACATCTGACGGGAAACGTCCTGTGCATTCGTCTCGGTACGTGTTCTGTCAGGGTACCCTCTAGACAGATTGGCTAGTTAGTGCATATGTTTGTTGAATGGACAAATGTGTCCTTTATGTGTATTTGGAAATGATCGTACTAATGACTGCCCTGATAGCACTGGTGCATCACAGAGACGTCAGTTTGACATCTGCAAGACGTCTACAGGACGTTTCCCGTCAGATGTCAAATAGACGTTTAGAAGAGGTCTATGATTTAGAATGAATGTAAAACTGACATCTTAAAATGTCTATCAGATGTTTGTGCACAGCAGATGCTTTCCAGATGAAGCGATCTTTAACAGACATCTTGTAGATGTATGTGTGCTATCTGGGTTAAGGGAAGTCATATTTACAAATGGGAAACTCAGAATTCTAGATGATACATGAGTTGCCAAGTTGTGATGTTGAAAGACGTGTGTTGATTTGACATTGTGGAAACGTGTGTGTATGTATATATATATATATATATATATAAGAGATCAGTGAGCGGAGAGCGAATTGGCGTTTATCGCTGAACTTTTACAGTTTTTTTTACATTTAGTTGTGGTACCATCCATGGATAAATAAGTTGGTAGAAATTAATATTTTTCATCATTTTTGGATGTAGTTATTTGGGTTTATTTTTCACAATATAATTCTTTTTTTGTTTTGTTTAGACTACTTCCAGGTTATGTTTCCAACTTGAATTTGTGACATGCCCTAGTAACAAGCACAATATTCAGAGGAACAAGTTTCCCAAGTGCACTCGAAGCCAGCAGTAGTTCCGAAATATAAGCCAAAGCATCAAGTTTTGAGTGTCACCAAGTAACACGCAAACAAAAAGACTTCTGTAATCTCTCGTCTCCAGCTCCACTCCAGGTTTTCCATTGTGCACTCCTCCAGTGAAACACCTTTGACTTTCCAAAACCCCATTCCATGCTCCGCTTCCGCTTCACACCGCTTACATACTTCGGTTCGGCGTGGACTGGTACAAATAATACACAGTCCCAGTACTGCTCGACCAATCGCATTCGATGATGGGGTCGTGGCAAATCAAGAAGTTTCCCTTTGCCTTTTTTTCTTTAAAGGAAGGGAGGAGAGGACGGATCCAGATGAGCAGTTCACATTCCACTATGAAATGCAACACTGGAGACGAGCAGAGTCTCGAGCTGCAGCAATGCACTATCACTACTCGGACATCATGCCTCTCTCCATCTCTAAATATAAGATCTTATGTGATCCCTTAAAATAAAAGCCCAACCTGATGTATTTAGCTGGACCATAATGATGACAGTAAACACATTTTCTCTGTTTTTCCTTAAATCAGTAATGGCAAAGTTTGGTAGCCAGTAGGACCATACAGAGGCCTTGCAGCCAGTCTTAAAGGATCAGCTTGATGATGTTGTGGCTAAAGGAGGAGGATGTTTCCATGTAGTTTTGTTTGTTTCTTCTTTGGCTAAGGCTAATAGGAAAGTATGCTTTATCTTTTTTATTTTTAAAGGCACGTTCTAGAGAGTCTAAAGTATGCACATAATTTGATCTTTGAGCTTCGCTAATGGAGTTTGTGAAGAGTCTAGTGTTGTAGACTCATAGTGAATTAAATCCCAAAGGAAATGGAGATTGATGCTGAACTGTCAGGGAAGTTTTTCAGTGAATAGAAACCCATGCATACTGTCCCAATCTGGTGTCCAGTCCCTCTTGGGATATTTTCCAGGGCTAATTAAATGTATATCACCCTCCCTCGGGTCTCAGTGAGTGTCCGGGGTATTGACATTATCTAAATTCATTATAGTAATTCCCAAGATACCTACACAGCAGGCCTCGGTTGTGGCTGCCAAATGATAAACACTTTACAGCTCTGCTTTGCATCAATGACCTTCTCAGATTTACGTTTCATTTTATTTGATGTTCTATCTTCGAATTACCATCTTACTTGAAATGCTTTCTAAATAACTGATTCCAGATTCAATTGCATGGGGTGCATTTGAAATATTGTGTCTTGTTATACCATTTTTAGCCACTAATATTAGGCAGCTGTACCTGGTTTATGCATTCTTCATCCATTCATTCACGATGTTTTGCTTAGTGCTCTTATTGGTTACTAATGCTATTGAAGTCTAAATGAGACATAGAAAATGTGCAACCTGTGTTATCCTGATGGAGAGGGATCTGCTTTTGGCCCTAGGGCATGATGGGTTGGCCCATTGGCTCCCAGGCTATATTTATCCAGCCTTTTTTAGATAAGATTATATTCCATCTCTCCGTAAGGCGTATAGTTGAGACAGGAACACAGCGGGGGAACAGCTTTGAGTGAGAGATGGAGGCAAATGAGCCCTACGGTGTATTTGTTGGTTCCCCAAATTAGGCGTTTATCCATAAATATTAGGATGATGTTGTACAAGTACACACAATTAACATCACACAAAAGAACTAGATATTCAAACTGACCAACTCATTCAAGAATGGCAGCAATTAGTTAGAGATGCAGAGTTGTGGGTTTAATTGTTGTAGGGGTTTGTTGATTTTATTAGCACACAGATTTACTGGTGTTTTATTAAAACTAGTGGTTTATTTCAGAGTGACACAGGCATGCTTCTGTCTGGACGTCCATACTAGAATAGTGTTGGGTGCTGACACTTTAGCCTCAGCTATATTTGTGGTTGTCCTGGTTGAAGTCCCTCACTGCCTACTGTTTGTTAATGCAGTAAGAAGAATGCAGACATTTCATGAATGCTGCTTTACCTCCTTCTCACCGTGGCTCATTATTGTTAACAGACTGGATGTGTCATATATGGGATTGGAGGCTTAACCTCAAAAATTCAACCAATCCTCTCTGTGATTGCAGGAGATTGTTGTCATGGCCCACACAGGCAGCACTTATCTTTGGCTGTGAAAATATGAAAAACATGTTTGGTTCAGAAACGTGTAGCTGCTGAAGAACTAGCAGTTGCAAAAGATGTAGTTCAAAGCAATTCTGATCTATTCGCTAAGGCAAGCAAATGAATCATTTGCAGGTTGCTTAGAATAAAAAAAGTCTGATAAATTCATAAATGTAAATGTAAGCATCACTATTTTGTTTTTTCAAAACCTTAATTATTGAACTTGTGTACTTTGTATGATGCATTGATATGGGATTGGAGGCTTAACCTCAAAAATTCAACCAATCCTCTCTGTGATTGCAGGAGATTGTTGTCATGGCCCACACAGGCAGCACTTATCTTTGGCTGTGAAAATATGAAAAACATGTTTGGTTCAGAAACGTGTAGCTGCTGAAGAACTAGCAGTTGCAAAAGATGTAGTTCAAAGCAATTCTGATCTATTCGCTAAGGCAAGCAAATGAATCATTTGCAGGTTGCTTAGAATAAAAAAAAGTCTGATAAATTCATAAATGTAAGCATCACTATTTTGTTTTTTCAAAACCTTAATTATTGAACTTGTGTACTTTGTATGATGCATTAAATCATGGCCTGTTGAGGTGAGATGTTACCTTTTCAAATGGTTTATCTAACTCGCAATAAAAAAATAAAAATCCCATAGACTTGAATTAAAGAATGGACCCAAGTCATATCTAGAGACTTGGACCAGTAGGGAAATTGGTGGGGGGTATGAAAGTAGCCCAATTCGGTGTGAAAATCCTGGACCTGGCAACACTGACTCTGGCAACCACATAATAATGTGTTCTTTAAGTGTAATTTGAATCTGGTTTTATTGTTCAACAGCTTTTATTTAAACGTTTCATTCCAATGATTGTCATGCTTTTAAAGTCTGTAGCTGTAGGATTGTTGAGGACTTTTCATCAGAGTACTGACCCAATCATCTGCCCTGTTGACCAGTCTGATGATCAGGCTAATGGGCCATTAGGCCACTGAATGCATATTTTCGACTTTTGACGATGCCTCACAAACACCTCTGAAGCCCTGTTACTGCGGTCTGTCTTATCACCTTTCCCCGCTTCTCCCCCGAGCCGCTCCAACCAGCAAATAATGTTGGTATTTGCTAAGAGTTCAAAGTCTAACCCAACGGCTATCACCGATGTGAAAGAATGCCACAATGGAGGAGAGGACAGGAGGGAGGCAGGGCAGGGAAGGAAAAAAATGGAGCTCTAGCAAGCTGAGAAGAGGAGATGAGAGGAAAGACAGGAAGTGAAACTTTCCTCTTCTCTGAGGTGGAGGGGGAAGAGATGAAGGAAGTGTTCGAACAATAGCGAGTTAGTCGCACGGCTGTTTTCCCTCTCTGAGATTCAGACTAGCCTCGTTTTTATTACTTTTTTTTTTAGAGCTCTCGCTGCTTGTTTCCTCGAGACAAGTGTTTAGGCGAAATCTAAAGCGTTATTTTTTTAGCGTGGGCCGACTGATGCACGGCTCGTTTTCTGTCTCGGCTCTCGTTTGCTCTCTCAAGCCTGAAGCTCTCTCTCTCTCCCTCCCTGCTTGTCCTGCCTCTCTCTTGCTGACTAAACAGTTTTGTCAGCTGGCAGTTGCTCGCAGGATTTGCGATAGCTTCTGGAGGCTGGGACGAGGGGGGAGGGTGGTACTCACAGGCAGCACTTGTTGCTTAGTGGAGCTGGCCGAGAGAGAAAAGAGGGAGGGAGGGAAGAAAGGGTGGAACAGAGAAGACGCGAGTGGTTGCAGAAAGAAAAAAAGAGGCCAGCAGCATCGCACAGCTAGTTTCTGTCTGATTGCGTGTGAGGGAGAGAGGAAGCAAATGATACAGTTGCACTAATGGTCATCTTGAGCTGGAGTTGGGACACCAAAAAGGGTATTTTGTCGTAGCTTCGTTGCAGGTTCTGCATCTGACACGTTTGAGGACATGTAGACAGGCCTTTGTGTAAACGGCACAAATCTGGTCGTCTTATGTCAGGCGCTAATCGAAAGCCGAGAGGTGGCCGTCTGCTCCGCTGGTCTGCCACCCTGCCACTCGACGGATAACAAATATAGCCCGCGAGGATGAGCTGCCTTAATGACATGTTACCTGGCGGCCGCAGTGCATGCTGGGAAAAGATGTAATCCTGAGATGCAGCTCAGCAAATATGACGTGTTGACCGCAGCAGATCTGTTTATGGTCTTTATTGTGTCATTTTTGGGTTGCTCCTTTATACTGTGGAAGATAAATATTGAGTGTGATTACCATTAAGTCAATATGTTGTTTACCAAATTAAATGTTAATTTATATTGTCACTGTACTAAAGTAAATTATGAAAATATTAAATATTTAGCAAAATATAAGCAGTTTAAACAAAAACTAAAAAACACATGATTACAGAAATTATAACAACACAGAAACTGTGACGCGTGATGTCAGGCTTGACAAGAAGATTTATTCTTAGTGTTTGCATTAAACATCATATCAATATCTTAAGTTAACATGAACTTCAAAATCCTTAAAAAAATGTTTAGCTCTCATTGATTTTTTGCCCTCATTTAGCCCTGGTTTAAAAACCCCTGCTTTAAATCATGTGGCTTGAGATGTGGAATTACTGGCAGACAGTAACATGTGCAGAAACCCAAAACACCTAGTGATGCATCTAAATTTTGTGGCCGAAATAGCAAAAAAAAAAAAAAGAGGAATTTTTGGCCAAAACTCAGTGATGCTTAATTATCGCTTCTCTGAAGATGCATTTTGACCATGTCATTGCCTATTTCGTGCATGCTACAATTATCCAAATTACCCTATTACTCAATTACCCAAACTTTATTTTATTTTTTGGCTAAATGAAAACTTCAATTTTGGTTTCAGTACAAAATGTATTTTGGTGCATCATGACTACCAATCTCATAGCAACACCCTGGCATCGTAGCAGTGAGTTTTGCGCTTTCTTTAACTAAAGTGCAGTGTCATAGGAGTGTGTTGTGTTGCAAGTTGTGCTTTGTTTTCAGTCCATCCCTGGTTCTTATTTGAAGTGCCTCCATGTTGAACTTAAAGGGTTAGTTCACCCAAAAATTAAAATTAGCCCATAAATTACTCACCCTCAAGTCATCCTAGGTGTATATGACTTTCTTCTTTCAGACGAATCCGGAGTTATATAAAAAATTGTCTTTTATCTTTCAAGCTGTTTAATGCCACTCAGCGGGTGTTGCATGTATCAGTCAAAAAGAAGTTAAATAAAAAGCGCCCATCCATAAAAAAAGCCGACGTCATCCGCCCGGAGCTGCTTCCGTGTACAACTGTTGGCGCAAGCTACATTAAAGTGATTATTAAGTTTTGAATATGGATATTTTTCTTACAAAATCGCATCGATTCGCTACAAGAGGACTTTGTTCACCCCCTGGAGCCATGTAAGAAAATTTTTTATGGATGGACGCTTTTTATTTAACTTTACTTCTTTTGGACTGATGCATGCAACACCCGCTGAGTGCCATTAAACAGCTTGGAAGATCAAAGACAAGCTTGGAAGCTTCCCTGTAGCTGTTTAATATATATAGCAGATAATTCACAGTCAGTCATCTTCTTCTTCAAAACCGAACCATACACATACCCATCCGCATCCACACCCATATACACACACACACCACACACACACATACACAATGTCCAGCCATCTCATGAGCTGCAAAGGCACTGTTGTTTGTTCTGCAAACACAGGACACACCTCGTATCCACAGAGACTGGAGTGCATGCCCCTAGTCCTGCTGAACCTCAGGCTTGTAAAGATGTCAGACACACACCTTCTTGCAACCTCTTGTGCAAACATACGGGCCTCCACCTGAGAGCATCCCTTTGCACAGCTGCTAAGAGTGTAGGGGGAAGGGAGGATGAGATTACTGGACTGGCCTTGGGATGAAGGCGGGGACACGGGGAGTGAATGAAGTCAAGGAAGGGAGGAAGAACTCAAGGCTTTAAAACTCCACCAGCATTCCTGCTTCACACTTTCTTTTATAAAACTGGTATTGCACCTGCAAGTTTAGACCAAACGATTGGTCACATCTCTGAAACTGACATTTCCACCAGACGCTTTCCAGTCAGGATGGTCTGACTAAGATGCGTGTCAGTGTTACTAAGCTGAAGAACTCTTCCTGAAAGGCACACCCGGTCCACTCTCCCAGAGTCGTCACACCAGGAGAAGAATCACACTCCTCAACGACAGCTCAGCCATTCTGAAATAGCACCAGGCCACACTCCTTCTGTTTAGGGACATCAGCATTAGTAAAGATAGGAGATGCTGATATGCTGGCTACTGTTTCCAAAATAAATGCATCTTTGTGATGGAGCCGGCTGAAATGATGTGGGAGGGGGTTGGGTTAGAGAGGACTAGGGCTCCAAAGTGGGCGCTTAAGCCTAATTTTGGGCTGCAAATTCGAATGGTCAGGTGAAAAGGTAAAGGTGTGTCTGCCTCACTGGTCTGGGGTTAATGGTACACTGTCTAGCTCCCTTGGGAAACAAGGAGTCAATGGGGAAGGCTCTGCTGACGCACCCCTGAGGAGACGCCACAAAAGACAGCGAGCAGGGTTCTTTCTTCCCCTGAAACCTGGCCTTTCCCATCAAGGGCTGTGTACACAATGAGCAGACAGAAACGCTGCCCTCATTCAACACCTACTTCACAGCAAGCCTACACGTTTGGATGTAAATTACCTGTATTTGTTTAAGTTATTATTACTTAATCAAAACAACCCAACTGCAGTTTGATTGATATTACTTGGAATGTGCAATAAAAAAAAACGTGATTTCTGAAAAATAAATAAATAAAAATGGAGTTATTGGTTTTTGCAAATGAACTCTTCATAAATAAATAAATAATTAAATTATATATATATAACGTCCTGCCCAATCTTGTCCAATGAAACAGTGTTTAGCTATATTAAAGGCAATGAAAACAAATATAGTGAAAGTAGGCTATGCTATCCATTATGTGCAAAAAAGGGGCTAAAATCATGTAACATTGTAACATTACAATCAAAAAACAAAAATTTAAAAAAAGCAGAAGTTCAGTTCACTAAACTAAAAATGAATGTAAATAAACACAAGAGCACATATTAGTTGCATTATATTTTGATTACCCCATTACTGCTATCATAAAATACACTTACTTGTATGTTTAAAATTCTACATATGACACAATTATTGCGCTCCTATTCTATTGTGCTCCGTCTGTTTGGCGCGGTGCGGCACTCGTTCACTGAAGTCTGTGAAGTTTAGCGGAGAATCGCATGCGTGAAGGCTCCTGACAGCAAAATGGAAATATTTCCATGACTTTCTAACGTTTACAGATGGAGAATATACTTGTGAAATGTAAGTTATGCACTGATGAAAACGGCACATCTCAAACAGCGCAGGAAACATCTCTGTGCGAGCCGCTTTAAACTATACGTGTTAACTATATCAGTAAAATACCAGTTATTTTAAAGCCCTTAATTTAAAGCACCTCTCATGTTTAGGACAATCTGGATTATGCACTTGCCCCGCAGCATCTCTTTCTGTGTCCTCTTGTTTTTATTCAGATGCGCTCGTATCAAGCTACTGTATTTCGATATAAACAGTATTGCCTCATACCGAATCGCTTATTAAAAATATATCGAGAAATCGTACAAACTCGATATACCACCCGGCCCTATTTAGGCCCATCAAGTTTTCTGCATCTTCTGCAAAAGAGGCTTAATTTTCAATTCGCTGTCAATTAATGTTCTTTTGCTTTTTCTTATTTCTTGTGAGATTCACTCACCAAGTGAACTAACCTGAAACCATATCTCCCAATTTTTGCACCCGACCTATTGGCATTTAGCTTTTCTCCTGGGCAATAGCTGGTAGGATCTCGCTGTGTGGCTCAAAACAACTGTTTGTTTGAATGCACTGTAATCCAACCTGTCTGTGCCTGTCAATGAGATTATAAGAGGGGATGAGCGGTAACTGCCACATTGCAAAACATCTTCATCAGTGTTAGTCATCAGAAAACCATTCGGATTCATCTCTTTTCTCCTGGGCAATAGCTGGTAGGATCTCGCTGTGTGGCTCAAAACAACTGTTTGTTTGAATGCACTGTAATCCAACCTGTCTGTGCCTGTCAATGAGATTATAAGAGGGGATGAGCGGTAACTGCCACATTGCAAAACATCTTCATCAGTGTTAGTCATCAGAAAACCATTCGGATTCATCTACATCATCTAGTTTCCGTCCAACCAGAGCATCCCACAAAACATGTCTGTCCAAGGAGTGTTATCATTAACCAGGGAGTTAGGACTCCACTTGTGAACTTTGTTACCAAGTGCTTGAGGAAAGTAGAGCAGAGGCAATAATAAACTTAATCAGAGACAGAGAGCAAAGAAGATAACCAGGCTGTTGATTGGCACATCTGGAGAAGACCAGATCAAGGGTCTGTATGAAAGTACAGACTTCACAAAATGCACGTCAGGGTTCTGACAAAATGACTGCTTCGCTCATCCTTGTTGGGTTATGGCTACTACTAGCCTGTATTTTGTGGTTGTGCAAGTTGAAATTGATCAGTTTAGAAATGTCATAAATCTTGAAACTCATGCAGATATTTACAGACACACAAAGGGTCATAATCTTCAGCACGTCAAGCTCAAAAACTTGCAACATTCTCATTTGAATGAAGAGTCCATCTTGTGCCCTTGGTGTTTGATGTGCAAAACGTCTGTTTTGTCTCAATCAGTGTTGCGTAACTGGTCATAAAGTGGGTAGTGTCCCTGTAATGTCTTCTCCTAGATTGCGCTCATTTCATTCTGCCATAATCTCTGAACAAGGTCAGTGGGCTGCTGATAAGTTTTAAAGAAAGTTACAAAGAAATTGACAATCCTACAGTGCATGTAGAAAACTAATGTCACAAGACTTGTTGCACTTTTGCATTGTTCTTCAGGCTTTTAGACCACCATAGATTTGTTCCCAGATTTCAGGTGTGAATTCGTTTAAATTCTCGACTGATGATGATTGGTCGCTTTTCGAGCCGCGCGTCTGTGTTTGTGATTCAACCGCGTGTTTCTTGGCTTGCTAAGGAAATGGCCTATCCCACAAGGCTGTGTGAGTCTGTTAAACCTCTGCAGAACAGGAAACGGTGGATACTGGATGTTTTTTTATTCAGGTTCTCATAATTATAATAACTATTGTGCTACATTTAGGGAATTGTTCATCAGAGCTAGTGAAGTAAATGGTTTCAGGGGAAAGCAGGCAGGAAAAGTACTCCTCAGTACTCCTGCTAATCTGGCTCTTTTGTTAGTGGTAAACATTAAATACTTAATCAGGTCATGCTCTAAGAACCTCTCGCCAAGAAAAAAAGTATTTAGAGCTCAAAATCAGTGGAGGAAACCAGAACTTTTTCCTTTTGAGTCGTGTGACCATTTCGGCTAAGCCTGCTAGCCTTTGTTTAAAGGTTGTAATTGTCCCTTCCTGTGTGTTTTAACCCATTTTATCCTTTCAGGACCTCACAATGTTGAGGGCTGTCACCCACCCACCAATCTGTACCCACTCTGGTGCCGCCTTACATCAGATGGGACCCTCTTTATCTAGTGTGTGGGCAAACATTAAGGGGGCCTGTAGAGATGGAAATGAGGCCTTTGCGGTCCTGCAGCCGAAATGCTGGTGCCCTAACGCCTCTACAGACTGTCATGAAATTACAAAAGAAATTGGTCTGTAATGACCACCTGTCCTTTGACTGCTGCTGGGCTTGTGTACTTACTTTAATTTCTGTACCAGCTGATGTCATTGAGATTCATCATCTAAAGGAGGTTTCAAGCTAATTGACGCTTAAAGGACAATGCAAGCATGAATAACGGCATGTTGTGATGTCTAGTGGATAACATTGTACATTTGTGTACTTTACTCCCAAATGGAGTCTTTTGAGTTATACATAATCGTGTAAATACGTATTGGGATAGTAGGTGATACTTTTTTTTTTTGAAGCTGAAACACTTAGTTGTAATTAAAGTATTTAAATGCACAATTAAAATTGCTACATAACATAGAAGGGTTGGAGCTCCAAATAACATGATATTTAATTGTTGTTTTCACCAGCTGTACAGTAAAAATCTAATTAAGTCAGATTTGATGTCTTTTCATGATGACTAAACCACAAAAGGCTGTGTAAAATGGACTATATAAGTACTATAAAGTATAATCTGCTGACTATTTGTTTTAAAGTATTGCATGTGAGGCGTCCGCAATACAAGATAAATGTTTTTCATACCGCAGATCCATTTGCAGTGTTATGCTAAATCAGGGCTGCCCAAACTCGGTCCTGGAGGGCCGGTGTCCTGCAGAGTTTAGCTCCAACTTGCCTTAACACACCTGCCTTCAAGTTTCTAGTATGCCTAGTAAGAGCTTGATTAGCTGGTTCAGGTGTGTTTAATTGGGGTTGGAGCTAAACTCTTCAGGACAC
>NW_015505637.1:541331-572136 GCF_001515645.1 Sinocyclocheilus grahami | reverse complement strand
GTGTCCTGCAGAGTTTAGCTCCAACTTGCCTTAACACACCTGCCTTCAAGTTTCTAGTATGCCTAGTAAGAGCTTGATTAGCTGGTTCAGGTGTGTTTAATTGGGGTTGGAGCTAAACTCTTCAGGACACCGGCCCTCCAGGACCGAGTTTGGGCACCCCTGTGCTAAATGATCACATTGTATGATGGCTAGCTAATATATAGGTGTAATAATAAAGCTTTTATTTCAATCATGTCACATATACAGTCTACTCTGGAAATCCAAAAAGTTTTGGTGCTTTTGATAAAAGCTTAATTGACCCTTTTTCTTGTGTGGAATGGAATTAGGTAATTACAGCAAAATGCATTGAATGAATTAAATTCTCTCCCATCAAGTTCTTGCTTTTGGCTTGCTCTTTCTTTGTAGACCGCCTCTTCTGCCTTTTGTAGGATGGTCAGCCTGATGCTAAACACCAAGCTGCCACATTTAGGGAAAGAATCATGACTTTAACACTCTCAGCCTACAAATTGTCCTATGAAGTTCCTGCGCCTCCCCCCCCCCCCCATTCTAGATGAATCGCTCCCTTGTAGGAGCATGTCCTCAGGCAGCCGCCTATGTAGAGAAAGCCCTACACGGCAACTCTGGAGCTGTACGAAAGGGAAAAAACAATGTGACTCTTATTTCAGGCAGGGGAGGGGGGGGCCGTACGTGATGTGATGCTAGGGAGTCGCTTCAGCACAGCCGAGAAGCCCTGTGCGTCAGCACACACTGGAGTGTGATGGATGACCCCTGCTGCAACCGACAGCCTGGTTGTCACTCAGGTGAACAGCAATAGCAAACAGCTGGCAGCCCGGGGCGCGATTGGCCGAAGGGTTTCACATGGGTTGGCTTTTGGGGGAGGAGCCTTCAAATTGGGTGGCTGACGGCCGTCACAGCACCAGTTGGCTGATGTTTTGGCCTTGTACTTTAGCCTTGCTTTGGAGTTTAGGCCATGTAACGCTGTAACCGAAGCCGAAAGGGGGCCAGAGAGGAGGGGAGGTGCAGAAATGATAGAGTGATTGAGTGAAAGAAGAGGGACCGAGGTAATGCACAGTGACTGACGATAACATCGCCGTCAGAACTGGGTCCAAAAAGAGTATTCACAAATCTTGCTTTAGATTTTCTCACCCAACAAGCTTCTTTTTCAGGGGAGGGGAAAAGGCAGCCTTGACAGCCACAAATCATGTGTGGTCACTGCATGTCTGTTTATGTGTGCACGTATGAGCCACAGAGAGATGTTCTCAGCATCAGCTCGATGAAGGCTGTATTCTTCTTGGCTTCACAAAGAGCTCTATTATAGCATGCCGTAAGAGGCATATCTGCCTAGTTCTTTGTCAAACACCCCTCCAGTGGGCAGAGTTTAGCTCCAACTTGCCTTAACACACCTGCCTTCAAGTTTCTAGTATGCCTAGTAAGAGCTTGATTAGCTGGTTCAGGTGTGTTTAATTGGGGTTGGAGCTAAACTCTTCAGGACACCGGCCCTCCAGGACCGAGTTTGGGCACCCCTGTGCTAAATGATCACATTGTATGATGGCTAGCTAATATATAGGTGTAATAATAAAGCTTTTATTTCAATCATGTCACATATACAGTCTACTCTGGAAATCCAAAAAGTTTTGGTGCTTTTGATAAAAGCTTAATTGACCCTTTTTCTTGTGTGGAATGGAATTAGGTAATTACAGCAAAATGCATTGAATGAATTAAATTCTCTCCCATCAAGTTCTTGCTTTTGGCTTGCTCTTTCTTTGTAGACCGCCTCTTCTGCCTTTTGTAGGATGGTCAGCCTGATGCTAAACACCAAGCTGCCACATTTAGGGAAAGAATCATGACTTTAACACTCTCAGCCTACAAATTGTCCTATGAAGTTCCTGCGCCTCCACCCCCCCCCCATTCTAGATGAATCGCTCCCTTGTAGGAGCATGTCCTCAGGCAGCCGCCTATGTAGAGAAAGCCCTACACGGCAACTCTGGAGCTGTACGAAAGGGAAAAAACAATGTGACTCTTATTTCAGGCAGGGGAGGGGGGGGCCGTACGTGATGTGATGCTAGGGAGTCGCTTCAGCACAGCCGAGAAGCCCTGTGCGTCAGCACACACTGGAGTGTGATGGATGACCCCTGCTGCAACCGCCGGCCTGGTTGTCACTCAGGCGAATGGCAATAGCAAACAGCTGGTAAACCGGGGGCACGATTGGCCGAAGGGAGTCATGTGGGTTGGCTTTTGGGGGCAGAGCCTTAAAAGTGGGTGGCTGATGGCCGTCACGGCACCAGTTGGCTGATGTTTTGGCCTTGTACTTTAGCCTGCATCCTTGCTCTGGAGTTTAGGCCATGTAACGTTGTAACAGAAGCCAAAAGGGGGCCGGAGGGGAGGAGAGGTGCAGAAATGATAGAGTGATTGAGTGAAAGAAGAGGGACCGAGGTAATGCACAGTGACTGACGATAACATCGCCGTCAGAACTGAGTCCAATAAGAGCTTTCACAAATCTTGCTTTAGATTTTCTCTCACCAAACAGGCTTCTTTTTCAAGGGAGGGGAAAAAATCAGCCACAACTCATGCATGGTCACTGCATGTCTGTTTATTTGTGCACGTATGAGCCACAGAGAGATGTTCTCAGCATCAGCTCGATGAAGGCTGTATTCTTCTTGGCTTCACAAAGAGCTCCATTATAGCATGCCGTAAGAGACATATCTGCCTAGTTCTCTGTCAAACACCCCTCCAGTGGTTTTCCTTCTCTTAGTCTTCCAAATAAATGATGGAGAACCCACCGTGGCAGCTCGCCAGTCTCAAAACCTGACCAGATAGCACATTATTTACAGTGAATCAGGTTGTTCTAGCTTTGGTAAAATTGACTAAAATTTTCTACAGAATAGGTATGCGTTTATCTTTTTTTTTTTGTATGATCATCTACGTTTTTTGCTTTGAACACCATTTCGTGCAATTTGCGAGGGAATCCCTTTGCAGTAATGGTGCATTCACTCAGATCAATTTCAGGATTTGTGTGCACAGCATCGTGGGCCTCTTTATCAGGATGGCTTGTAGGAGCTTGCCGGTTTAACAGGACTGAAAAGGCCTGGAGGTACCCCCACGCACCTCCTCCTCTTCCTACTCCTTGTCTCTTTGTGTTCTCAGGTGTACAGTGAATTTAGAGTCTACTTCATGAAACCAGCGGCCACACCTATACCTCAACGGTGCATAAAAGAGAAATGGTTATCAGAAGCATCTTTTATTGCAAGGCACAGTTTGGCTAACACCATCTTATAAGCCAAACCCTTCAGTTATTATGCAGCTTTTTAGATTCATTAAAAAACATTACTTGCATTCATGCCAACTTATGCGCACAATACCCTAAATAAGATTTTTACTTGATGGTTACGCCACTTGATATTACATTTATATCTTTGTTGACAATTGTATAAATGTTTCTCAGCAATAAGGACTTTTAAAAAATATATATTTTTCCGCCTCTTTATCTGGGACCCTCTGATTTAATTGAACTCAAAGTCAGCTTTGAACATGCTGAACATTCTTTTGTTTGCCTCCAGTTGTTGATGCATCCTTTATTATCACCAATAATTTTCGAACAGAAGTTGTCCAATGGTAGAAGTGAGTTGCACATCTACAGGACCCAAGCATAATTCAGTTGTTCTAGTTGCTGATGTGAGCCATGTACACAGTGAGGTTTGGAGAGCCTTCTGTGTGCCTCTGGATTTATGGAGCCGAGCTGTCACTGCTGCCCCTCGATGAATGTTCCATTTGTTGCACAGATAGACAACTGTCAAAGGAGAACAGCATTAGCCCACTGCGTCTTTTCTGCCATAAAAGCTGCCACCCCGACCAGCTCTGCCGAGAGAGAGGGAATCGGGGAAAGAGGGAGGGAGATGGGAAGAATTCCCATGTGACTGCTTTCCAAGAGGATTCTTTTTTTCCACGGATTAATTAAAAGTTCCAGTTTTGCACATAAAGCATATGAAACAAAATCGAAAAAGAACCTTGTACTGTTGAGTACAAAACCAGACCTTTAATCGCTCAAATTAAACAATGTCAGTGAACAGTTGCAGTTGCACAAAGCGGATGTCTTCATATCCACAGATCGCAGTCAAAGCGTATCATAGAGAATGGCGTCTTAGTAAGTCGGATGGGGTAAAGATCTCTTGGTCTTCCTGCAGGAACATGTCTGCTAAATAAAGGAGCGATCACAACAACAAGAACAACAGGAGGGAAGGAGATTAGATGCTCAGATCCTCCTTTTCATCCAGTCCTCTACACCTCACGCACTGTTTAACCAGAGTAAGCCTGGGATGAACGTCTCCATGTAGTCTCGCATCATTGTGATTCTTTTCATTCACGGCTCTTGTTTCTCCCTCAAGGAAGCATTCTAAAATGGCTGCCCTGTTTTGGACGGACTGGTGGGGACAGCGATATTCTTTGAGAGAGCTTGTGCACACACACGCCATCTGTAATGAGGGTGGACAGTGTATGCTTTTTCCAGGCAGCTGTCAGTGGCACACTGATCTGTCAGCATGGACCCTGCATCTGCACTCCTCTGTAACTCACACCACGGCTCCCCACAGAAACCGGGTTCGAGCCAGCGTCTGTCTTCGCTTACAAGAACTCTCTCTTAGCAAACCCGGCCTCTCTTTTGTGAGAGAATGCAGTTCTTTCTCTTTCCGCCCATGCATATTTGCATGGATATGGAGATGAGCCTGAATGCGAGGCAGTCCTGTCCTCAGACTTCGCCCATCTTCGTGAGCAGTCAACCGCTCTCGCAGTACCCCACTGAGAAGTCTGGCCAATCCGAGGCACCATATGTGTCCTTTAGACCCAAATAAAGGCCTGCCGTCTGCAAGAAAGAAGGGTCTAAGACTTGTCCCTGTCGCAGGCACCTGTGAGGCTTGACAGCTGAGTCGTCCGTTGCCAAGGACCCCTCAATTTGCATACTTGTTTACATCATCTCTTAACCTCTGAAGAGCCAGGAACTACCGAGCCTGCGCCACAGCTGGGGCTAGAGGTCCCCCATCCCCCTTAAAACACATGTGCACCAAATATTCCAACGCATCCTTGCAACCCTGCTGTACTTCAAGGATCCGTCTTAAAGCCATTTAGCAAGAAGCAGCAATGTGTTTTCAAAGTGACTATGATTAGGAGGCTTTAAAACATTTTTACTGCATCTGAGATGCTCGCACAGATACAGAGCTTGTTTGCATGAAGGCGAAGCAGCCAGGGTTGATTTGGAAGTGAAAGCCACTTCCTGCGCAGCACAGTTTAGCATGTTGCCTTTTATGATGTATGCTTGACTCAGGTGTTGAATGATGTTTAAGAGTAAAACAGTTGATCACACAGATTGATGCCACAAATTCATTGCAGAACCACTCTTTTTATTCAAAGCTGAAACGAAAGTTGCTCCTTCGATGTAGTCACATCTTACATTCATAGTTTCTTGTTTCCTGTTGCCATGAAAAATCAGTCAGCAAACAAAACTGGATGTGCTGTCTTGTCAGTGGTTAAAGCTAGCATCTTTGCACATTCGTAGGGCTGGTGACGTGTCTGCTTTTGCCTTCTTTGGTTTGATGGGCTAATGCTATTCTCTGTTCTGCTCTAATATAACCCATCATCTGTAAAAGGAACTCAAGCCTCACTGGAGTTTCCACATGTTGCCACACAATGGCTGGTCAGATGATTTCAATTCGCTATGTCTTTGCTTTTGATTGCATTGCCGGCACTTCTGCTGAATGATTGAGAAACATCCTGAGGGGTGCTTTTGACCATTCACTTGTACTAAAAATGTACCATATTTTTGGTATTACCATATTTCTTTTGATGTGGAAACAGCATAGTACCATTGTGTTTTGCAGACTTTATAATGGTAATACCATTGCATTCTTCGAAGCAAGTATGTGTTGCGTTCTCAACGTTGTCACAAGGGGCGCTGTAACAAACATTAATACAAACGGTCTTCTTCTATGGTCATTTTTGCTTTTCAAGTCATGGTTTAGCAACCATTTGAAAATAATTGTTTAATAATAAACTCTTATTATTCAGGAAGCTTAATATAAATATGTCAGTGTAATGGTATAGACTGCCCCCTTGAGTATCGGAGGTTAATTATGTAGAGTTAAAATGCATGTAGAGTATATAATAGGACAGCGTTATTTCACTGGCTTGGCTATGCATTTACATCTCCACGTGACTGTGTTTCTGGCCCAAGGCCCACTTTTGATGCTTGTGCAAAAAAAAATCTACTGTAGAATTAGGGCTGTGCAATATATCGAAATTATCGAAATATCGCAAATGTACATATCGCAATACGCATATCGCTACAGCTTGCAATATTTGGGGCCATGAACAAAAGACAAAGAGAAAATCACTCACTGCTCTTACCTAAATAACTTTTGTAGTTTAAATAAGAATTGAATTCAAAGCAGTTTTTCCTTTTTATTATTCAGTTCCTAAACTCATGTTAAAATGATTACACTAATGTTAAAACAAGATTTTTATGTAATGCTCGAGTAAAACACTACCGTTCACTTTCAGAAGTTGTTGTAGGGGTGCTTTCTTATTAGAATCAGAATGAGCTTTATTCACCACTTAAGTGTGCGCAAACACAAGGAATTTGTTGTGGTTTTACAGGAACTCTTGGTACATAAATACATACAAATAACCATATATATATGACACAAGATAGTTATAGAAGTTCACAGAACTGACTCCGCAACAGCTGAGTAAAACTGTTTCATCTGAGCATGTGGCACTTTAAGCATTATCGTATCGCATATCGAATATCACATTTTTCTTCAATATCGCACAGCCCTATGTAGAATGTAGGTTTTGTTCAAGTGGGAATTGGTGTCAAGTGATTGTCTTTTGTAGCATAGTCTAACTGAAGTAATTAGTATCAGCTTTTCTGTGTGTTTATGCCTTGTAGGGTGTACGGTTTGCATTGATAAGGATACGAGACCTCAGGGTGGTGCAGGTTCTGGTAACTCCCTTCACCCATCCTCCGCCCCCCTCTCTCCCCCTCAGTGTCTCTGGTGTTTAGTAGAAACAAAGCAAACAAGCCAGGGAGTGAGCAGTTAACTCAGTGCGGTCTTTCATGCAGCAAACGAGCAAACTGGCCTGTCCCGTTTGTCCAGATTCTCACCTCGCTCTTTATCTGCACCACCTTGCCTGCTCCTCTCATTCATCAGTTTTTTTTTTCAACCCTTTCTTTTAAACTCTACCCCTTCCTGTCTTTGCATCGGGTCCCATCTCCTGTCTGTCGTTCACAGGTTTTTATCTTGGCCTCTTGCTATTGAAACTGATATTGAGGGGTGATCTGCTAGGCAGAGAGCAGTGCTATCTCAGCGCGCCAACTGCTCTCAAACACGTCGGTTCCTGCACTTGTCCGTGCCTGTCATCCAGCCCTGAAACAGAGCAGTAGCATTCTTTCACACACACACACACACACACACACACACACACACACACAGAGTGAAGTGCTCATGCTCACACACGGAGGCGGAGGTAATCACATGGTGTGTGTACACAAACAGGTTGAACCCAAAAATGGATGTAGCCAATACCTGCACTCATTAAACAGAAATTTAGCCTAACGATTTCCTGGCACGAAGGAATAAAGTGTAACCTGTAGCAGTTAATTGTGGTTCATCGCAGGGCATCTCTCAATTTTTTTTTGCAACTGCTTTAACTTTTTTTTTTTTTATTTTTTATCTTTCTTTTGTGGAACACAAAAAAAAGTATATATATATATATATATATATATATATATATATATATATATACTGTATGTATAAACAAACATTCTAATAAATTTCAAATTAATATTTTTAATCAATCGACAGATTTAAAGCACATTCACAACCAAAGGCACAAACTGTGAAAAAATAGTGAGTCTTGTATCACTTATATTTACTGACAGCGGAAGCCACTCACTCATTCTTTAGTGGATCTTCAGGTTTGTTGACTTACTATCCTCTGCCTTAATGACACTAGATGAATTAGAGAAAAACAAGCTTCACAGAACACAAGAGGGATGGAGAGAGCAAAGTGTGGAGAGCATTAAGAGTCTGAAGTGCAGTAGGTCTGATCGATGCTCTCACTGCATCCTGCACAAAGCCACCGCTATAAAACCTCTCTCAGAGAGCTAAAGGGGATGCTAATTGATTCTGAGATGAGAATCTGTTTGCAGATCGATCCTCGTTAATCTCTATCGAGGGAACTTCCTTCTTTCAGTCTAGCATTGGTGGTAATTGGATACAGTGTGGAGGATCCCCACAAATGTGCTTCTTTTTACTTTTGACATTTCATTGAAGTAAATATTGGTCTCTAGAATGTGCCAAAATACCACAGTATGCAATCAAAAACCAAAGATTTCAATATGAACTCAAGCATTTCTCATCAAATCTTTTCAGAATCCTACAAGAAATATCACAGAAAACTCAGTTTTGAAAGAATGCAAAGCAAATTTTGAATGGCCGTCAATGGAGAAAGATGCTTTAATGGAATACTAAGGCTTTAGTACAAGTTAAGCTCAATAAACAAGCATAATGTTGATTACTGCAACAATCAATTTGGACTTGTCCACACTTTTCTCTACAAAAATGCAAAAATCTGGGTTACAGTGAATCACTTACAATGGAAGCGATTGGGGCCAATCCGTAAAAATCCATAAATACTCACAGGTTTAACAGTATAGCTATAACACATATACAATATGTATTTTAACATGAATTTAGTGTGAAAAACTACTGTTTTAGTAGGTGTATCCACTTTTAAAACTACATTGCCATGACAACGTAATACTGTAAACCCTAAAACCAGTGTTTCTCAACCCAGGTCTTAAAGGCACCCCAAACAATACACATTTTGGATTTCTCCCATATCTGAGGGGATTATACATAATATAGTCACTTTCACAGATCCATGTGAATGGGGATCGTTTTGACAACATTTGTCATCTGTACGCAAAAAAATGCGAAGGAAAAACTTTTCCATTTTTACATCGTTGACGTGTAACCATACCCTGAGCCGTGTCTAGTGTTGGGGTGACTCAACAAACAGGGTTGGGAAACACTGCCTGAAACAACTGTAAAAATGATTTAAACTGCTTTAAAGCTCAATACATACGTCGTAACAGATGAGCTTTTACAAAATGCTATGCTCCACAATTCTGCTTTTAAATCTTCCACAAAAAAAAAAGTTCTTGATTATTTGTGTGTTATAACTGGGTCTGTGTGTAAACGGCTCCAAATGATGTGTTGTATGGTTAGTGGGCTTAGATCACTTTTGGAGCCCACAGAAGAGATGATTATGAACCCCACCGACCCAGAAGCTCAAAGAGTCTCCAGGAGGACCGAGCAATTTCCTTGCTTCCATTCACGAAGAACTCGACACCGGAGGTCTGATAATTACCAACACCCCCCCCCATTCGTTTCAACAGGCCAGCACCTCAGATGTGCGGAAATAACGCTGGGACAGAACCCGTGAGCGCGGCTTTCTACTCCACTGCATTCTCATTAAAACAATCTCCACTAACAGCAGTCTCCAGGCGGCCCGAGATGTTCGCGCAGACCTTTTGTGTTAATCTTTGTCGGCCATTATTTATATATTTAATTCAGAGAGGGAAGGATGATCTATTCAGCCGTAAGTCTTGGGAGTATGAAAGAGGAAACTCATTAGTTGGTGCCTCTGGAAGAGTGCAATTGCAATTGGCAGGATAAAAAGAAAAAACAATTTAAATTGTTAATGTCCAACAATAAGCTCAAGCTCCCGATTGCAAAGGGCAAACAAGCCTTAATGAGAGAATAAGCCGAAAAAAGAGGCAGACATCTGGGACTGATGGAGGCAATCTAATAGCACAGAAAAATATGGCAACTACCTCCATCCTATGAGCCCAAATGTTAACATTTGTTTAGTATATTGGTTGGCTTTACAAATCACTTGGAAATCTTGTTTCACTGTCACCGATGCCTAATTTACAGTCAATTTGCATTTATAGGACCATTCATTTTTTTGTGACATTATTTTTTTACCAAACATAAGTGAATTGTTCCACAGTTCAAATGTATATAAACATTGTGACCTGGCAGGATAATTTGCATTATTATTCGAATTTGTGGAAAAAATATGCTTAGTTTTGGTTAAGTAATGGTCCTATAAAAGGCATTTTTAATGCATATTGTCATATTTATTTTATTACAAACATTTAAAAATAATTGTTTTATATATGAATATATTTTCAAATGAAATTTATACCTGTTATGGCAAAGCTGAATTTTCAGCATGCTACAAATATGGTTTGAACCCAAAACTGTGAACGAGACCTGTGGTGACAGAAGAGGAGAAATAAACAGGAGAATATTCTTTAGATTTAAAGAGTGTTGCCTGCTTGTTTTAATTATCTGACAAGAACATTCAAATTGGAGGTCACCAAAAAATAAAGACTGATTTTTCTCCCTGTGAAGACTTTATTTCGGCTTTTGTTCACACCTACAAAAGCTTTGCACGACTGAACAAAAACATCAAGGTCGTCTGAAAAAACAAACAAAACAAAAAAAAAAAGTTGAAACGTTCCAAATACAAAGGAAAAAAACATCCTAGTATCAAGTGGTAAACTTCTGGGGAAAAAATTAATGCCACCAAACAAATAAATCCGCATTGACTTACATATATGTGGGAAAGGCCTCAGAAAGGGAACTAACAATAAGTCGTTTTTTTGTCAACACTGAAATGAAGGCTACATAATTGTAAAGAAACAATTAAGTGCGTCTGAAGTCACAAATCTTTTAAAACCTTTAGTAACATCACGGCTACAGGCAAACCCCACAAATAAATACACTGCGTCTCTAAACCAACGAAGACAAAACATTTTCTCAGATCTTCCTCTCAACATAGTTTTTTTTTGTCTGATTTGAAAGCAGTGAGCCAAGTGCTAATAAATACTTGCCTGCTACTTTGTCCCGAATAAGTTTAGCAGACTCCACCTCCCCAATGCTGCTGAAGAGACTACGCATCTCATCTTGGCTCATATTCTGAGGCAAGTAGTTGATGATGAGATTTGTTTTGGGATCTTTAGGCTCATCGGCCATGTGATCTTCGTAACCGTTCGACATGTCATAGACCTCCTGGAAATAATAAAAACAAGTTTCTGTGAAGGTTATACACAATAAAAGCTGAAATCAACATTTAATTGGACTATTTAATGCAAACTCATTGTGCACTCATTTAAAACCTGGGAAAATGCAGTAAATGGTTTTATGCTTTACTTGCGGTTGATACCGGACAGTTTTCTGCATACAGTTGTATAAAGCTGGCAAGCCAGTAATAGAATGACAATCATGCAATTAAAGAATATATATATAATATATTTAAGGGTTGTGCCGATAAGACGACAGTATCGTGTATCGACGATAGACAGATATCGCCTGTGGCTGATGCCTTTGAGGATAGCAAGACGATTGTTATTATTATTATCATCAGGCTAGTAATACTAATTAATATAGAGAATGGGAATCAACGTCATGCCATGTTGGATTCTGCCACGTTTTAGGTCACGCTCGAGCACACTGTGTACACACGCAAATCACCACAGAAAAAGCAGGCCGTTTACAATTAATATTTTTTTGAAAACTTTCTATGTTTATATGATTCAACTTAAGATCGCGTTGGAATGATTAACGCTTACTGTATCAACACAGCATTAATCAAAAGCAGAGGTAATTCCTGCAGACATTGATAAGGGCTATGCCATACTGAAAAAAGCTTTCCAACACTGAAAAAAAAGCTTAAAAAAAAAGCATTTTTCACACCGACCGTGCAAAGGGCTATGGCACGTTAACCACTCCAACGCGATCTTAAGTAGAATAATATAAACATTAAATAATATCAAATGTCTACATTCACTAGGGCTGTGCAATATATTGAAATTATCGAAATATCGCAAATGTACATATCGCAATATGCATATCGCTATAGCTTGCAATATTTGGGGCCATGAACAAAAGACAAAGAGAAAATCACTCACTGCTCTTACCTAAATAACTTTTGTAGTT
Source organism: Sinocyclocheilus grahami (assembly GCF_001515645.1). Classification (NCBI taxonomy): domain Eukaryota; kingdom Metazoa; phylum Chordata; class Actinopteri; order Cypriniformes; family Cyprinidae; genus Sinocyclocheilus; species Sinocyclocheilus grahami. Next base: position 560,074 of record NW_015505637.1, on the reverse strand, counting down.
TAAATAAGAATTGAATTCAAAGCAGTTTTTCCTTTTTATTATTCAGTTCCTAAACTCATGTTAAAATGATTACACTAATGTTAAAACAAGATTTTTATGTAATGCTCGAGTAAAACACTACCGTTCACTTTCAGAAGTTGTTGTAGGGGTGCTTTCTTATTAGAATCAGAATGAGCTTTATTCACCACTTAAGTGTGCGCAAACACAAGGAATTTGTTGTGGTTTTACAGGAACTCTTGGTACATAAATACATACAAATAACCATATATATATGACACAAGATAGTTATAGAAGTTCACAGAACTGACTCCGCAACAGCTGAGTAAAACTGTTTCATCTGAGCATGTGGCACTTTAAGCATTATCGTATCGAATATCGAATATCACATTTTTCTTCAATATCGCACAGCCCTATGTAGAATGTAGGTTTTGTTCAAGTGGGAATTGGTGTCAAGTGATTGTCTTTTGTAGCATAGTCTAACTGAAGTAATTAGTATCAGCTTTTCTGTGTGTTTATGCCTTGTAGGGTGTACGGTTTGCATTGATAAGGATACGAGACCTCAGGGTGGTGCAGGTTCTGGTAACTCCCTTCACCCATCCTCCGCCCCCCTCTCTCCCCCTCAGTGTCTCTGGTGTTTAGTAGAAACAAAGCAAACAAGCCAGGGAGTGAGCAGTTAACTCAGTGCGGTCTTTCATGCAGCAAACGAGCAAACTGGCCTGTCCCGTTTGTCCAGATTCTCACCTCGCTCTTTATCTGCACCACCTTGCCTGCTCCTCTCATTCATCAGTTTTTTTTTTCAACCCTTTCTTTTAAACTCTACACCTTCCTGTCTTTGCATCGGGTCCCATCTCCTGTCTGTCGTTCACAGGTTTTTATCTTGGCCTCTTGCTATTGAAACTGATATTGAGGGGTGATCTGCTAGGCAGAGAGCAGTGCTATCTCAGCGCGCCAACTGCTCTCAAACACGTCGGTTCCTGCACTTGTCCGTGCCTGTCATCCAGCGCTGAAACAGAGCAGTAGCATTCTCTCACACACACACACACACACACACACACACACACACACACACACACACAGAGTGAAGTGCTCATGCTCACACACGGAGGCGGAGGTAATCACATGGTGTGCGTACACAAACAGGTTGAACCCAAAAATGGATGTAGCCAATACCTGCACTCATTAAACAGAAATTTAGCCTAACGATTTCCTGGCACGAAGGAATAAAGTGTAACCTGTAGCAGTTAATTGTGGTTCATCGCAGGGCATCTCTCAATTTTTTTTTGCAACTGCTTTAACTTTTTTTTTTTTTATTTTTTTTTTTTTACTCTAAGTCTAAATCTAGCGACTCATCTAATTAGCTGTGTTCGCAAAGGAAGTCTCACTGTTACTGGTGCTTATACTTAAGGTTATAGATTTGAACAAACTATAAAAACAGCATTAAACGTAGTGTCATAACTTCTGCACTTGTGCTTCAGTAATTAATGGGAATGACAGCAAATTAAGCCACAAGACAGAAAGTCACATGACTATTTTCATGTGTATATAAGAATTTAAACTACTGTTGATACTGTTGATTTTTTTCTTCATGTTTTTAAAAGAAGTCTCTTCTGCTCACCAAGGCTGCAATAATTTGATCAAAAATACAGCAAAAACATTAATTTTGTGAAATATTACAATTTAGAATAACTGTTTTCTGTTTTAATTTATTCCTATGATGGCAAAGCTGAATCTTCAAATGATGTTTTGTACAGAAATCATTTTAATATGCTTATTAACTGCTCAAGAAACATTTATTATTGTCGATGTTGAAAACAGTTTGTGCTGCTTCATATTTTTGGGATGCAGGTTTGCAGGATTCTTTGAATATACAGTTCAAAAGAAGAGCATTTATTTGAAATAGAAATGTTTTGTAAACTTATAAAATGATTTACTGTGACTTGATCAGTTTAATGCATCCTTGCTTGAAGTAATAATGTTTTTTTTTTATTATTATTAATCATACTACAGCTAAACGGTTATGTTATGTTATGTTATGTTATGTGCAAATTTGCAATTTTATCCTAAAATGTGCATTAAAATATGTGAATGAAAACTTAATTACAGAGACTTTGGCGCAATATGAAAGCATTTTTTTTTTGCATATTAATGTTATATTTTTTAACTGTATAAAAAACACTTTTTAAATCACAGTGGTAATGCATCAGGGATGCTGGCTGTGTGAAAGCAATCTGGCCTGCTCGTTTGCTGATGTATTCCCCACTTTGCCTCTCCTTTTGTTTTCTCCTTTTCTCTGACTGTTGTGCAATTCACACCAAAGCCAATAACAGTTACTGAATACAGTCAGTATCCTGTCATCATCATCAGAGCAGCGTAACGTGGGAGAAGACACGCAGGCTGGGTGTGTTTCACGGGGGCAGTGCTTAAAAGCCATCCACACACACACACACACACACACTCTGGCATGGCTAAAGACCACAGCAACCTAAAATGTCTCCTCCACCCAGGCCATTATACCTGCCTCTTTGCCTCTCAATTAGGCAGTCTTACCAGCTACTAATCTGATAATCTCTGTCCTGTCTCTCTCATCCCATCCTCCATCTCTCCTCTGACAACTCCTTCACTCGTCTCTCCATCCCTCACCACCAACGGCAAAGTTTCCTGTGAACTTTTTTATGGTCATCTGTCTTCAGTCAGTTAAGTCTCCCTCTCCCTCTCTCTAATTTAAAGACGCACGCTCCATCACCCCCTCTGCACGTCTCCTCTCTTTTGAAAAGCTCCTGCACAAAGAGGATAAAGCGACGTAAGTCTCTCCTCCTCTTCGTCTGTGCATCTCTGTATCCCTCCATCCTGTCTGCGGACGGCTAACAGACGTTAAACGGGCCAATCACTGATTAGTGATGCAACAAAAGATGCTGAACAACTTCTTTCTGTGTTTATTAGGAGCAGGCCTAGACAGAATGTGCAAAGTTTTCCTGTGCTGCCAAAATAAACACAACTAATTAAAACATTAGGTAATGTCAGAAATATTATAACTGTACTATTGTACAATATTAGTAATAAAATACTAGTCTTCTAACAAACAAGTAATTTAGCAAGTTTTTTTTTCTGTTTATGTTTTTAGCAGCTGCAAGTTAAACATAGTCTACTCATAATACTGACAGTATTATCACATAAAACTAAATAGAAATAGGCTGTATACGCAAAAATGTATTATGGCAATATTCTTAAAGGGGTCATATGATTCGATTTCAAGTTTTCCTTTCTCTTTGGAGTGTTACAAGCTGATTGTGAATAGATAAGATCCCTGAAGTTGCAAAGACTAAAGTCTCAAAACCAAAGAGATATTCTTTATCAAAGTTAAGACTCTGCCACGCCCCCCTAAAACGGCTCGTTCTAACACGCCCCCACATATCTACCTCACTATGTGGAAATATTAGCATAATGCCGCCCAAATGTGCACGCAAAGAAAGAAGGCGTGGTTTCAGTAACCGCAGTTAGTGTTGAAGCAGCCATGTCAGGGAGACGCTGTGTGTTTCTAGGCGAAAGCAAAAGCACTTTATTTGGCCTTCCAGAAGTAGATGCATTTAGGAATCTTTCACAGAGTCTGCTGTCTTAACCGTGGCTTGTGTACTGCAAACACATACCAGCTTCATCACTGTGTCTGTCACGAGACTCTGTTCCCCTTTCGAGCTCTGTCTTTACATTTTATTTTGAAAGCTGAAGCTCGCGATTATAGTAAGGGGCGTTACATTTCCGACGAGTGCTTGTGGTGTTCGGCCAATCACAATGCACTGGGTCAGCTGGCCAATCAGAGCAGACTGCGCTTGTCGGAAGGAGGGACTTTGTAGAAAACGAAGCGTTAGAGAGAGGCGGCGCATAGAGGACCTACAATAATGTACAGTATTTGAAAAATAATGTGTTTTTTTAACATTAAAGCATGTCAACATATTCTGTTACACCAAATACACAAAATAATGATCTTTAAAAAAGCATCATATGACGCCTTTAATTCTAGATAACAATATACACTACCATTCAAAAGCTGGGGGTCAAACTTTTTAAAAGCATTTTGAATTTTTTAAATGGTTATTAAAAATGCGTCTTCATATATTGTGAAATATTACAATTTAAAATAACTTTTTAAAAGAAAAATTTTCCATTAAAAAAAAAAAGATTTGCTGGTTAAGAAAAATGTATTATTAATGTCATATTTTTGTGGAAACTGATTTTTTCCCCCCTTGATGAATAGAATGTTAGAAATAGAAAGAACAGCATTTATGTGAAATAGAAATCTTTTGTAACGTTATAAATATCTTTACTGCCTCTCTTGATCTATTTAATGAAACCATGCTGAATAAAAGTATTAATTTCTTTTACAAATTGACCCCCAGAACCTTCAAATGGTAGTCATATCATCATTATTTTGAAAATGTGAAAATATTTAAAGTAAACATAAAAAAAATCAATTTTCACAAACCTTCACTACACAAATCTTTAAGAATATAAATCACTAAAAAGTAAGTCAATAAGTGAGTCAGATGTTGATTCAGTAACTGCTCTGAACCCACCGGTTTGAATTATTCTGACAAACCCTTTACTGAATCATTCAGAGTTTTTGAGTCTTTTGAATGAATCATTTTAAGAATCCCTTCATGAGAATCAGGTGTTTGTGAATCGGACCAAAATAAAAGTGATACTCACACATTTATAGCAACTGACAAATTTCTGCTGTATATCCTTTTAACCCAGCTAAAATAGTTTACAAACAGACATTCAAGGGAATTGTGATTTCTAGAACTTGCACTACTAACGAGTCTTGATTCAAAGCAGCCTTTTTGATGTGAGTTAAATTGTACCATGACTGCAGGTCAAACTCCAGCCACTGAGATCGAGATTGTCTGTAAGAATGGGTCGTTTCATAGGGCTATGATTCAACACAGCAGGTTTTGCAATGCTTTTATTACTTTATAACAGATTTCAAGGTCAAAAGTCTCAGTGTGTGTGTGTGTGAGAGAGATAGTGTGTGTGTGTGTGTGAGAGTGTTTTTGAGAGTGTGTGTATGTGTGTGTGTGTGTGTGTGAGAGAGTGTGTGATTGAGAGAGAGAGTGTGTGTGTGTGTGTGTGTGTGTTCATAGGCATGCATATTAAACTCCCTGTTTGTGGTCTCCCTGCAGTGTGAGCAGTGGTTGCTGACACACGAGGTGCACTGCGGTCCCTCTTCAACCCTCGAACGGCAGCAGAATAACACAACCTCGTCTGAGGACGGGTAAATATACCTCACCGTCCGGGCCGGGCCGAGCCGAGCCGAGGCTGCCTGTCCGCGTGAGCATCCTCACTGTTTGCACATGCAGCATGGATGACTGGCCTGCTTGTCAAGTCCCGCCCACAAGTTTCACCTGAAACTTTGAGTTTTATCTCTTCTTCTTTATTTCATCCTTTCATCCACATGTCTGTTCATCTTCACTGTTTTACAGTCACAGCACAGCTCATCCTCCATAGTATGCCACACATTCCTTTGCTCTGTCATTCATCAAATTCAGCTCTTCCACTCTTTTGCAGTGTGCATGCGGCCCATTACTGCAAAAACAGTGAAGCTAGCCATGCGTGCTGCTTAATAGGCTTTGGATCCTTTTGAAATTGAGTTAGGCAAACAAAACAATGTGCAAATCTACTATTTGTCAAGTCACAGTTTATTATTTTGCTTCATAAAAGCACAGAAACCTTTAAGCTTGAACGTTGCAATCTGCTTTCAGCTCTTCAGATGTCACGTGCGCTTCATATACATGCTAACGTGCGCTGCATGAAGCTGGGATCTATCAGTGTGGCGTTGTCTTGTTTTAAGACTCTTGTGCTGAAAACATGAGATGGTTTTCGGTTCAGGGTGGTTATGGACATGACTTCACATCAAGATGCAGGGAGGAATCTGAAAAATTGATTTGTGTTTGTTGCTTTGAAGAAAAAGAATGCTAGTAGATGTAAAGACAAAATACCAGACAAAGGCCAGAATTTTGTCATCAGTACAGGCGTTGAAATGTCAAAGATAAAGATAGAAACTACCATTGTGGTGACCATTTTTATTTCAGTGTACTTTACTGATTTTTAAAATTAAGTTGTATTTGTTCACATTAATTAATGCACTGTCAACCAACATGAGCAAACAATGACCACTTGTATTTTTATTAAATATCATGATCATCGTGTACTATAATTGTACAACATATTGCTCACATTAGTTAATATATTAACTAAAGTTAACAAAAGATTGAAAAGCATTAACAAAATCAACTTAAAAATGTGTTAACATTAGTTAATACATGGGGTATACTCTCATTAATGCAGGCTAATGTTAATTTATTATATACAGTTGTAAATTCTTAATGTTTGTCCAATAGTATATTAAGTAATTCATTTGATTTATTTTGTACCACTTATAATTGAAAAACGTATATTACCTTATTTGCTTAGAAATTCACATTAACCAAAGTTTAAAAATATATTGTTCATTGTTATTTTGTGTTAACTATTGCATTAACTAATGTTAACAACCTTATTGTAAAGAGGAAAGGTAATATAAAGTATCTTATAAATAAAGTATATTTGTTATTCGTCTAGATTGTTCATTGAACAGTTTGTTGAGTCTAAATGAGAGTTGTTAGCTACATTTTCCGTTGCTCGTTCTGAAGTGTTCTCAGGTAGCAGGGTCAAAGGTCAACATTCTCTTCTGTAAAACAGCTGTGTTATCTAAGCGAAAGAATGATGCTCCTAAAAGACAGACATTCTTTTTATACAAAATACAGCAGAATTCTAATTCGGAACAAGCAGCCTCTGACTGCCATTTCTCAGGTCATACGCCGCCAGTATGGTATGAAATTCTCAGGGCTGTTAGATTGTTACTTTGGATGTGCTCAAATTGACGCCTATTCATAGGAGCATGTTTAGTTTTCAGATAATTGACTCCGAGCGCTCCTGTGAGTCATGGCCTGGCTTTCTCCAGCGCCTGCAGTCTCCCATGCTCAGACTTGTGGCGCATCTGTTGAAAGTCACGGAACAGGACCCAGCCATTTATCACACACCGGCAGGGCATGTAACAGTGATAACGAAATGCATTAGATGTCACCAAGATAACGTTAGTAATGCACTCAAATCGAACAAAAGAAGTCACCTTTTCTGCTCTGTGAGACTGTTCCATCATGGTACAATACGTTGTTTTACTCAGGTGTTCGGTAGGACGTTGAGCTGGTGCTGAGGCATGGTTGTGTGTGCCTGAGGCCTCTTTGTGAGGCGAGGCAGTTCGTCATCCACCGAAAACCTGTTTGAGTGGCTGCAGAGATGAAGATGATACCGGGATTTCACCGTAAACAACAGCCGCACAAAAAGACTTCAGCTTGTGGTAAACAATGCATTAAAACAACTGAGATTTACAGTGTTGGAGAATAATTCTGAGTGTTCGACGACACTAAAAAGCTGGTTTTGTCAAGGTTAAAACCAGTCTAAATTGATTGAAAATTGAAACTTCTGATGCTGGTGTTCGCTGAAAGGTCTGTGTTTGTGCTCAGCCACCCGTTTTTTGCTTAGCATATCTGTTTCTGTTCTGCTCTTGTTGCACTAAACTGATTTTATAGAGGAAGTATTTAATAAGAGGTCTGTTTTTCTCACACTACTAGATTAGGCTGTTTAGGCCACAAGGAAGCAATTGCAGAATCATGATGGTTTAAATATGTTGTCCGGTAGTTCTTTGGTTAGTCGATTTCAAGTTTACTCTCTGTAACACCCACACATGTCTGAAGAATGACAGAAACTCATCCTCTCTAAACCGGAACATGTCCTCCAAACAGCTCACTTCCAAAATGTAGACTCATCACAACATACTGCCATGAAGCACACAGGAGCTGAGATCTGCACATTTCCTGTCATTTATCGCCTTTTATCATTAGTAAATGCCTTGCAAAATCTTTTTTCTGCTACTTTAAAAACAATGCATCACTAAAATAAGTCTAATAGGGATTCATATTGAACCAGAAGGGAAGAAAATATAAGTCTTATTAATCTTAATTGGAAACCTGGTGATGAACATGGGTACTAAAACATGTCTAGAGACCCTGTGTTCTGCGTCGTTGCACTGCACTCCATCTAACTGTTTATGAATTTCCCTAAAAGTGCATCTAAACTTGTTGACTTGCAGTGTTGGATCAATAATTGGATCAGCTTAGAGTCACCATGAAACGATTGCAGCAGTTACCAAATAACACTTTCTATAATCCAATCGCAATTTCCATCCATGCCAACTTTAACAGGACACATCTCACATTTGTCGCTTAATTTGAGATTTTAATTGTCTTGGAATCTCACCGTTCTTGTGGATCAGGTTACAGGATTTGCCTGATTGTGGGGATTTTCATAGTGGATGGCCGCACAGAGGAGAATGTTGTGGCTCAGGACATTTCTTTTTTGACTTTAGATGGGGTTTATAACGTCCCGTTGTGTTTCGCCTCAAGCACAATGCTAGTTCAGTAGGCCATTACGTAAAGTTCAAAGGCTTATTCCCCTTTGAGCCATCGCTTGTGTAATACCCAACAGTCAACTCCAGGGCGAATGACTTTCGAATGAGTGATTTACGTGAGTAAGAGAGGGAGTACTATTAATATTCCTTCCACTCTGTCCTAGTTTGGCCTCAGACCAACCCCTAGTCTCTTGGTCTCTGTAAACACAGTGCTCAACTGATAACCTGATCTTTGCCCTCAGAGAGTAAGAGAGACTGAGCGTGAAAATTTGAAGCTGGCGAACTGCACACAAGTGCATAAACTGGTGGCCGAACATTGTCATTTTGTGTGTGAGGTTTTGTGTAGCTCGGTCTGGCAAGTCAGGGCAGGATATCTGCTCATGGAAGGGCCCCAGTCGCTCGGAGTCACTGATTGGGAGGAAGGATGCGAACGGCTACTAGGAATCTCTTCTTTTACACCAAGAGCTTTGGGCAGTTAGTTCCCTGTAAGCGTATGGGAGAGTAGCTTCCTTCCTCTACCGCCTCATCTGTCTGTGTGAGCTAATACTTATTTCACACATGAGACTGGATTTCTCCTGTTTCCTTTTGAGCGCTGGTGATGTCAAGGAAGACACTGGAGGCTGTAATAGACAGCCAACATATGGCCACTGCATTTACTGCCATCACAACCCCCTCGCCTTGACCTATTCTCAGTTTAACCACAAAGCAAACTAGTCCCTTTTTCAACCTTCTCCCACTCAGGGAGAACATTTATATCTTCATCCTCTCCTTTCCCTTTATAAAAGCCATTCAAGACCTCTTCTCACCAGGTAACTGAGAATCGGTACTACGGTTGATCCATATCTGTTTGCTTTTGAAGTGCATGTGCCACTTTTGGCAGTTTGGCTTGGAGCTATTATCTGACAGCCATCCTCGCATGCCCAACCCACTCGACTCTGTCATTTGCATCCAGAAGCCAGGCCAATTACTTTAATAAGAGCTCCTACTGAATGTAAGCTAGAGCTATTGGCATCTTACAAGGAAGTAAAAGGTTTTGTCTTCCAAGGCTACTTACATTGGCAGCTTTGTGGCTTGAGTGGATACTTTGGCTTCAGGCCCAAGTTTTAAGGTAAATTTAGATTAGGAATGCTTCTCTAATAAATAGTCAGGTGCTATTTGGACTTGAGAGCATCATATGTGTGTCTCGTGGTAAAGTAGACAGAAGGACAAGCCGCTGATCATTTGAAATGTCGAGCTGAAACCAACTTTTTGCTTGAACTGATTGCTCAGTTGTGTAGCATCGAAGAAGTGCTGGCCATGAATGTTAAACCAGTGGTTCTCAAAAATAGTTTGGTCTCACTTTAAGGTCCAGGTCTCATTATGACTTTTGCCTCAATAAACTCCAAATTTGCTGCTTTTTAATAGTTAGTAAGGTAGTTGTTCAGTTTAGGTATGGAAAATGATCTAAAATATGGTAATGCAGAATAAGACATTAACGTGTGCATTGTACATACTAATAAACAGCCAATATGCATGCTAGTTAAAAGTGAGAATTTGTCCTTAAAATAAAGTGTTACCAATTAAAAGTAAAAGTAAAATAATTCAAGTGTAGAATTACAGAAGTTTGGGGGTGAATTAAAATAAGACATACCTTGACTTTTAGTTGTTTTAGCTATTTTAAAGCTTTTGTTTTAAAAAGACTGATTTGATTAGAATTTACTAGTGCCAAAAATTAATATATTAGCTAGCATCTATGCAATGCAAGCCTAATTTTGTAATGCCTCATTTAAGATTTTCCAGTGGTTATAGATAGTGGCTTATTCCAACCCACAGCCTGTTGTGAAATTTATTTTTTGGTTGGAAAGAAATGCTATCAGTTTAGTCCGTGTCTTAATATTACTAATTTTGATTCGCTTTTTTCGAATATTTTCTACCATTTTAAAGTAGTTTTGTTTGTTTTCTGTGACTTTTAAAAGGTAAGCATTCACATTTTAGAATAGCTTAGAGGATATTTGAAGACGTTTATGTAGGATGAAAGAGGAAAAGTAGTGAGGGATAGATGGAAGACGAAACAAGATGGAGAGAGACAGAGCAGAGGCATTCTTGCTTGCTCGGTTTGGCACCGTGTGAGGACTTTTCCACCCTTGTGTGCTTCTGACTGACACACAAACGTTCAAAAAAATTCACATATGGTCATACACGAACGCACACGCTAGCACGACCATAACATATTCTCTCCTCATAGTCTCCTAAAATCACCTCTTTTGTTTGGCTTGTTTTAACAAGGATGTGCAAGAAGCTCTATCTGTCGTGTGTGTGTGTGTGTGCAGGAAAGTGAGAGTGATGGGTGGGAACAGATGTAGTAACAGCAGCCCCCCAACTCCCTCCACCCGCACTATCTCTCCCGGCAAGAGAGCAAGAATCTTATGACAAGTACAGCTCTCTCTCACTCACTCTCACCCCAAACCCCCAGCCCAAATCCTTGCACAACTCGAAACCTGCCCTGCTGTTGTGTAATCCCTTGTCTTTCTACCTCTAATCATCAACAGAACCCAACAGTATCGTGCTCGACTTAACACACCCATCTCTACAAATACAGGTTTTTCCTCCTCTCCCGTTTCTCACCGTCCTCTTCTTATGTTCAGCATCTTTCTGTTTTTCTCTTTGATTTATAGTACTAGTTTGTTCCCCACCACATTCATCAACTGTTCAAAAATGCCCCGCCCATCATGCAAACAGTCTCATCTTGACTAATGAGCGCTTTGATGAAATTACGTGCTTCCCTTCACATCAGGTGATGCCTTTTATCTTTGTAAAAAGTTTTAATGATCCTTTCATTTAAACTAGCGAAAAACTAATTAAATTATAGTTTTAAAACTCATGTGGTGTAACCATCGAGTAAAAAGTAGTTGTCCAATAGATCACAAAACGGATTTTGAGTCGCGGATCGAATTGTTTTTCGCAACAGCAAGAAAAAAATGTTTCAATGTAACTTTGCTTTCCATTTATTACTTAAAGCTAAGTACTTCTTCGATACCACAGCAAAATCTACTAGCCTAACTAAGAAAGATCAAACATGATTAAAGACAAGTAAAAGTAAACTCTAAGGCTAATGTTAGACATCATTTAGTCACCGAGAGTGAAGATGTATGCCGAGTTCACTCTGCACGATTTTCAAACTCGTCGGATCGCCGTTGTTTTCACACTGCGTGACTATCTGGGGTAGCATTCAGTTGTTGCTGTGTTCACATTGCACGATGGATCAGCGACAGGGGGTTTCACACTGCATGACTTCACAATAGGAAGAATCGCCGACAGCTCTGTCTGGTGCAGGGTTGCCAGGTTTTCGCTACAAAACCCGCCCAATTACTACTCAAAACTAGCCTGAAAATAGCCCAATTGCTGTCGAGTGGGTCCCCCAGTATAAATCGCGTTCGGGGGGTAAAATACAAATTTTTTTGGCAGGGTTCTCCTGGTACAATTCACATTCCAGGGCCTAAATATCACGTTATTGGGGTCGCTTCAACCTGCTGACATAAAAAACAACCGGCGGCAATCGCGGATTTGGCAACACTGGTCTGCAAACTACGTTTCATGTAACTCCTCCCTGAACCTCCCTCTGCCCTGTATCTTGTTCTCTCATTGACTGTAGGTCATCGCCGATGTGTTTTTCAGTCAGAACTCATTTCACACAGCGTGATTGTGAATCGCGTGAACGATCACCGATTTTCCTCCGATTTCGGGCATTTGTCAGCGATTTCGCAAAACCTGTCGGCGAGTGTAAAATCGGGCTAAAATCGTGCAGTGTGAACTCGGCATTAGTCGCATAAGCGAGCGATTTACTCGCATTGTAGAGGGTTGTTTAATTTAGCTATTAATCCGTGGATCTCATGCGTGCCAAACCGTGGGGCCTGGTCTGTACGGATCAACTACAATCCATTCAAACTCTAGTAAAAAGTAATAACGTTTTCCTTACACATCTCAATCAACAAAAAGTGTTTCAATGTCTTTAAAGTTAAAAGTGCTTGTCCATTTTTATTTTTTTTCAAAACCTGTCTGAGTTAAGTTTTGGGGAATGTTGTTGCATTTTTTTTTATACTTTGTAAAACTCAATAAAGATATGCTATACAAAAGTGCTTGTCCATAAATATCACCATATGAGATTACGTTGAGCTAAATTGCTTTGTCATGAAAAGGCTGAATTAGCCAAAACTTAATTATGAGACTTAATGACATGGTGTGTCTGGAATCACACGAGAAGGTACTACATTGGAACAAACTTGTGAAAAAGTTTGTTCTGTATAGTATGAATTTGTGTAGCACGGATTAAATCTGGATGTACTACGTCCGCCATGTTGGCATTGGGCCTATTTTACACTTTTTACGCATTTATGGTCTTTTCGCAATTGGATAGCTATCTGATCAAAGAAAACGCTTGAAGTGGCCAAGTGTAAATATTGTCATGTGACCTACCGGCATTAGTTGTGTCACTTCACTGCCATTCACAAATCCTCTCCTGTGGCCTCATGGGATAGTTAAGTGTTCATCAGATGCACACTTCAGAAATACTTGGTCATCCATTTTCTTCTGTTTTTGCAGAAAACTACAAATTCTGACACACTAAAAGTCCTGCAGATATCTTTTCGATGATATTCCTATTTTGTTTTCTATTTGTTGTCACTACAGTGGATTTTGGTTGATGAATGTGCTCGTCAACCCTCCCTTTAGTTATTTTGAGGAGTAAGGACGCTATCCGTATTCAGCTGTAGTTGTACGTGTCTAATCAAGTGCATTCAGTACTTGGCTAGCAGGCTGTTTCTGGAGGAGTTTGGTTTACCTCCATTTGGCTACATGACATTTGTGAAGTTTCTCCTATTAGTGCAGAGTTTGTCCCCCTGATCATATCTACCATGTTGTTATGGTCCAGCCAACAGCAGATCCTGTTATCCAACTGCCTCGACACACACGCTCGCATTCCCTTATCCTCTCTCCAAAAGAGGAAGCAACCCAGACCGCAGAGGAGCTTCCTGTGTGGCTGTGGATGGGAAACGCCAATTAGCAAAGAGAGAATCTCCTTCTTTTCTCCATCATTTTCCCTCCCAAATCTTTGCGGTCTTTCCTCTTGACAACTGTTTCAACTCTCCCTCCCTCATGTTAACACATCATCAATCTCTTTTAGTCATTAGCACACTTATTAAATCATAACCACCACTTAGAGTGCTGCTTTTTAGGTCGATGTACCTCTAAGCATCTCCCATCATTCTCTCAGGAATGAACCCCTCATGACCTTCCCCTCTTAAAAGTAGCTCATCCAGATTAGCATCTACAGCCATCTGCCATGCCGGCGCCCACCAAAGCAGAGATTTTCCTGTGTGGTCGTCTGTAGTTGTCCAAAAATCGGATGAAACCAATCATGGTTTCATAGGCCACACCTATGATGTTGCCAGTTGTTTCATCCAATTAGATTTTTTCTTAAACTTCGCTAGAACTTCATAGTCCGCTATGGCATCACACGATGACTCTTACACACTTGCGCTCCCCTCACTTGTGCTCTCCAGACAGGTGCTGGAGCCGTAAAGCACAAAGAGAATGTGTGTACTGTGCCTCATCTAGAGAACACACGTTGTGTTCCACTGACTGTATCAAGTACTCTGTGTAGTGTACTCACTGAACAATTTCCCATTCTTCCAGTCGTTTTTGCCCCCTGTTCTCCATCTAGCTGTTTTAAATGTAAAAGTTACTATAAGATATAAGCTGTTCTTCCAGTGCACTCAAAGCACCCTTGGTTTATTTGCGTATGTTTTTCGCTTTGTTTTTCTTCTTCTTCATAGTTATGGAAAATTCAACGGAGGAGACAAGAACAGAATCTGCAGATTGCACCCTCACTAGAGAGGAGGCGGAGCAAAGCGATGAGCGCCAGAGCCCCGCCCCCACAGGAACACAAACAATACACACAGGTAGAAATCTCTGACACTCTATCCATCCATCTTTCTATCCATTATTCGTTCTATCATCTATCCATCCATCAGTTGTGTCCTATTGTTTGTTCTGTCACTCAATCTACTACTCTATCTTTCATTCTATCCATGTATCTTTTTATCCATCCATGCCTTGTTCTATTGCTCTTATCTTTTTATCCATCGTTCCTTCTATTTATCATTCTGTCTATCATTCTCTCTATAGTGCTATCTGTTGATCTATCAATCCATCGTTCTTTGTATCCATTGTTCCTTCTGTCTATCGATCTATCATCTATCTTTCTATTCCTCATTCATTCTAATCATCCATTGATTTATCCTTTTATCTATCGTTCTGTCTACTGATCTGTCTATCGATCCATCATTCTTTCTATCATCTATCTTTCATTCTATCACTCTTTTACTCTATCTGTCCATTGTTCATTCTATTGCTCTATCATTCCTTCTATCTATCGCTCTATCATCTTTCTAACCATCATTCCTTCTATCCATCGTTCCATTCTATCATTGATCCTCATATTCCTCTATCCTTCCATTGTTCCATCTGTCTTTCTGTCCATCATTCCTTCTATTGCTCTATCCATCTGTTTCTTCTATCATTGTATAATATCATTGCTTTATCATCTCTTCTATTTATCGTTCATTGTCTATCATTCTATCTATTGATCTATAGATCATCGTTCTTTCTATCCATCTATTGCTCTATCCATCATTCCTTCTATCTGTCTATCCATCGTTCCTTATGTCTGTTGCTCTATAATCTATCTTTCTATCATTCATTAAAATAATACAAAGAAATTAAAACATAAACAGAGGGTTCTGCCGGTGTAGAGGAGGAAGCAAACGAATGGGAGAATGGACAGAATGGAGTAGACGGAGAGATGGAGGAAGTCGATGGGGTGGACTTGTCTTCCATTAACTCCATGATGAGCACTGTGATGAAAGCGGCTCAGCTTAACGGCGGCGTAGACTCCGCCCACACCACGCCCAGTAAGGCGTCCGGCAAAAGCCCCAGCACCAACCGCAGTGGAAGAAAGACCCAGGTAAGAGGTTACGAAGAATAAGAGTGAAAGTCTCATACATACTTGATAAATGTGATATTAGCAAATATACATGTTTTTACATGCATAAACCTGCAATTTAAAAAAAAAACTATAATGGAAGAGTTTGGTTCCAAAACGCTATAAATCCATTTTGATTAATTTGGCATTAATAAAAACACTTATACTGACAAGCTACGCAATATCGCGTTCATAATCGAATGCGACTCATCTGCGATTATGAACGCAATATAGCAGTGATCTACGGCTCTTTGTATTAAATGCCGCTCCATCTGAAAGCACGTGATGGAGATTTACTACTAATCACAGAACCGGCTTTACTTACGAGATGCGCATGACAATCGCATGCGATTTATGGTGCAGCCCTAAGTTTGTTTGTTGATCACAAAGTACAAAATAGATGAGGAAAACTAGGAAGCCGGGCGCCGCCATTACTGTGATTGGTTGAACGGATATATCGCATTCTACAGAAAAGGGAGACTGGCGTTTGTCTTGGTTTGGAAAAAAAGGGAGAAAACATGACAGAATAACTCTGCGTATATCGCATTTTGGGTAAAATTAAAAATGACGTTTTCAATACCGACCAGATACAATACTGATTTTGGCGGAAACTCAATTAAAAAAAAAAAAAAGGCGTTTATCGCGTTTTGGAACCAAACTCTTCATATAGCTCTTATATAGTCAAGAACAAATAGTTCTTGTTTCTGAAAAGAACTTGTTGTTTATAAAACACAAAACATATTTATGATCCAAGCTCAACACTGAATGTCTCACACTGATTCATAATCTCAAAACAAACTCATACTGACTCATTCCCCAAATGAACCAATCAGACGAGCCATGGCGATGTCCTTGGCTCCATTCTAGTTCACATACTTCTATTATACAAAAAGTTTGTCCTTTGCTGCTGATGAGAAAGTTGGTAGTTGTAAATATGTAACCAGAGAGTCCGCCATTGTGGCTTATTACCACGTATATTTTTCATTTTAGGTTAATGCATTTAAAAACACTGTGATCTACAGCAGGCACATTTAGCATACTGTTTTTAATGTACTATAATGACATGACATACTAATTCTAATCTTGCACTATTTAGAATTAAAGTTAACTGGGATGCAGCGCTAAATAATGAATAGCTGCTGCTTCTTTACATGTATTTTTGTGATTAGAAAGAAGTACAGGTGGGAACGACTTTATGGATGCTGCATCCTGCTTTTAAACGGAAAGTGACAAATGGTCTTCTGGCATCTCAATCCACCTTTTGTCCACTCGGCTGCATCACATGGCTCCCATTAGGGCATGCAGTTCATGCCTTAACACTCTGGTGTGGGGCAACAGGTGTCACTTTTAACCCCTTAACACTCCTGTGGAACTCTGGGGGGAAGTTTAGTCTCACCCCCCTTAAATGTGTTCCTTCCACTTTTGAAGGAGCGTTGTTCTTATTTACATTCTGCAATCTTGGCTGTAGGACAGTACTGTAGGTATAAAATCTCATAGACTTACATTGAAGGATGTGAGTCAAATCTGGAGAAAAGTATAGAAATTTGTGTGTGGTCTTTTAGCCACTGGGCAGTGTTTCACCTGGAGAGGCTGTAGTCTTGCTCTCAGGCCTCTTTCGCTCCTTTTGAGGAAAAGTAAAGAAGCTTATAGTGCGTTGTGTAATTTACTGGATTAACCGAGAATAAAGAGACGTGCCAAAGTACAGAGCACTCCAGACAGGTACTGTTAAACACAAACAGGCTCAGACAAAAACTGGTCAAATGAAAATGTTGCTAACAGGTGTTTGCTCAGGTGTACCTCATGAATTGTAACCAGGGGGGAAAAAATGAGAACAAATGCATCACAGCAAATAAATGGCATCCTCTTTTTTTTTAATCATCCATTGAAAACTACTTTTCAAAAGGTTTTTAATGCTTTTTGAAAGAAGTCTCTTATGTACATCAAGGCTGCATTTATTTGATCAAATATACAATAAAAACAGAAATATTGTGAAATGTTATTACAATTTGAAAGAAGTCTTTTCTTTTGTAATGTATTTTAAGCTGTGATTGTAAATGTGTTCCTTCCACTTTTGAAGGAGCGTTGTTCTTATTTACATTCTGCAATCTTGGCTGTAGGACAGTACTGTAGGTATAAAATCTCATAGACTTACATTGAAGGATGTGAGTCAAATCTGGAGAAAAGTATAGAAATTTGTGTGTGGTCTTTTAGCCACTGGGCAGTGTTTCACCTGGAGAGGCTGTAGTCTTGCTCTCAGGCCTCTTTCGCTCCTTTTGAGGAAAAGTAAAGAAGCTTATAGTGCGTTGTGTAATTTACT
Source organism: Sinocyclocheilus grahami (assembly GCF_001515645.1). Classification (NCBI taxonomy): domain Eukaryota; kingdom Metazoa; phylum Chordata; class Actinopteri; order Cypriniformes; family Cyprinidae; genus Sinocyclocheilus; species Sinocyclocheilus grahami. The sequence goes on along the minus strand of NW_015505637.1, from coordinate 542,239 downwards.
GGATTAACCGAGAATAAAGAGACGTGCCAAAGTACAGAGCACTCCAGACAGGTACTGTTAAACACAAACAGGCTCAGACAAAAACTGGTCAAATGAAAATGTTGCTAACAGGTGTTTGCTCAGGTGTACCTCATGAATTGTAACCAGGGGGGAAAAAATGAGAACAAATGCATCACAGCAAATAAATGGCATCCTCTTTTTTTTTAATCATCCATTGAAAACTACTTTTCAAAAGGTTTTTAATGCTTTTTGAAAGAAGTCTCTTATGTTCATCAAGGCTGCATTTATTTGATCAAATATACAATAAAAACAGAAATATTGTGAAATGTTATTACAATTTGAAAGAAGTCTTTTGTTTTGTAATGTATTTTAAGCTGTGATTGATTTCTGTGATCAAAGCTGTATTTTCAGCATCATTACGCCAGTCTTCAGTGTCACATGATCTTCAGAAATCATTGCTGCTCAAGAAACAATTATTATTATTAGTGTTGACATTTTTTGGGATATTTTTGTGGAAACCGTGATATATAGACCAATTCAGAGTAGACGTCACAGTTACGTCACTTGCAGCTGCGCGCGCATAGTGGTTGCAGAAAAACACTGGGAACAAGTGGAGATAAACGGGTAAAATCCATGGAATAAAAGAAAAAAAAATGTTGTGCCTTTTGATGTCAAGATCGGTATGCAAATAATTTTTATAGAATACTGTCGTCATTTGAAGCTAAACGCAGACGTTTAAATGAACATACTATGGATGAAAACTGCTATGATTACTCTACTTTTAAAGCATAAATTCGATTTAAACAATAGGTCTACATAATATTCACATATGCTGTTCATAGGGGACGTATTGTATCAGCCCTACAGTCACAGCAAGAAATATTATTTAAACCTTACTATTAACATTT
>NW_015505637.1:540847-541155 GCF_001515645.1 Sinocyclocheilus grahami | reverse complement strand
TGAGATATAATCTCGGAATTGCGAGAATAAAGTCAGAATTTTGAAATATAAAATCAAATTTACCTTTTTTAAAATTCTTTTATTCCATGTCTCCATAGACTGCCGCTTGAAAACCGTCATTTTCTGCCTCCAGATAGGCTCCGCCCACAAAAAACGTCATCCCTGCTTCGGATCTGTAAGACTATCGCACTCTCTAACGTCAATTTCGTTGAATAACAGTGCTTATCGCTGGGTGACAAGCTCTTGTAATATGCGGAGAACATTTTGAAAATGACATCTAATCAATATAATTTATAATCTTTTTAAAC
>NW_015505637.1:529005-539073 GCF_001515645.1 Sinocyclocheilus grahami | reverse complement strand
CCTTATTAGAATTGTGAGATATAATCTCGGAATTGCGAGAATAAAGTCAGAATTTTGAAATATAAAATCAAATGTACCTTTTTTAAAATTCTTTTATTCCATGGCTTCATAGACTGCCGCTTGAAAACCGGCATTTTCTGCTTCCAGATAGGCTCCGCCCACAAAAAATGTCATCCCTGCTTCGGATCTGTAAGACTATCGCACTCTCTAACGTCAATTTCGTTGAATAACAGTGCTTATCGCTGGGTGACAAGCTCTTGTAATATGCGGAGAACATTTTGAAAATGACATCTAATCAATATAATTTATAATTTTTTTAAACCTAACTATTTTGTACCGTATCCGTGAAAATCTCTCTAGCCGTAAAGGCCATCTCTCCAGAGTTTTCTGCAACCATGATGCGCGCGCATCCTGAATGTTTACAAACCTATAATTGGTCTATAGGAAGAACAGCAAAGAACAGTATTTATTTGAACATTATTTTGTAACATTATAAAAGTCTTTACTATCATTTTTGATCAATTAAAAAAAAATTTTCGCGCGCATCCTGAATGTTTACAAACCTATAATTGGTCTATAGGAAGAACAGCAAAGAACAGTATTTATTTGAACATTATTTTGTAACATTATAAAAGTCTTTACTATCATTTTTGATCAATTAAAATTTTTTTTATTTTTTTTTTAATCTTACTGATCCCAAACCTTTGAATGGCACTAGTGTGTAGTGAGCATATAACACAATTTATGACCTATGGCATTTTTTAAGCAGGTCAGTATGACTCTTGTGGCGATGAAATGAATGGACTTCCATATATGACGAAACTATACTGCCAATTAAGGTCAAAAAGCAAACGCTGTCTATGAATGACACTTCCCCTCATAACATGCTGAATGGTGAATACGGTCAGCTTGAGCAGCTGGCACTCGCTGGTCCTGAGCCGAAGCCAAGAGAGTCACAGAAGGAAAACAAGCCCTACACCAGCGTGCCACCAGAGGAAAAGGAAGTGCTCTTCTCTTCCTAGAGATGTTTTTGAAGATTTCAGTCTAGTTTAACCGCTTGTGTGTTTGTAGATCACGTCTGTTTAGGGCTGCATTTGTGATGACTTCTCCTTTTCTCTTTATATATATATATATATATATATATATTTAGTATGAGACAGCTACACATTTATTTTATGACATCGTATGAGTACGCAGACAAGGCATTCTGTCATGTGACGGCTTCAGATCGGTTACAACAGGAACTGGTAGCAGTTAAAGGGATAGTCCCCCCAAAATGAACGTTCGTCCATCCTTTACACACCCTCAAGTTGTTCCAAACCTGTGTGTGTGTTTTTTTTTTCTGTTGAACATAAAAGAAGATATTTTGAGGATTGTGGCTAACCAAAGATTTGTTTGTCCCCAGTGGGGACCAGAAACTGAAGAAAGAAACTCGTACAGGTTTGGAACAATTTTAGGGTGAGTAAATCATGATAGAATTTTTATTTGTGGGTGAATTATCCATTTAATGATCTGCCGTATTGTGAACAGCAGCGAGAGGAAGGCAGTGTGTGTGTGTGTGTGTGGTGTCGGTTTACACAGATTTCCACACAAGGAGAAAGAGGAAACGGTTCTTGCTCCTTTAAGATGCTCTTCATGAAACTCACAAACTTCAAAACTAAACATACACTTGCAGGAGGAGAGAATTGTATTGACTTTAAAAACGCTCACAATTGCTACACAGAAGCTCTTCGGATTAAGGATTGCTGTGCCTATTTAAAAACAACTGCACTCATAAATGTTAACTGTATTGCTGTGGTTTATGAGGAACAGTAGAGTTTGTGCTCCATGGTCGTGCAGCAGTGACTGATGTAGGGGTTGAGCAAGTGTTTACTTAACAGTGAATTTAGCTCAGTATCTCACACATACAACATGTTCTGACAAGACATTCAAGGTCGGAAGACAAGGCCTCATTCCCTGCCTGCTGCATATGGGTTTTTACCCACGCTCGAGTGATGACCATAAGAATTTATACATAAAGACTAGCTTTTGTTTAATAATGTAATATTACAGCTTCTAATATGTTTTGTGGCTTTTATTCCATTAGCTCTGAGGCTAATCTACACTACCGTTCAAAGGTTTGGGGTCAGTATGAATTTTCTTTGAAAGAAATTACACTTTTATTCAGTAAAGAAGCATTAAAGTGCATGACAATAAAACGTGACGGTAAAGACATTTATTACGTTACAAAGGATTTGTATTTTAAATACATGATGAATTTCATTTGAACTATTCATCAGAGAATCCTGCAAAAATATCGGTTTCCACAAAAATATTGGGCAGCACAATTATTTTCAACATTGATAATAATCAGAAATGTTTCTTATGCATCAAATCAGCATATCAGAAGATCATGTGACACCGGAGACTGGAGTAATGATGCTGAAAATACAGCTGCGCATCACAGAAATACATTACATTTTACAATATATTCACATAGAAAACAGTTCTTTTAAGTTGTAATAATATTTCACAATATTACTGTTTTATTGAATTTTTGATCAGATAAATGCAGCCTTGGTGAGCAGAAGAGACTTTCAAAAGCATTCAAAAAATTGGTAGTGTAAATAAGTTGATAAAATAAACTTATCACATATACACTTTAAAAACATTCGTACTCTGGTGTGCATCCAAGTCCCAAAAACAGCTTTTGTGCCAACGAGATGTCAAATTTGCGTCCTCGCCGAATCTCGTGCTTTGAAACACAAGCTTTTGGCACATAGTATAATACAGTGCTCTGTGTATGCTGTAGAGATTTATAACTACATGCATTTGATCTCGTATTTGTTTCAGGAAGCCAAAGATGACAGCGGGTGTATCGTCTGTCCACTGTGCGATAAGAGCTTTCAGACCCAACACCAGTTCACCATGCACATCCGCCAGGTAACCTGCACTTGTTCAGCACACTGCTGCATACCTGTTGATTTCTTTAATTGAAGTCTGTGTACAAATTAGCAAAGGCGGTGGAATATTTGAGCATTTTCAGAAGCCACTTAGACAAGACAATATATTGAAGAGCATGGCCTGTAATGGTAATTAACTTAATGAGCTAGCTGACCCAAATGTCTTTTTTTCTCCAGCACAACACCAATAGCGGGACTTCGGACCACTCTTGCAGTATCTGCGGGAAGGCTCTGAGCTCGGCGAGCTCTCTGGATCGTCACATGCTAGTGCACAGTGGAGAGAGACCCTACACATGCTCGGTGTGCCATCAGACTTTCACAACCAATGGCAACATGCACAGGTCAGTCGGGGTTTTCAAACGAAATGATTTGCAATCTGGAGCAAAAATGTGTCACTTAGGTTAAAGATTTTGATTTGCACAACAGAATTGATTCTCAAGACAACATGCACACATTTAACTTCCATAATGTGACGAATTACTAAGGAAAATGAAAGATTAAGTGGGACTTTATACGTTGGGATATAATTCGATTTCGAGAGAATTAACTTTTTTTTTCACCCATGAGGCCTTGGTTATGTTGCTAAATTCTTTTCAGAGGTGCAGAAGGTTATTAACATTTTGGTTAAAGGTACTAACTTTTTTTTAAATAGCATTTATGAAGCTTCTTTTTATTGAATCCGTATTGATGAATTGTGCATTGATTTATTAAGTCAGTTCTAATTTCATGTTCTCTTTCAGCTGATAAAGTGTAATTATCAAATTATTATTTTGACTGAGGATGGAGTGTATGATTTCATACACGCACACCTTTGTGAACTGTTGAGTATTCAAACTCAACTTGTCTTAAACGCAGTGATAAATAGCAGTGAGTAACTGTACGTGTGTGTGATTTAAGGGAAGGGAGATGTGCAGGAGTAGCATGACCATCCGCCCTAATCGTGTCGTCATATCTTCTGTTTAACTGCTGAATGAGCTGTAATCTTAAATTTAAGCAGAACAGATTTGTCACTAGATATTAATTTTATGAAGAAATGTGAGTGATGCAAAATTTGCCACCATGGGTGTTCTGGGTGGTTGCCAGGATGTTGATGGGGGGTTGCTATGGTGTTTAAATGGTTGCTAGTCCTTTTCTATGCAGTTGCAAGAGTGTTCTGAGTGGTTGCTAGGGTGTTCTAGAGTTGCTAAGGTATTTTAAGTGGTTGCTAGGGTGTTCTATGGTTGCTAAGGTGTTTTAAGTGGTTGCTAGTCCATTGCTATGCAGGTGCAAGGGTGTTCTGAATGGTTGCTATGGTGTTCTAGAGTTGCTACGGTGTTTTATGTGTTTGTTAATGCATTGCAATACAGCTTGCTAAGTGGTTGATATGGTGTTCTTGGGTTGCTAAGGTGTTTTAAGTTGTTGCTATGGTGTTCTAGAGTTGCTACAGTGTTTTATGTGTTTGTTAATGCATTGCAATACAGCTTGCTAGGGTGTTTTGAGTGGTTGTTGTGTGGTTGCTAGGGTGTTCTATAGTTGCTAAGATGTATAGTTGCTAAGTGGTTGATATGGTGTTATTGGGTTGTTAAGGTGTTTTATATGGTTGTTAATGCATTGCTATTCAGCTTGCTAGGGTGTTTTGAGTGGTTGCTAGGGTGTTCTATAGTTGCTAAGGTGTTTTAAGTGGTTGCTATGGTGTTCTATCTGGTTGTTAATGCATTGCTATTCAGCTTGCTTGGGTGTTTTGAGTGGTTGCTGTGTGGTTGCTAGGGTGTTCTATAGTTGCTATGGTGTTTTAAGTGGTTGCCAAAAAGTTCACCCCCAAAATTGAGTACATTAGAGGTTTCTTTTACATCTTTAGCATAGATAGTGCAAGTTCCATTACATCTGATGTCCACATATTTAACTTCCATAATGTGACGAATTACTAAGGAAAATGAAAGATTAAGTGGGACTTTATACGTTGGGATATAATTCGATTTCGAGAGAATTAACTTTTTTTTTCACCCATGAGGCCTTGGTTATGTTGCTAAATTCTTTTCAGAGGTGCAGAAGGTTATTAACATTTTGGTTAAAGGTACTAACTTTTTTTTAAATAGCATTTATGAAGCTTCTTTTTATTGAATCCGTATTGATGAATTGTGCATTGATTTATTAAGTCAGTTCTAATTTCATGTTCTCTTTCAGCTGATAAAGTGTAATTATCAAATTATTATTTTGACTGAGGATGGAGTGTATGATTTCATACACGCACACCTTTGTGAACTGTTGAGTATTCAAACTCAACTTGTCTTAAACGCAGTGATAAATAGCAGTGAGTAACTGTACGTGTGTGTGATTTAAGGGAAGGGAGATGTGCAGGAGTAGCATGACCATCCGCCCTAATCGTGTCGTCATATCTTCTGTTTAACTGCTGAATGAGCTGTAATCTTAAATTTAAGCAGAACAGATTTGTCACTAGATATTAATTTTATGAAGAAATGTGAGTGATGCAAAATTTGCCACCATGGGTGTTCTGGGTGGTTGCCAGGATGTTGATGGGGGGTTGCTATGGTGTTTAAATGGTTGCTAGTCCTTTTCTATGCAGTTGCAAGAGTGTTCTGAGTGGTTGCTAGGGTGTTCTAGAGTTGCTAAGGTATTTTAAGTGGTTGCTAGGGTGTTCTATGGTTGCTAAGGTGTTTTAAGTGGTTGCTAGTCCATTGCTATGCAGGTGCAAGGGTGTTCTGAATGGTTGCTATGGTGTTCTAGAGTTGCTACGGTGTTTTATGTGTTTGTTAATGCATTGCAATACAGCTTGCTAAGTGGTTGATATGGTGTTCTTGGGTTGCTAAGGTGTTTTAAGTTGTTGCTATGGTGTTCTAGAGTTGCTACGGTGTTTTATGTGTTTGTTAATGCATTGCAATACAGCTTGCTAGGGTGTTTTGAGTGGTTGTTGTGTGGTTGCTAGGGTGTTCTATAGTTGCTAAGATGTATAGTTGCTAAGTGGTTGATATGGTGTTATTGGGTTGTTAAGGTGTTTTATATGGTTGTTAATGCATTGCTATTCAGCTTGCTAGGGTGTTTTGAGTGGTTGTTGTGTGGTTGCTAGGGTGTTCTATAGTTGCTAAGATGTATAGTTGCTAAGTGGTTGATATGGTGTTATTGGGTTGTTAAGGTGTTTTATATGGTTGTTAATGCATTGCTATTCAGCTTGCTAGGGTGTTTTGAGTGGTTGCTAGGGTGTTCTATAGTTGCTAAGGTGTTTTAAGTGGTTGCTATGGTGTTCTATCTGGTTGTTAATGCATTGCTATTCAGCTTGCTTGGGTGTTTTGAGTGGTTGCTGTGTGGTTGCTAGGGTGTTCTATAGTTGCTATGGTGTTTTAAGTGGTTGCCAAAAAGTTCACCCCCAAAATTTTGAGTACATTAGAGGTTTCTTTTACATCTTTAGCATAGATAGTGCAAGTTCCATTACATCTGATGTCCACATCCGTTTGTAAAAGCATCATTTGAGAGGTTGAATTGTTCAGAGATGTTGGGCTTTTTAGAGAAGTGAAAGCTTGTTGGTTGATTACATCCCTCAGGCCTCACCCTGCCTTTGCCTGCGTTGAAGAGTTGCCCAGAGGATGATTGCGCCACTAAGATAAATGAACAGGCGTTGTATTGTTTATGTATGTTGGTGTTAATATAATGTGTGCTACCACTGGGCTTCGTCAGCTCTGTAGCCTTGCTTTTGTTTAAGTAGAGAGAGCTTTGCAGGAAGTGAAGAGTGACTTTAAAACACCTCCCCCACCCGTCGCTTCCCCCAGTTTTGGTCATGGTATCTTCTCCCAGCAGGCCTTGCTGATGGAGGGGGTAAACATGAACTTCCTCCCAAGGTTGCGAAGGTTGATGGTGAAGTGCATATGGGGGATCAGTGTGTGTGTATTTGTGTGGACGGCTCTTAGCAGTTGTTAAAGGGCCCCTGGGTAAGATGGCTTGAATAAGCACTCTGTAAATTGCAGAAGTACAGTGAAATTGTAGGCCTGGAATTGGAAATACGACGCTAAGTTTGATTTGCAGGGAATGTGCGGCTGTGACGGATGTGAAGGGAATCTGGTTTTTCTACATCTGCTGTTACTGTCCTTATACCATCTCATCTTTTCCATGGTATTTTATAACTATAATTTGACTAATAATGGTTAATAGGGTGTTCTTGGATCATATTTAACTCTCAAAACTGTTTTATGGCATTCTGGAAAGATGTTTTGTCCACTGAACAATCGGTAGCCTATGTTTTTAAACAATCCATTGTACTATCCCTCACAGTCTTGTTTTCATTCCTGTCAAAAATGACTAACTATTGGCCTTACTAAAGTCTGTTGGACCAAGCGGAGCCCAGTTTCTATATTTTGGTCTCTAGATATGGCTATTTTTTACCCACCTATTTTTGTCAGCTGATGTCTTTACGTCACTCGTGTCTTTAGCATGAACAGTGCATGACGATGTACATGCCAAAGTTTAATTCAGTTCGTTCATAGTTTTTCCTAAAAATGTCAAGATGCTTTCCATTCTAGACATGAAACCTGCTAAAAATATTTGAGCAGTTTTTCAGTTCTGAAAAAAGTTGACTGATAGTTTTGAGGCCTCATGCATATCCAAGGAAGCTGTCCATGTAGTTGACAAGGAGGCAGCCATCTTGTGCCAGAGCATCACATGGTTAGATGGGGGCTGTGAGGAGGAGGGAGTCACTGTTGCCATGGAGAATGATCACAACTTCACAGAGGAGAGGCAGAGTGCGTTCTGATTGGCTGCTTTTCTTTGCTTTAACTTTAGGTCTTAGTTACACCACTGAACAGCCACAGGTTTGCAGAGGTGCCCTTGCTCTGACATTGCTTGGAAAAGAGGAAACTTTCTGACACCACAGTGCCCTCTGTCTGTGCTCTGCGGGAGCGCGATGGAATGCTTGGATTGGATGGAATGAACCTGTTTATGCATCAACAAGTTTTATGATCCTTTACAGATTAGCCAGCCTGCTCATGAAATGTCCGTATTGACATCCTTCATTCAAGGACAGGAAACTTCAGTCTAGTGCAGTTAGAAAAATGTTACAGCCTCATTACTGATTACATTTTATATCAATTGAAACTCAGATTCAGTCATACCATTATTATAAACTAGCAATAATCAACTCGAGTTAGTATTTTTCAAAGGATAAGCTATCATCCTATATGAGGTTACTGTGGTGATGATTTCCATCCAATCAGAGTTTGCTGACTTGGCAGTGCTGGTTTTCTGTGATTGGTCAGAGGCAAGGTCAGAGTCCAGAGCAGAGCGATATAACAGCCTGTCAGGTCCTCACACGAGTGTCCAACATGCTGCCTGCTATAAATAAACCACTGACTGCAGAGTGTAAACTGAGACCTGCAAGACCATGGGATGGATGTCTGACCTTTTTTACACTTGCACATGCATGTACACTTCCAAAGTACTTTTATGAGATCAACTTTTATAGGTACACGGATATAAACCTTGGTTAGAGCCCTTCCTGGATTCATCCAGCATATTTGCTTCATTTGAAATTTGAACTTTGATTGTACAATAAATATAATTTTTTTTGTCATATATAGTTATAAATATATAGTGGGCTTGAAACTTTTACTTGAGTCTGACATCCTTTTTATTCGTCTTTATTGGACCTCCAATTCCTACTTGTTCTCACTGGTTTCCTCAAGATTTCTCTGGATAATAAGAGGATCAACTTCTGGCCCTATCCATGCAACGTTTTCCACTCTCTTTTCCGTTAATCTCTACCCGCCACCTTGGACTCACATATGCACATATAGAGTCTGTGGGATAATTGCATGAGTTTCCAGACCATTAGTATCTTCCCATTACAGTCCTTTCTGTTGGCTCCCAATGGGATGAACTGGGGTTCCTCTACCCTAATTTCTAAAATAATTTTCATTAGCTACTCATCCATGAAACAAGTGGGAGGCATCTGTAAATGTCCTCAAGATGCAACTCGTTCCCAAGAAATTGTTCCACAACCATTAACCCTGTAGTGGCCAAGCATTTTTCAGAGAACAGAATCATTTGTGATGCTCACTGTGACAGCTGGTTTGTAAATGCACAAAATGCAGTTTTAAAGCACACTCTTTTGTCAATTTTCAGACACATGAAGATCCACGACAAGGACTCTGTCAGCTCCATCCCCAACAGTCCGACTCTGTCTCCACTTAAGCGACGACGTCCCTCTGCAGCCAAACGCAAACTAAGCCACGATGAAGACAGTGAGAAGATAGAGGAGACAGCCAGCAAAAAGGTAAGTGTAGCTCCACCATCTTATCCAGTGCTACCTGCGCCCCAAGATGGTGCTCTCAGATTGGGCTACAAATAGCTGACGGTGGCCTGTGTTTTGCAGGTCAAGGAGGATAGCGTGGTAGATGAGCAGAGTTTGAACAAAGGACAGGAAGAAGTCTTGACCTGTCCTATCTGCTTCAAGACCCTCACCTGCAGAAACGACTTTGATGCCCACGTGGAGACCCATCCTGACACTACACAGAGGTACAAACCCAAACATCAGTAGATTAAATTCAGTGAAAAGTGCTTCCAAAAACGATGTGATTATGTAACACCAACACAAGAGAGGCATGAGTTTAATTCAGGACTGACTGGCTTAGTAACAAAGGACTGTTTAGGGTTTGATAATGGAACAGTTCTGGCCCTTCCTACACTCAGTTTTCCGTTCAGTATATTATAGTTGTCCATTAAGCCCAGAGAGGAATGTTGTCCCTTTGTTCGAGGTGAGAGTTGTATTGCAGGGGGATGCCAGTAGCTGAGGCTTTAGGCTGGATCCCTGCAGTTGCCGGGAGATATAGTGGCATGCTTTGTTCTGGAACAGTCATAATTTAACACATCCGAATACAGACGGGGCTTGCTTACAGACTATGCAAAGGGATTTAGTTTCAGTGTGATTGGCCTTTTATATTGTGGTGCATGTTAAAAACACATTTGTCTGGTTTAGATCTTTTATCTTGTTGAACATGTTCGACCTTGAGATTTTGGAACATTAATTGTTTTGCTTATTGAAATGTTATGCTGAAACGTTATTGGCTGAGAATGATCATACCTACATGACTGTAATCCTGTTGACGTGTCCCCCTCCACTCGTGAGAGGCCTAAGAAGTCCCCC
>NW_015505637.1:480210-528961 GCF_001515645.1 Sinocyclocheilus grahami | reverse complement strand
AGCCAGAAAAGCCCCCCCCCCCCCCCGCATGTGGCCCCCAGGCTTAGGGCAAGGGAGTGGCACGTAGAGGAAAGAGGGAGAAATAGAGGGGGGGGGACCACAGAGGATGTGTGGCTGGGGGGGGATTTAATGAGACACAGGAGGAGACTTCAGGAAGATGCATTCTGCAGGACATCTCTGTAGTAGTGTGTGCATGCATTCAAGGTTGTAGCTGTATCCCTGGAGACTTCAGACTGCAGAATATTCCTCTAAACTCACCCAACCAATGGGTAGCTCCTCTAGTTAATGGATAGCTGTACGGCATTGCTCTGGGAGAAGGAAGTTGGCACGGCCTGTTTGATTGTGTTTCAGAGCAGCGTTATTGTTGTATGGAAGTACTGCAAATTTAGCACTAATCCTGTGTAATCACAAGAGCTAAGAGTGCTAGTTAAGAGGATCTAGACTGCTGTGAATTGGGTTCCACAAGAGTTCTAAAAGCATCAAAATAACTACACACACATACAAACAGACCCAAGAATGCTTTTCAAGATACAGACGTGTTATCTGTCTTACCCAAACAGCCCTTCCAAGTAAGACAGACACTCCCATAAATGCTATAATAAATCAGTTCTGACACTGAAATCTGATTGGATGAACCACGTTTGAAGCCATTGCAGAATAGCCAATAGAAGCAACAGCATCCTGGACAGGCAATGGTTAGTGCTTAGTGTAATTATAGGTAACAGTGCTTGAACTCTTTGTAACAGGCAAGCTAAATTTTCTTCTCATGGCTTTCTCACGCAAAACTGACAATTTATTAAATTATTCTCAAGCATGGGTCCTTAACCTATTATCACTTTAAGGCATTATGCTTCTCAGGTGGATGCGCTGCTATGCTCTGTCTTACGTTGCATTGTGTATGTCTACTGAGAAAAAAGCAGCTTACAGTCCCTATGGACACGTCCTCACCATGATCAGGGGCAGGGCATGTGACAAGACCAGTGCACAGTGTCACAGACATTAGCTAGCTGTCTTATGCAGCACCCTACAAACACAGAAAGAGTGCCATTGCAGGCAAGGGTGTGGTTATCATCAACTTCCAGCTCTTAGTTTATTCACTTAGGAAATCCCAGCTCTATTTTCCCTGTGCGGATGTCTCTACAGCACACTGTAGATTGGATGCTTTGTTTATTAAAGATTTTGGGCAATGAATAAATATATAATTTATATTTATTTAATATATATGAATGTGTGATTGTCAGTGTGTTATTTAGTATGAATATATGCATATATAAAACATTTGATCCATTGATGTCAGCACCTCACATTAGTATTCTTATTCCTAGATGTGATTTATGCTGCATCTCGTTCCGGACTCACCGAAGTTTGCTCCGCCACAATGCAGCTACCCATAAGCAGCTACCCACAGACCCCAACGGACGACCCTTTATTCAGAACAACCCATCCATCCCTCTTGGCTTTAATGATCTGGCTTTCATTGACTTTTCATGCCAGAAGTTCCCTCAAATTGCACAGGTAACAGCCACGGTCAAATGTTCTGTTTTTGATCTGCACAGTATGTAAAAGTTCTTTATCTTGTCTGTAATATCTGAGAGTTTTGTTAAGTCTCAATTTTATTTTAACCCACAGATTTGGTGTGAAACCAACCTTCGGCGATGTACTGGCAAATTCCATCGTTTTGTATGTGACACATGCAATAAAGCATTCCCTCTTAGCTCAGCTCTGGACTTGCACAAAACCTCACATGAGACTTCCAGTGGTACCCAAGATACAACTTCACCCTTAATTATGAAAGATGAGCTTCCCACTCCTGAGAAAAGCAGCTTCATGGACTCTCTGGGCTTGCAGCACATCTCTCAGATTAAGCCTGCCCCCTCAGAAGAGGATGTCCAGCAGGCCAAGCTAGATAGCATTCGGGTTATCCACGTGGACCAGAATCAGTCCACTGTACCTCAGGAGGCTGGCCTTGTTGGAGGGGTTAACCTGTCTCTTGTAGACCCAACGACTCTTCATGGTCTGTCCAATCAAGAGGCTCTCAATCTGCTGTCCCTTCAGCCCTTCCAGACTGGTTTTCTGGTGCAACCAGATGGTGGTATGGTAGTGAAGCCTGTTTGTGGTGAAACCAGCACAGAACTCGCTGATATACAGCAAATAATCAAAGTAGCTTCTGCTGCTTCTAACCAGATCACTCTCCCACCCTTATCCAAGGCGCCTTGTAGTGCCATGCAGTCAGGCTACAAGCAGATGCCTCCACTCAAGCCAAAGCCATTGGTGGCTCCCAGAACCAGTATGGTAGCTTCAACTCCACCACCCCTATTAAACACCCAGCAAGCTTCTTTGGGCTGTATCAGCCCTAGCCTCCCACCCCCTGTCAGCCATCCTCTCAAGACAGTTCAGGACCTCTCCTCATCTTCCTCATCCTCTTCTGCCAACAACCAGGCTTCTGCAGAGAGGATACAAATGGAAGCTGAGTGCATGGGAGATGCCCATACCCCAATGGACATGGATGAAAGACATATCAAACAGGAGAATGGCAAGTTAGAAGAGACCACTGGAAAGGGAACTTCTCAAAAAGGTTTGTACCCTTGCCGATTTTGTGACCAGGTGTTTGCATTTTCTGGTGTGCTGCAGGCACATATGCGATATCATTTGGGCACCCTACCCCACCAATGCAATATCTGTGACTATTTTGCCCCAGACAAGGCAACGCTGATCCGTCATTTGAGAACGCACAGTGGTGAGCGTCCCTATGTCTGCCGGCTCTGTCATTACCCATTTACTGTCAAGGCTAACTGTGAGCGCCACCTTCGCAAAAAGCACATGAAAAACAATCGCAAGGAGATTGAGAAAAACATTAAGTATGTTACTTCGTCCACATCCACAGCAGACGTACTGGAGCAGGCTGGAACTAGTGAAACTACCTGCCGCTTCTGTGGGGAGAAACTAAAGACCTTTCGGGCTCTGCAGATTCACTTGCGCACACACAATGGCTGCCGGCGAAAGCCATTTGAGTGCAAGCGTTGTGGAGCAGCCTTCCTTGCCAAGCGTAACTGTATCCATCACCTTCTGAAACAACATCCAGAGGTCCAAGAGCAGGATATTGAAGAACACATAATCACTCTTTTAGCTGCATCAACCCCAAATAGCCCAAACCCATCTCCTCTCAATGACGGTTCTCCTAGCTCTGTAGTGCAGCCTATCAAAGTTGAGGACCTTAGCTTTTACAGCGTAGATATGGATCAACCTCTGGACTTCTCTAACAAAAGTCATGGGGGCAGCAGTGCTGGAAGTGTGACTGGATCTCCTGGGATCAAAATTGAACCTGTCTCTTATGACTCCAACATGGAACCCATTGACCTCTCTATTCCTAAGAATCCTGTAAAGAAGCTTAAACAAGAATTTGTGGCTGCATTGCCAAGAGAGGTCAAGAAAGAACAGTCATCCATTAGCATACTTGCTCAGGCTCTTCAGGCCGAGAAGTCCATTGATGAGAAGTCCCAACCTCTTGGATGCTACCAGGTCCCTGTTGCTTTGCCCTCCCTTACTGGTAGCACTAATGCTGCAGGAAGGCTCTTGCGTTTAAAGCCCCTGCTTCCTAAACCTTCCTCTGCTGCTATGAAGGAGCTTCCACCACTAGCATCTATTGCTCAGATAATTTCCTCTGTTTCTGGTGCCCCTGACCTTCTTAAACGGGACAACACTAATAGTCTTCAGGCTGATTCTGATACTCATGTCAAGCAAGAATCACCAGATATTTTGACAGAAGAGTTCTCACTAGAGAGCTCAAAGAAGAGGTCCAGGAAAAGGCCTTCCAACCGCACATCAAAAGAGAAACCTGTGATGAATGCCACAGACCCAAGTATTGATTTGGAGTCTAGTGGGGAGTTTGCTAGTGTTGAGAGGATGTTGGCAACCACTGATGCCAACAAGTTCAGCGCCTATCTTCAGACCAACACAATTGAGTTGGCAAGAAAAGGCGGGCGGCAGCCAGGTGCTAGTAACGAGAAAGAGGTGAAAGATGAGAAACACTTGCTAGCCCAGCAGACTGTTCAACCCCAACAGTCCAAAGGAAAGAAGAATGCATACTCAAATTCTGTGCAAAAGATGACTTGCCCCTTTTGTCCCAGAGTTTTCCCTTGGGCCAGCTCGCTTCAGCGCCACATGTTAACACACACAGGTGAGTCTTGTATGTAAAGTTTTACAGGGTTTACAGTGTTGATGTACACCTTCTGTTTTACCCCTTATATATGTGTAATTTATTTTCTTGATATTATTTTGTGTTCCTTAAAAAGGTCAGAAGCCATATCCTTGTCTCCAGTGTGATGCCTTCTTCTCAACCAAGTCCAACTGTGAGCGACATCTTTTACGCAAGCATGGCATTTCCAACAGAGTGCTTAGATGCAATGGTGCAATACCCAACCCTAAAGAAGCAGAGGAAGGCTCAGCAGAGAGTGCAGGTATTAAAAATAATATATAATGGAACCTTTTGAATTGCTTATGTACTTTAGACAAAGTGGTTTTTTTAATCTGTTGATAGAAGTTAAAACTGCACTTTATTACCTGAAGTGTAATGGGTCATTGTATATTTCAGAGAGTACATCTGAGACTGAGCTTCTTGTGAGTGAGGCAATGGATCTCACAAGATCAGACTCTGAGAAGCCTGTAGCATCTGATGCTGAGAAACCTTCACCAGCTAAGCCGACAGAGGCAGCCGTGGTAGAGCCTCTTCCTCACAAAGAAGAGGAGGACCCAGCAGCCTTCGAGTCTTTGAAGCACAATGACCCAGAAAAAGAGGATGGCGATTCCCATAGCAATAAGACCCTTGACTTGACCTTTGTTTCCAAGTCTAAGGACTTCAAGATCCCTGAGAAAGACCAACCACAGTCCTCTCCTGCAGCAGATGGTGACATGTCTGACAAAGCAACACCTCAGGAGGAGTCCAAATTGACCTGCAAAAGTTGCAAGAAGAGCTTCCGCTATGCTGCTACCTTGACCAGACATGAGAAAGTTCACCAGCTGGATGTAGCATCAGACTCAACAAATGGACCTGAACAATGCCTCATGAAATCAGACGATCCGATTGTGCCTTGTGAAAATAAGAAAGAGGTTACAGAGGAAGAGGTGGAGAGTGTAAGGAAGGGCACAGCAGAGAACGAGGGAATGGGCAGTGTGGTGGAGAGTGGGTCTGAGGAGGATAAAGAGGAGAGGAGTGATGAAGAGGGAGCTGCAACTGAACCAAAGAGTACTGAGGGAGAGACTGAAGAACCTGGCAGCAAGCCGGACAAGAGGAAAAAGGTGTGCAGTATATGCAACAAACGTTTCTGGAGCCTTCAGGACCTCACCAGACACATGCGCTCTCACACAGGTAATGACAATACTAAAAACTTACTTGATTGGTATAGATCAGGGGTTCTCAAACCTCTCCATGAAGTATCCCCCAGCACTGCACGTTTTGTATGTCTCCCTATATCAGACGCACCCACTTCAAGTCTTGCAGTCTCCACTAATGAGCTGATGAGTGTGATAGATGAGGGAGACATACAAAATGTGCAGGGCTGGGGGTACTCCAGAAAACCACTGGTATAGATCATTCATCAAAACATAGAGCTCTTGTTCCTTAATAAAATAAAGCAGAATGTTTTTAATGGCTTGTTTCCAATAGGTGAGAGGCCTTACAAGTGCCAGACATGCGAGCGCACTTTCACCCTCAAGCACAGTTTGGTCCGACATCAGCGAATCCACCAGAAACTCCGTGGAGCGGATAGTGATGGATCGACTTGCGGGGTCACAGGTGGTCCAGAGGAGGACGGCTTCAGCGGGCGTTCGGCTAGTGAAAGCGAGTGCACACCCACTAGCACCAATCCACCCTCTGAGAACGAAAGCGAATTAATGGACACTGTGAAGGGGGAGCCAACCTCACTGGAGAAAGAGGAGGATTGTGTACCCTCTGTACCAGTTGTGTTTAAACTAACCTCCAAGACAGGACCTGTATCAGCAACAGAGACACCCAAAGAACCGCCAGTACAGAAACAAGCATCGGATTCACTCACCGTATCCGACTTAGAGCCGTCGGAGGGATTCATCCAAGGTTTACTGGAGATCCACACCAAGCCCACTACTGAGCACATTTTGCCCACCCCTGAGCCGCCACTGCTTGGCGTGGATTGAAGAGCGACTCTTTCCTAGTTTCTTATCTTGTGGTGAAACGTGCTGCAACAAGAAGCAGTGCCATATAACAAAAGTACATTGCAATGAGAAAAAAGAAGCAATGACTGTTTCCAAGTGCCTTTCTACTTTTTTGCTATATCTTTATCAGCATTTATCATGATCTAAAGTTGATTTTTATAGTATTTTACAATGATCATTATGATTTTTTTTGTGTTATCCTGAGAGAACTACTTTAAGCAATATATGAACAAATTTGCATATCGTATTGAAGAGTTCAGCGACAGTGCAATCTGTCTTATGAAAAGCAAGTCCCTTGATTACCAAGAGGACATGTTTTTAATAAGAGGCTTGCACCCAAGTGCATAACTGGAATACGCAAAGACGACTTCTGCACCATAGGGTTTCTTCGTTGCTGTTTGTCCTCTTTAACTTGCCAGTAGTTTCCCCTTTTGTGTAATTCCTTTAATGACGGAGGCTTCCAGAGTAATTGTTTTATCACAGAGATCTGTTGTTCTGGGTGCTGTGTCGACTAAAGATGGTTTGGGGAAACAGCCAAACAAAACATCCGAAGGTCATCCTCGGAAAGATGCTCAGCAGCTGTTGCGTAAAGTATATGGGCAATGTTTGCTCAAGACAGGTGATGAATGTCCAGCTGTGCTGATTGTGTCAATGTCTTTAGTTAGCATTAACGTTCTGGCACAAAAAGATGGTTTTTAATGAGGGAAGGCAATGTTTTTAACTTAAGGGCTCTTGAATTACTGTCCCTCAAGCCCTGTCTCCGCTACTTAAGAACACAAAAATAAAAAAAGCAAACACAATAAGGAATAACAGGAAGCCCATGAATCTGATGTACTTGATGAAATGTGTAACTGTGTCCAGTGTTACCGTCTTCCAAAAACATCGATTTCTAAGCCTTACTCTTTCGTCTTGGCGTTAGGCAGGTGTCTCACTTTCTGCCGGGCTCACGAACTAGAATTCATGGTGTACTTGAACCCTGTCGCCCTGCTGCCTCCTGTCAGGATGCGCTCCTCAACTAGGAGGACCCCATGTCAATCACACGCTCTTTTGTAGTGTTGGATCTCTTTGACCTCTCAGTTTTATGAACTCGTGTTGTAAAGAAACCTCAGACACAAACAAAGCAAACCTCAAAGGGCATGAAGACTGTTTGAAATTATGTGGACTGGTAAGCATCTTCGAATATAGGTCTCCTGATTTCCTGAAGCAGCCGTCTACCAAACGGATGCCTGTTGATCAGCAAAGCAAAGAAATGAAAAGGAATAGTAGGGAAGGTGAAAGTTTGCGCCTGATCGGATATCAGGTTGTGTGCGCCCCTAGTGGTGAAGATCTAACATCTCTGCTCCGGCACGAGACTTGTAGTATTGGATGAACTTGAATGCAATTGCAATCGCTTTCTCGGGACTTCTGCTTCTCCCGATGCCTTTTGCTGGGTTCATGTGAGTGTGTTTTGTGTGCAGAAGTGATTGGTTTCCTGGTAAGAATGCTCACAGACTGTTTTTAATGTATTTATTATGACCCAGTGTGGGTGAAGAAGTAAATGTGGAGAAGCCATGTATTAACACAATTATGCTGCATAAAAAATGATTCAAATTCAATACTTAGCATCCTAGCTTTGATCTGGGTCTTTGATGATGATGATGATATCCACCCTCTGAGAACGAAAGCGAATTAATGTACACTGTGAAGGGGGAGCCAACCTCACTGGAGAAAGAGGAGGATTGTGTACCCTCTGTACCAGTTGTGTTTAAACTAACCTCCAAGACAGGACCTGTATCAGCAACAGAGACACCCAAAGAACCGCCAGTACAGAAACAAGCATCGGATTCACTCACCGTATCCGACTTAGAGCCGTCGGAGGGATTCATCCAAGGTTTACTGGAGATCCACACCAAGCCCACTACTGAGCACATTTTGCCCACCCCTGAGCCGCCACTGCTTGGCGTGGATTGAAGAGCGACTCTTTCCTAGTTTCTTATCTTGTGGTGAAACGTGCTGCAACAAGAAGCAGTGCCATATAACAAAAGTACATTGCAATGAGAAAAAAGAAGCAATGACTGTTTCCAAGTGCCTTTCTACTTTTTTGCTATATCTTTATCAGCATTTATCATGATCTAAAGTTGATTTTTATAGTATTTTACAATGATCATTATGATTTTTTTTGTGTTATCCTGAGAGAACTACTTTAAGCAATATATGAACAAATTTGCATATCGTATTGAAGAGTTCAGCGACAGTGCAATCTGTCTTATGAAAAGCAAGTCCCTTGATTACCAAGAGGACATGTTTTTAATAAGAGGCTTGCACCCAAGTGCATAACTGGAATACGCAAAGACGACTTCTGCACCATAGGGTTTCTTCGTTGCTGTTTGTCCTCTTTAACTTGCCAGTAGTTTCCCCTTTTGTGTAATTCCTTTAATGACGGAGGCTTCCAGAGTAATTGTTTTATCACAGAGATCTGTTGTTCTGGGTGCTGTGTCGACTAAAGATGGTTTGGGGAAACAGCCAAACAAAACATCCGAAGGTCATCCTCGGAAAGATGCTCAGCAGCTGTTGCGTAAAGTATATGGGCAATGTTTGCTCAAGACAGGTGATGAATGTCCAGCTGTGCTGATTGTGTCAATGTCTTTAGTTAGCATTAACGTTCTGGCACAAAAAGATGGTTTTTAATGAGGGAAGGCAATGTTTTTAACTTAAGGCCTCTTGAATTACTGTCCCTCAAGCCCCGTCTCCGCTACTTAAGAATACAAAAATAAAAAAAAGCAAACACAATAAGGAATAACAGGAAGCCCATGAATCTGATGTACTTGATGAAATGTGTAACTGTGTCCAGTGTTACCGTCTTCCAAAAACATCGATTTCTAAGCCTTACTCTTTCGTCTTGGCGTTAGGCAGGTGTCTCACTTTCTGCCGGGCTCACGAACTAGAATTCATGGTGTACTTGAACCCTGTCGCCCTGCTGCCTCCTGTCAGGATGCGCTCCTCAACTAGGAGGACCCCATGTCAATCACACACTCTTTTGTAGTGTTGGATCTCTTTGACCTCTCAGTTTTATGAACTCGTGTTGTAAAGAAACCTCAGACACAAACAAAGCAAACCTCAAAGGGCATGAAGACTGTTTGAAATTATGTGGACTGGTAAGCATCTTCGAATATAGGTCTCCTGATTTCCTGAAGCAGCCGTCTACCAAACGGATGCCTGTTGATCAGCAAAGCAAAGAAATGAAAAGGAATAGTAGGGAAGGTGAAAGTTTGCGCCTGATCGGATATCAGGTTGTGTGCGCCCCTAGTGGTGAAGATCTAACATCTCTGCTCCGGCACGAGACTTGTAGTATTGGATGAACTTGAATGCAATTGCAATCGCTTTCTCGGGACTTCTGCTTCTCCCGATGCCTTTTGCTGGGTTCATGTGAGTGTGTTTTGTGTTGGTTGTGTGCAGAAGTGATTGGTTTCCTGGTAAGAATGCTCACAGACTGTTTTTAATGTATTTATTATGACCCAGTGTGGGTGAAGAAGTAAATGTGGAGAAGCCATGTATTAACACAATTATGCTGCATAAAAAATGATTCAAATTCAATACTTAGCATCCTAGCTTTGATCTGGGTCTTTGATGATGATGATGATAATCACTTTTGATCTGAAAGCTTTATGTAGATCTTTGTATGCATTTTTTAGAATGTGTGGTCTGTTTCTGTTATGTTTATTATATTATTATGATGGTGATTATTTCAGTTTGACAGATCAAATTTGTTTTCATTGATAAATTCGTTTGCGTGTACAACTGTGAAGTTTACTGTTATTCTGCTATGGGTGAATCTGTAGGGTAGTTTTGCATGATGACCTTTTATGTTGTCCAGTTGTTGTTTTTTTCAGTTTTTGCCTCACCTGCCAGCCCCGCTCTGTCTCACTCTCAGGGTTCATACAAAAGGCTTTCTCAAATCATAATTTTTCTTGCATCAAAAATTTCTCTTCACCTATGATTTCTAAATATGTTTAACCGTCAATCACTACTTTTTTAGCACTTGACTGTGAATTCAAATGAATAGGGTGGAGTTATCAAATCCACATTCCACTCATGGGTTTTCTTAAAAATATGTTTTCCCTTTCCCCCGTTTTTTTAAATCCTTCGTCTCTTTGGGAAAATGGAGACCTATCACTGTTTGACATGCTGACTGATGTAAAAGGGAGCTTTGTGTCGCTGCTACATCCCCCAAAATAATTCTACTGGACTTGAATGGAACCAGAATCACCAGAACGTTTTTGGTACACTACTCTTCTTCTTCGAATGAGTGCTTCAGAATCAGAAATGTAAGCTGTTCTGTATCAAAACTATTCAAGCAATAAAGATATATTAAAGGAAAAGTGTGGCAGGATTTTTTTCTTCTTTCCTCCCAAAGGCAATCTGCCATTTTAATGCACAAGTTTGTGCTCTGCAGTCTGCGATTATAATGGGCTTGGGAATGTTTTTGACAAGCAGTGAAGGTCTATACATTTTTATCAACTGATGTTGACACTAGGTGTGTCCAAAGTCACATACTGTCTGTAGGTATTACATTTGATGAGGAGCGAACTTCCATTGAATATACACTTCAGAATCCCTGTAAAAGTTGTAGTTCATTTGGGTGTTTTATAAATACTGTGAATTTGGATATTTCAGTTGTATTGTTTTTCACATACTGTATAGTAGTGGGGTAGGCATATTCAGACACGAGCTGATTTCGGAACTGCATAATACACAATTTTACCATATCTTGGCTGAAATGGTATGAGTAGTATGCGAGTATGTATATTTTATATTAGGACTGTTCCCAGATATTTTGTGTGATGTTGAATCTGCACCAACAGTCAGCTTGGGGGTTAAGGATTGGTTGGTTGGCTTTAGTGTTTCGCCCCTGCTGGAAGATGCTGTAACTGCACCATTATGTACATAACCCTGAATAAAAACAGGCAGACAATTTAGAAAAAAAAAAGTTTCAAAATAATAGCTTCTTCAGACTAAACATTTAAGCCATTTAATTTACATCTATTATGAAATGTCACGTATGCAAGAAATAAAATGATAACAAAAACTTTGGTGGTTTAAGTAACAACATAATATTGGCGAAATTACTTGGTGGCCGTATATTTGCATGGCTTCTAAGCAGATCAAGGATCTGCAGATTTGACATTTTCCACACTGACTTTAGGGGGGAAAATCTGTGGAATGGATTCAATCAAAACCGTAAAATGTATTAAAATGCAGCGGGGAGCTTAAATATTTAAAGGTGCAATAGGTGATTGTCTTCAGAAACATTTTTTGTTATGCTGGTTGAAAGTCTCTTCACATCCCGATAGCAATCAATAAGTTAAGTGGTCTAAATGTATTTATCTGTATTTATATATTCTGTGGAAGGCGTAGGACCAAATGTTCATCCAATCAAAATGCTCGGTCCGAGCGTTTTAATTGGCTTTCCTACCTGCCTGTCAACATATGTATTTGTATACCGCTGTGCACCCGGTTCGCGCAGACAGGATACGTCATCAGCGCGTTCACGCACGCTGTGCAGACAAACATCAACAACCCATTCTTCCTTCCTGGTATTGTAGTACTTTTACTAACTGTACTATAAAGTTTTCTCACCGGGGAATGACACATGATGTAGCCCAGCGGGTCCCAATTCCAGTCCGCGCGCAAAGGAAGCAGGGGAAATTTGCGTTGTGCAGCATCTTCACACACAGACGAAACTTACTAGAGAAGTGTGACCCAAGAAGCAATAATTAATTTGACGTGTTCTGTTGGTGTTATTGTCTATGAAGGTGAAGATTTCCACATGCAATTTAATTTTAGTTTTTAATTTTTTCATATTGTGAATGTGAGTGCAAATTGTCACATGCCAGTTGCAATCATTGCAACTGGTTATGCATCAACCCTGTTACCATCATCACTCACCCCTGTTACCATACTGTAATACTATTTAAAAAAAACTACTTTATCCTTTCAGGAAGTGAACTCTCCAAATACAAATATTCTTCATCATCATTTAAAAAAGTCAACCCTGTTACCAGGATTTTGTATAGTACACAAATGATATTTGAAAAGTGGATATTCGTAGGTGCATGATGTAGCATTTATTTCCAAAGGACAAAGGAAAACTTTATTGAAATGAAGCAATAGATCATGCAGAGTAATGTCAGTCCTGTTTATAGACAAATACAAAAAGACTATTCTTGTACCCAATAAATACAACAATAACATGTTTATATGGAAATATAAAGGCTGAAAAGCGTGACTTTTCTTGCAATACACAGAAGTTTGTGCCATCTTTACGATGACACATTTCTTTGGCTTTGAAGGAGAAGCTGGTAGCTACATTCTCCCTCACCTATTCAAGATGTAAGAAAAGGCTTCAAAATACATTATATCTTTTTGAACATTTAACACAAATAACCTCAGTCATACCCACCGTATTCATCACCAGACTCGGGTTCTTGCTTGACTTCTACAGTTGTGTTAGATGGGCCGACGCCAACAGTGACCTTCACAACGGGTAAATCTTTTCCCTCTGTAAAACATTAATCTTAAATTAGACGGAAAACAGAAAGTCGAATGGATGGAACTTTCATATCTGGATGAACTATCCCGTACCTGCATGCATTACACGCAGGTGTTTTTTCATGGATGATGAATGAGCGAAGAATTTGAGACATATGGGGCACTGATACGGCTTCTCCCCCGTGTGACTTCGCAGATGTACGGACAAATGCGCAAACTGCCGATAGCTCTTCTTGCACTGAGGGCACTGGTACGGCTTTTCTCCGGTGTGAACCCTCTGGTGAACTACCAAATCTTTAGCTTGGCCAAAACTCTTGCCACATTCAGGGCACTCGAATTTGGGTTTATTCTCTTTGGTGTGAGTGCGCAGGTGAACCTTCAGGTGTCCCGCCTGGCTGAAAATCTTATCGCACTGAGGGCACTCGTGCTTTTCTTCGGTGTGTGTCCGTCGGTGCAGAACCAGACTGCTGGGTTGACTGAAGCTTCGCTCACACTGCGAGCACTGAAAGAGTTCGTCGCCCCGGTCGTAATGATGGCGGCGCTGGTGACGCTCGAGGTCGGAAAGTTTGACGAATCCTCTCCCGCACTCAGAGCATTTGTGCGGTCGCTCTCCTTCGTGAACATACCGCACATGTTTCCTGAGGCCAGCTGCTTGAGTAAATGTCTTCAAACACAAACTGCATGTATGTGAGTCCCCTGAAATGATCAATATAAAATAAAATATTATTAATTATAAATATGAATTAATAATTTAATGATTAAATCAAATAAAAAATTATATAAAATAATATATTTAATATAAAATCATTTATATTTTTATGAAATTAAATAAATACGACCACTGATACCACATATGTGACCCTGGAGCACAAAACCAGCCTTAAGTTAAGCAATAGCCAAAAATACACTGTATGGGTCAAAATTATAGATTTTTCTTTTATGCCAAAAATCATTCTGATATTAAGTAAAGATCATGCTCCATGAAGATATTTTGTAAATTTCCTACCATAAATATATAAAAACGTCATGTTTGATTAGTAATATGCATTGCTAAGAACTTCATTTGGACAACTTTAAAGATGATTTTCTCAATATTTGGATTTTTTTGCACCCTCAGACTCCAGATTTTCAAATAGTTGTATCTCAGCCAAATATTGTCCTATCCTAACAAACCATACATCAATGGAAATGATGATGTATAAATCTCAATTTCGAAAAATTGACACTTAAGACTGGTTTTGTGGTCCAGGGTCACAAAAATTGTCAAAACATTTATTTTGAAATTGCTTGTGATGGAATACATTAAGGAAACCCTAAATGGAAATACATGAATTATAGTCTGCATTTTATTTTATTTTTACGTTGATCAAATCAAAGAGAAACCAATTATCTACTAAAGAAAACGGTTACTTCAATCAAAAATGTATCATCAGGCATTCATTCTATTTTTATCTGGCCTCAACTTGACAGAAAAAAATTAAAATAATAATAATAATATTATTATATATATAAAATTTGTAATGAAATTCAAATCATTAAAATGTGAAAACAACGCTTTTTCATGGTATACATGCTTCAGATACCTAGCCATCTCATAATTTCTTACCTGAATGAAACGCATCTTGATGTTTTTTCAGACTTGCTTCAGAAACAAATGTTTCATCACACATTGAACACTGGAGAGGGTTTTCGCCCGGGTGGCCGCTCTGGTGGGCAATCAGGTTTCTCCTCCAGCGAAAACCCAGGCCACACTGAGAGCACTTGTAAGGTCTCTCTCCTGTGTGAATCCGCTGGTGAATTTTTAACATACAATGTTGACTGAATCTCTTCCCACAGTGAACGCATTCAAATGGCTTCTCCTGCACATCGACTTTCGGACCACCTGTAGGTTTCTCTGTTCCACTTTGCTTCTTTGTGGAAACGTCTGGAAATCAAAGAGAAAATAATCTGTAAAATTAAATTGTTAATCATTAAAAAGAAAGATAAGTAAACTTACTCTCATGGATGCGCATATGAGCTCTGAGGAAACTGGGACGCCCGAACCCCTTGAAGCATACAGGGCAGTTGTGTGGCCTCACTCCTGTGTGAATTTCCAGATGTTTCTTCAAGTCTCCTGGGGTATAAAAGCTTTTACTGCACACAAAGCACAGGAATGACCTCTCTCCTGTGTGCGTTTTAATATGAACAACTAGAGCCGATCGCTGACGAAAGCTTTTGTTACAGGTGGGACAGTTGAAGGGCCTTTCACCTGTGTGAATTCGCTCGTGCTGTAACAAGCCTTGGCGTCGACCAAACTTCCTCCCGCAATAAGAGCAGGGGAAGCACTTCCCCTCTTTGTCGACATGCTGATCTGTTAAAATTACAAAGAAGAATCCATATTAACAAAACCACGATCAAATAAAAGTTAAATGAACATAACTGAAACTCCAGGTTATGCATCAACCCTGTTACCATCATCACCAACCCGTTACAATACTGTAGTATTACAGAAAGCAATTATTTTTCTTCATCAATTATTAAAAAAAAAAAATCAACCCTGTTACCAGGATTTTGTATAGTAAACAAATGACTATTTGAGAGGATATTGTTAGAAATATCGGCATTACATGCTCTTTCTAATAAACATTTTTAGTGCCAAGAAATGGCTATCAATCATATCTCACCCTGTTACAATATTGTAGTATTGAAAAAATTCTGTAAAACTACTTTATCCTTTCAGGAAGTGAATTTTCCAAAGACAAATGTTCTTCAACTATTAAAAAGTGAACCCTGCTATGAGGATTTTGTGTAGTAAACAAATGATTACTGAAAAGTGAATATTCGCAGAAATACCATCATTAAATCCTCTTTCTAATAAACACTTTTAGTGTAAAGAAAAATAAATGGCTGTCAGTCCTGTTACCATCATCACTCACCCCCGTTACCATACTGTAGCATTACAGAAAAACAGTTCAGTAGTAAAACTATCCTTTCAGAAAGTGTACTCTCCAAAGACAAATAGTCTTCATCAATTATTAAAAGGTCAACCCTGTTACCAGGACTTTGTATAGTAGACAATTACTGAGAAGTGGATATTGGTAGAAAAGATTAAGAAATGGCTGTCGGTCCTATTACCATCAGCACCTCATCCCTGTTACAATAGTGTAGTATTTTACAAAATTCTGTACAAATACTTTGTTTTCAGGAGCTGAACTCTCCAAAGACAATTATCTTTGCCTATTCATTAATTATTAAAAATCAACTCTGTTACCAGGATTTTGTATAGTAAACAAATGTTTGAAAAGGGCATATTCTAAGCGTTACCAACATTAAATTCTGTTTCTAATATACACTTTTAGTGCCAAGGACAAGTTTGTTTGCCTATTTATCATCAAATTATTAAAATGTCAACCCTGTTAATAGTTATTTTAGTAATGAAATGAATGACTCCGTATTGTAGAAATATCAGCATATACCCTGTTACTCACTGGGTAATTGTTGTTGAAAAGACATCAAAATTGACTAATATTTGACGTCAAATTGATATCAAGGTTCCCACTGGGTACCTTCCCAACATTACATTTTGGTAACCAAACTGTTTCTGGTCCCCATTGACTTCCATAGTATGGAGAAAAAAAATACTATGGAAGTCAGTGGGGACCAGCAACAGTTTGGTTACCCACATTCTTCAAAATATCTTCTTTTGTGCAGAAGAATGAAATTTGCACAGGTTTGGAACAACATGAGGGTGAACTCTAAGGTTGAACAATACAATTGTATATTTTCATTTGAGAAAATAAATACCAATATTGCAATTAGTGCATGCAGTTCCATCCTACCTGGATGAAATATAAGTTGATGTCTTTTCAGGGAAATTGCGAGAGAGAAGGTTTTGTTGCATATGACACAATGATATGGCTTTTGATGATCTGTCAGCTCTGAGCTGGAACTCTGATCAGCATCAAGGTCAAGATTCACTGATGGACTGAATCTCGTCTCAGACTCTGATAGACGCTCCCCTGTGCTCATTTCTGAAAACATATTAAGACGATATTAAGCAACTTAGGCTTGTTATAGACATGCTACATGCATTTATGCAATATTTAGACATAAGTGACTATGTGTCTACATAACCTAACCCTAAATAAACAACTAGAGATCATACTGTCTTCAGAAGCTCCAAGGCTTCCAGAAAACACTGCTGATAGCTGCGATGAAGCAGAAACACGTCCTCTGGCTCCTTCCACGTCCTCTGGCTCACCCTGGTCCTCCTCCTCCTCAGGAGTAAGCACATCAGCTCCGGCGGTCACAGCATCACCTTCCTGCAGCTTGTTCAGATGGGACTGCATGTGTGCTTGCAGGCTGCTGGGCCGAGGGAAGCTTTTGGAGCACAAAGGACAACTGTGGGGTCTCACTCCAGTGTGAGTTCCCATGTGTGTCTTCAGATCTCCTGCACCATAAAACCGTCGGAAGCATATGAAACATTCGAAAGGCTTTTCTCCGGTGTGAATTTTCCGATGCACGATCAACACCGAACGCTGCCTGAAGCTTTTGTTGCACACGGTGCAGCGGAACGGTCTCTCTCCAGTGTGAATGCGTTTATGTTGCTCCATATCTTGATGTCGTCCGAATATTTTTCCACAGTACGGACAGGTAAAGCGATTCCTTTCAGCAACACTCAAATGTTCTGTTAAAAAAAGTGAATCAACAGGATTTTTAATGATGACGTATGAAATTGATAACAACAAACCAAACAATTTGTCCTCCATGCGGTGCCAACTCACACCAGGAGCGTTTCAGAAGCGAAGCAACTGGATTCACGAGGCCACAAGATTGGCCTGTCTGACAGTTTTCATGATTTTTTGTGTTTTTTTCTTCATTTTTGAGGTTCTACACTGGTTAAGTAGGCTAAATGGTTATGTTTTGTTCGGTTTAATCGTGTTTATTGTTGTGTTTATTGCGGTGTCCTCCTTTGTTGTGCTGTAGCATACTTTGTAGCTGTGTTTTAGTCAGCACAGGGTGTTTATTTTGTATTTGAACTGTGCAGCTTGGACACAACATCCGTCAAAAATAGACTAAGCACCTATCTTTAGCCTTCTGGGACGCTTCTGAAACGTGGTATAAACACATAAGCACTGACTAGAGTGCAGTGTAAATAAGGGGTGAAAATCCTTAATCCTTTATCACAGACGACTGGAAAGGTTAAGAGGCCTTTGAATATTGTTGTGCCTTGGAGTCAAAAAGGTTGAGAACCATTGTGTTAATGTTAAAAGAAACATACTGTTCTAAAAGAAACTATTTAAACCTATTGAACATATAATTAATGCTAATAATAATTTTGATAATCACAACTTATTTTATTCTACAAACAAAAAAATGAAACTTAACAGAAAGTAAATATTTTACAGAATAAATGCTGCCTTTTTATTTGTGACCCTGGACCACAAAACCAGTCATAAGGGTCAATTTCTCGAAATTGAGATTTATACATCATCTGAAATCTGAATAAATAAGCTTTCCATTGATGTAGGGTTTGTTAGGTTAGGACAATATTTGGCACAACTATTTGAAAATCTGGAATCTGAGGGTGCAAAAAAATCTAAATATTGAGAAAATCATCTTTAAAGTTGTTCAAATGAAGTTCTTAGCAATGCATATTACTAATCAAAAATTACGTTTTAATATATTTACGGTAGGAAATTTACAAAATATCTTCATGGAACATGATCTTTACTTAATATCCTAATGATTTTTGGCATAAAAGAAAAATCTATAATTTTGACCCATACAATGTATTGTTGGCTATTGCTACAAATATACCCCAGCGACTTAACACTGCTTTTGTGCGCCAGGGTCACATTTTAGGAAGGGGTCCCTCGCAGGGGATCATCATATTTGAGGGCGAGAGAGAAGGTTTTGTTGCATATGACACAATGATATGGCTTTTGATGATCTGTCAGCTCTGAGCTGGAACTCTGATCAGCATCAAGGTCAAGATTCACTGATGGACTGAATCTCGTCTCAGACTCTGATAGACGCTCCCCTGTGCTCATTTCTGAAAACATATTAAGACGATATTAAGCAACTTAGGCTTGTTATAGACATGCTACATGCATTTATGCAATATTTAGACATAAGTGACTATGTGTCTACATAACCTAACCCTAAATAAACAACTAGAGATCATACTGTCTTCAGAAGCTCCAAGGCTTCCAGAAAACACTGCTGATAGCTGCGATGAAGCAGAAACACCGCAGGCTCCTTCCACGTCCTCTGGCTCACCCTGGTCCTCCTCCTCCTCAGGAGTAAGCACATCAGCTCCGGCGGTCACAGCATCACCTTCCTGCAGCTTGTTCAGATGGGACTGCATGTGTGCTTGCAGGCTGCTGGGCCGAGGGAAGCTTTTGGAGCACAAAGGACAACTGTGGGGTCTCACTCCAGTGTGAGTTCCCATGTGTGTCTTCAGATCTCCTGCACCATAAAACCGTCGGAAGCATATGAAACATTCGAAAGGCTTTTCTCCGGTGTGAATTTTCCGATGCACGATCAACACCGAACGCTGCCTGAAGCTTTTGTTGCACACGGTGCAGCGGAACGGTCTCTCTCCAGTGTGAATGCGTTTATGTTGCTCCATATCTTGATGTCGTCCGAATATTTTTCCACAGTACGGACAGGTAAAGCGATTCCTTTCAGCAACACTCAAATGTTCTGTTAAAAAAAGTGAATCAACAGGATTTTTAATGATGACGTATGAAATTGATAACAACAAACCAAACAATTTGTCCTCCATGCGGTGCCAACTCACACCAGGAGCGTTTCAGAAGCGAAGCAACTGGATTCACGAGGCCACAAGATTGGCCTGTCTGACAGTTTTCATGATTTTTTGTGTTTTTTTCTTCATTTTTGAGGTTCTACACTGGTTAAGTAGGCTAAATGGTTATGTTTTGTTCGGTTTAATCGTGTTTATTGTTGTGTTTATTGCGGTGTCCTCCTTTGTTGTGCTGTAGCATACTTTGTAGCTGTGTTTTAGTCAGCACAGGGTGTTTATTTTGTATTTGAACTGTGCAGCTTGGACACAACATCCGTCAAAAATAGACTAAGCACCTATCTTTAGCCTTCTGGGACGCTTCTGAAACGTGGTATAAACACATAAGCACTGACTAGAGTGCAGTGTAAATAAGGGGTGAAAATCCTTAATCCTTTATCACAGACGACTGGAAAGGTTAAGAGGCCTTTGAATATTGTTGTGCCTTGGAGTCAAAAAGGTTGAGAACCATTGTGTTAATGTTAAAAGAAACATACTGTTCTAAAAGAAACTATTTAAACCTATTGAACATATAATTAATGCTAATAATAATTTTGATAATCACAACTTATTTTATTCTACAAACAAAAAAATGAAACTTAACAGAAAGTAAATATTTTACAGAATAAATGCTGCCTAAACAAGAATGTTTCTGATTGCATAGTAAAGTATAATAAAACAGGAATCCAGTTATTACTCTCTAGGTTATCCGACTGAAATCAAAGTCAAGGTGGCACAGTATCAACATCTCTAGGTTCACATACTTATAATACACATAAACCCTGCATTCTCACCCGGATCAGACTCCTGTGCTTCAGTGCTATGGGCAGCTGATGGGTCACTGGATGACTTCACGCTCAGATCCATGACTTACTGGAAAAATACATTTTAGTATTTTTTATAAAAAGTACTATGGCTGTACAGCAATGGTATAAAACACTATGACATGAAATTACTACCATTATCACGTGGTATTTGCATACCATGGTGCATGATCAAAGATATGGAAATGCTCTAAACAATCTCTATCTAGTTGCAATTATTATATATACTATGACATATGCACATGTCTGAATATCTATATGATAACAAAATCACAGCTGGAGACTGAACACACCTCCTTTGGTTGCATCTCGATTTAGTTACATGTGAACACACAGTGAAAGGTGCATTAGCTGTTACTCAGGCAGATGAAACAGAGAAATAAACATTAGCTGCGCCACAAGACTGAGACACAGATGTAAAGTAGTGACAAGCCTCACCTTTCCTGTGTCTCATCACACAATTATCATGCACGTCCACACGGACTGACAACCCGGAAATGACTGGAGACGTAATCTTTTCAAAATAAAGGTCAATCTTTTCAAAATAAAGGTCAATCGCAAAAACAGTTAAATATTTTTTTTACAATACGTTTACTTTCCTTTGATCTTGCGACAAACATAAAGGAGGTCTAAAAAGTACTTAGACACGAACATAAAAAATGTTTGGTCCTAAATGTTGTTACATATTATAACAAATGAATCAAACATAAAGAAAGGTTATAGCCTACAGCTAATTTTCAAGCAAAACATTTTAGCATTTTTGGAAGGCTAATATGATAAAGCCATCATTCGAAATGATGATAAAGTATTGTGACACTTAATGTTTTTCAAACGTTAGTGTAATGTTTATATGATGAACTACACCCGTGGTTACACTAAGAAGTCATTTTTTAAATTGTCTCAGAAAAGTTTTTCATTATTCTGAAAAAAAAAATTTCTCTGATTTTGTTTGCAGGACCATTTGATATGTTGTTGTGTCTAATAGAACGGCATTCATATGTTTTGAGGACACAGGACTCACCTTCTGAGAAAATAAATAGCTTCTTCTACAATAATTTACATTGACATTGATTGTGTTCTGGTGCACTGGCATGCTGACTGTGATCTTAAGATTAGGGCCTTGATGTAAACCAGGGTTGCCAACTCACGCTTTCAGGCTCCGTCTCACGCTCAGCTTTCAAATTCGGGAAGTTTTAATACTAAATTCAAACAATAAATACAGTTTTGATGCACTTAAAGGCACAATATGTAATTTTCGCTGCTAGAGGGCGCGTATTCAAAATAAAAAAAGAGACAAAGGCATAGTTTGATGACACCGTGACTGAGTGTGGAATCATGGGAGTTGTGGTCTTCCTCCCCACAGCCTATGCAATCCGATGGGACTCGGGCAGAAATCATGTTCATGGATGAGCTAATGATTTATTAATGTAGTAGTATGAAGCAGGGTGAGGTTGAAAGCTGTCGAAGCGAAATGAGGTGCTGAACGAGCGTGACACACGGCTCAAAAGCAGCGGAGCTTTTATTATGCCACAGTCGAGCGCTTCCACTCCTTCCGGTCGTGCGTATGTGGGGTAAAGCAGCGGAGCTTTTATAATGCCACAGTCGAGCGCTTCCGCTGCTTCCGGTCGTGCGTATGTGGGGTAAAGCAGCGGAGCTTTTATAATGCCACAGTCGAGCGCTTCCGCTGCTTCCGGTCGTGCGTATGTGGGGTAAAGCAGCGGAGCTTTTATAATGCCACAGTCGAGCGCTTCCGCTGCTTCCGGTCGTGCGTATGTGGGGTAAAGCAGCGGAGCTTTTATTATGCCACAGTCGACCGCTTCCGCTTCTTCCGGTCGTGGGTATGTGCGTACGTGCGTAGTTTTTGGATATTTAAATTTTTAAAAATCACATATTGTGCCTTTAATGTGGCATAAATCATAAAATGTAACTCTTCAGTTAAAGCCAGAGCCATGAAAAAAACAGAGTTGCGACAAGCTTTGATCTCGTGGTTCATGGAGCTCTCCACACAAACCAGCGTTGCCAATACATTTGAATGGGTTTAAGTAGAATAGACGACCGCTTCATTATACAGGTATTTGCAGCAATTTTTGGTAAACATTACAGCATATTATGCATTGATTTACGTCGATGACATTTACAGTGTAATTTTATTTTGGAGAGTGATGGAGAGGCAGCATTAATATGGTTTTCTTAACTCTCAGGTATGGCTTACTGATAATGTGACCATACAGCTGAACTATTTTTCAGTTAAATAAGTGTTTATTTAAGTTATTTTATTTAAGCTATATTTTAGTCCAATAATATTTTGAGGAGATATTTTGGTACTAAATACTATTTGTGCACAAATTATGGTACATTAATGACTTATAATATTTTTTTCAAATATTTCTATTACTTATATTTCAATGAGTGTAGTACGTAAAGTTAAAATAGAAAAAAAGAGTTTTAAATTCCAATGCAAAGAGGCAAATTAGAGTCATTTTGTGGTCAGAAAAAAAAATCATTTTAATTTGTAATGCGTTTACCCACTAGGTACCTGTATGGGTTTTTACTAAATATATCTAGAATATTGCAGGTCATACCTGCTTACTTATTTTTAAGTTCTTCATTTGAATACATATTTAGACATGATTAAACACTAGATTTTTAAATGAGAAATTAAAAAAGTGAATAACTTGCATCCTTTTTTATCCTTTTTTTTTTACCCTTTTTCGTCTTTTGATACTTGCATAATTACACACAATGAATGCAAGCAAATACTGAATTTAAAGCAAGTTTAAAATGGTGCTAAAAAGGCATTCAACAAAATATTTTTATCCCCTTATATTTACAGTATATACACATTAATTGATATTGAATCGAGATCGAAACACCAACCCCCCACCCCACTCCAAGCTGAACTTAAAAGTTGGCAACCCTGTGTAAACATATAGAATATCAGTAAGATGAGTAGAGATGCATAAATGAAAAACCTTGGTCCAGTTCCTCCCCGTGTGTGACTCGACATCACAAATGACACACCTTAAGCTTGATATCCGGTGTCTGTGAAATCTCCAGTTGTAACATGATAATAACACAGCTAACACTGTACATACATTGATCCGCCACAACATTAAACCCACCTGCCTAATATCATGTAGGTCCACCACAGCTCTGATGTGTCGAAAGCATGGTCTCCACAAGACCAGCGTGTCCCATGGTATCTGACACTAAGACATCAGCAGCAGATCCTCAAAGTCTTGCAAGTTTTTGTTGGTCCAGCATATCCCATAGATGTGCATGCCTTTAAACACCTTTAAGAAAAAGCTATCAGAAGAATTTAGATTCATTCAGTTGTCTGCCAGATATGGGCTGATATATATTTTGGGATGTGGCCTGGAATGACTAATATGTCCAAACTTCATAAAACTCGGTTACATGAAAACCAGCACTTTTTTAAATGATCAGCTGTTTATATCAACATGAATGACTGGCATATGCTGTCCGATTCATTCAGTTGTCTGCCAGATATGGGCTGATATATATTTTGGGATGTGGCCTGGAATGACTAATATGTCCAAACTTCATAAAACTCGGTACACATGAAAACCAGCACTTTTTAAAATGATCAGCTGTTTATATCAACATGAATGACTGGCATATGTTGTCCAGAAGAGGAAGCTTTTCTCAGAGATCTCATAGTTTGGCATCAGTGTAAATGGTTCAATAACTTGTAA
Organism: Sinocyclocheilus grahami; assembly: GCF_001515645.1. NCBI lineage: Eukaryota > Metazoa > Chordata > Actinopteri > Cypriniformes > Cyprinidae > Sinocyclocheilus > Sinocyclocheilus grahami. The sequence continues at coordinate 504,923 of NW_015505637.1, read as the reverse complement.
AAATGCAAAGAAAAACATTTCTTCATTCTGAGTTTAATACAATTAGTTTACAAGGACATCTCTGATCTTTAACATGCTTACAGATCATTTGATGGCTTCCGCTTATACCTTTTTCAGTTGATGTGTAAATTATTTATAGTTACTATTAAGTTTCGAATGAAAACCAAAATATATTTTCTTAATGATGATGATATATATCCTTATTGTACTGAATAAATGTTTGTCCATTGCCAGACGACATATGCACAAATGCACCTATCATAAGGTGTATTCATGCAGGTGTTAACAGTGATTATCTCAAATATAAAAATCTGGGGCCATGCACTGGGGACCCTCATGGCTCAGGCTGTATCTGTCCACCACAGCCTGCAGCAGGGGCCTAGTAGCACTACTTACACCCGACTTCACGTGTTCCCCAGTGACCCCCAATGAAGAGATCCTCTGATAATTTCTATAAAATTCGGGGGCCCTTCCTAGATTGTGTAGGACAATTAAAATCTCTGTAACTCTTTCCATTCCCCAGACTCGTACTCTACTTTAGGGATGTGTCGGCTGTATTCAGTAACTCATCTTTTTGCACCTGTGATTTTAATTTGTATACAATTTTTTTTTTTTTTTTTTGGATGACCAAGCTTTTTAAAGCAGCACTATGTAACTTTGTCTGTGTTCAAAATTTGCAAAATGTATATAATGAGCGAGTACATCGTGAATTCATCTTCCAAACTGTGTTTTTGTCTTCTTCCGAATCACTACGGTACACTTATAATAAGTGCTTGTATTTGTTACGCTGCGGAGTAACACATACCTGCGTGAATCGCCATAGACATACACGTAGAGAAGTAGCTCCGGTTAGAATGTTCTTCCGCGGGATGTGTTCTGTTTATTAACCGCTAGAGCGACAAAACTTACATAGTGCTGCTTTAAGGCCTTTTATTTAATTCTTTAAAGCTTTTATTTAACATATATAGATATGTATATAGCTATATAATAGATCTCAATACTATTTAAAAACCTGGAATCAAAACAACAGTGCACACAAATACAGAATTTTTTAAGGTTAGAAGGCCACATATTAATTCTCCACCTTTAAACTGACCGTGCAAAGCCATTATAAAGACCTTTTACATTTAATTCTGGCAGAGGTGTAAAGTATTTGAATAAATGTAATTAATTACTGTACTTGAGTGTCTTTTTTGGATGCTCTGTAGTTTTACTGAGTATCAAAGATATTAGCAACCTTTACTCTTTACGCCACTACATTTGAAACGAGTGCTGCAGTTACTCATTACATTTTGCATAGCACCTAGCTTTTTCTGCAGCAGTTCATTTCTGCTACAAAAGACGTGATATCACCAACTACAGGGCACTGAAAGTAGCCTACAGTATCTTGTGCGTCTTGCACAAACTTGTCAACAAGGCTACTTTAAGTGCATGCGAGTTCCTTAGCAAGTATTTGTGAATCACAGGTGTTTTATTTATGAGGCCCGAACCAGCACATCCAGTGCAAGAAGGCGCTGACTTTTTAATTCTACTTAACATTATTTTATTTATCCGTTACACTGAAGAGACTTTTTGAAGGATTTTTTGATGTATTTATTTTGTTTTGTGCAATTTTGAGGTGTTCAGTTTCATTTTGGTTTTAGAAAATCAACTTAATTGCTCTACTCACAAATCAACTTTCTCGTTTTTCACTGCCACGTCTCTTTGACGAGTGCATCTTTGAGCCTGTATTTAGCAGTGTTGGGGGTAATGCATTACAAGTAACGCGAGTTACGTAATCAGATTACTTTTTTCAAGTAACTAGTAAAGTAACGCATTACTTTTTAATTTACAAGATCATACCTGAGTTACTTTTCCCCCCCCCCCAATGTATTGATTGACGGCTCTCCTGTCCCCATGTTGAGAGAAATCAGAAGATGTTACTGTAGCTCTAAAATAAATATGAATATGCATTAATTCATCTCACACTCACACAAAACACAGATTCAGTATTCCTCAAAATGAATACAAATAATGCAACTCAGAATATGACGCAAACCTGCAATAATTAAATATTAAACAACACAGATATCCTTTATCTATTTAATCCCATTCTATTTGCTTCTGAGCTTCGATGATGCAGTTCAAGCGTACTAATAAGCACAAATTACTCTAGACGAACATCTGTGTGTCTTTGTTTATTGCTGAAGTGTGTCGAAATGTCTTCTTCTGCATTCTACTGTACTTTCCCTTCAGCCTGAGGCTGATTCATTTCACTTTTGGTGTGAAAAGGCTTTTATATTTGCCAAAAATAGAACTTTTTTATTTTAAAAACAAACAAGCAAGCCCTGTCCAGATTTAAAAAGTAACGCAAAAGTAACGTAACGCATTACTTTCCATAAAAAGTAACTAAGTAACACAATTAGTTACTTTTTTAATGGAGTAACGCAATATTGTAATGCATTACTTTTAAAAGTAACTTCCCCCAACACTGGTATTTAGTACAAGTAAAATACTGAAGCACTGTTACAATCAGATGCTCTAAGATACTTCTACTCAAGTGGTTTAGGAGTTGCTGAGTTGCAACTTGAGTCAGTGTCACTGTAAGGTACCTGCACTTTTACTCAAGTATGCTTTTCATGCAAAATGCACGAGGCGAAAACTACTATAATGATCGTTAATGCAACCGTTAAGGACCTGGAATCGTTCAGAGGAATCACAATTGCTGAATTTCTGTCTCTAATGTCGAGTCCACAACGCCGTCGCGATTAATGTCCGCAAACAGCTGCCGTACTTCTCGCTCATACCACCAGCAGCAAAAGGGGGAGTCCGCTAAAAACAGCCATGCATTGTGATGACTCATTTTAAGCACACCATGACCCATTCATGCATAATATAGATGTAAGTTTCAAATAAGCCTATATTAAACGTCTCGCGTAGATTTAGGGTTCTAATAGCTGTATCCATCCTGAACCGCGCTCGCGCCCCCCCTCCAGCTGACGCAGTGGTGCAGTCCGTGCGAGGCAATGGCAGAGGTGTAGAGGGAGAGAGAGGAACCGAGCGCCCTGACAGCTTGACTCCAGACCCACAGCGGTGACCCACCGAGCCGCGGACAGCGCACCCAGAGCCGCCGAGCCGCCGCCCGCCCGACACTCGCAGCTCCGCGGGGCTTTCTCTCACTCCCAGGTGTGCGTGTGAGCCAGCGGCGCTCGCGTTAGCACTGGCGCTAGCCGCCGTCTCTGCTCCACAACACTGTGTTTCTGTCAGAAACGCGTGTAAACACGGGCTAGTTTACCTCGACACACGCCTGTTAGTTAATCACGCGTGCTTCGGGTTACCCAGCTGCCTCTGTTTTCATGCAGGTGTGTCGTTTAGGCATGTGGAAGTAACGTTAGGCCTCTGCAGTTTTGGGGGTGACTCTCTTCCAGATCATGTATCTGTGGGTTTGTTGCGGATGGAAACTCATCTGCTTTGGCTAACTTACATATAGAGATATTTCTGTGTACACCAGGTGACATTTATACTTAGATGTGCTTTGGCAGCTGTGCTGGATGTTGACACTGAGGTTATGGAGCTGATTTTAAGGATCTGTCTTTGTGCTCTAATAAAGTTAGTGAGGGTTGGTCCTGGGTTTATGGTTGTTTGGTGCAGAAGCCAGATGTGTGTGTGTCTTCTAACTCTTCTAAATCACACACACACACCTTAAACACAAGTGCTGTGGGTTTCCTGAATGTATTTGTCTGTTCAAGCTCTGTGTGTGTGAGTACTGAATAGAGCTGTCTTGCTTGAATGTAGCTGGAATTTTTTAATTTGCAAGGCTTAAAAACACGTGCAAATGATAAACTTTCATGACGACACAGCAGTGGCCCGATCGACAAATCCGTCAGCTGTCGTGAGGCTCTCTCACACTGGCAGTCCTTATTGTCGAGCCCTGAATTAATTACCTGCGGCACGAGTCTTTGGTGCCACAAATACTTGCTATGATAGCATGACCTGAACCCAAGTTCAGTTTTATTGATTATGTTCCAGTATACGTTGTTTGAGGATACATTTGCAGATGTATTCAGTTTGGATGTTGTTTCCTTAGCGACCGATGTGGGGAGGACCCAAATCAGAAAGTAATCCACGGGGTTATCAACTCCTTTGTTCATGTTGAACAGTACAAGAAAAAGTTTCCTCTAAAGGTGAGTGCCTCTTTCTAGATGCTTTTTTATGTGTCACTTTTCGTTGTGCAAACATGAATCTTCAATCATTTGTAGAAAAATTGAAATGTCTTGGCTTTTTGTGCACTACTATTCAAAAGTTTGGGGTCAGCGAGATTTTTATTTTCTTTGAAAGGCAAAACACTTTTAATTCAGCATGGATGCATTACATCAATCACAGTAAATGGGTTTATAATGTTACAAAAAATGTATCATGGTTTCCACAAAAAATATGAAGCAGCACGACTGTTTTCAACATTGATAATAATCCGAAATGTTTCTCGAGCAGCAGATCAGCATATTATACTGATTTCTGAAGATCATGTGACACTGAAGACTGGAGGAATGATGCTGAAAATACAGCTTTGACTAATTTATAGAAATAAATTACATATTAAAATATACTCAGGTAGAGAACCTTTCAAATTGTAATAATATTCACTGCATTTTTGATCAAATAAATGCAATCTAGAGACTTTTTCAAAAACTTAACGACCACAAACATTTGTGTACTTCTTTGCATGCTCAGAGTTTGTGTATCAGCAATCATGCATCTCATTTGGAGGCCACACCCTTTATTTCCCCTTTACCCCAGTTTTATCAGGAAGTCTTTGAGGGGCCATTCCTGACAAAAACCGGCGAGTATTACAAACAGGAAGCCTCCAATCTGCTGCAGGAGTCCACCTGCTCCCAGTATATGGAGAAGGTGAGATGCTGTAACCACAGCTTAGCCTCTCCATCTCTGTCTTTTACATTTAGAACAGTTACTTTAACATGGTTTCTGACTTAATTTGGTCATTCAGTCCATTTCACACATTGCTGGTTGATATCTATCTTTATTGTGATCTTTAACTCTTTCCCCGCCAGCATTTTTGAACAAAGTTGCCAGCCGCCGCCAGCGATTTTGATGATTTTCGTTCAAATTTGATGGCCTCCAGTATAGTTTGGATATTTGAATATGCAATACACCAAAATAAAGACCAGAGCCTCTACTTTAAAAAAAAAACAAATCAGTTTTATTCTAGCTTAAAGCATTCTTTTTTTTATCAACACTTGAATATAGGTAGGTTTCATAAAAAATGCATAATTTTGAGCAAATTTTTTTTATCAAAAACGACATCTGGATAATATTCAGTATGATTATCAAAGCATAAATCCAGTAAATCGCTTCCATCAACACCTCCAAAGCTTGCACAGACATATACCACATCCTAGATCAACATTTTACTCCGTAACATTATGCTGTTTTCATTTATATGCTGTCTATTGCTGATGATCGCATTATTTTTCATATGCATCTGTTTACATGAGATATCGCTCGTTTCTCCGTCCTGTTCTCGTGTGTTTTTTGTTCGGGAGGTTTTGTCCTGGTTCAGAAGATGTGTAATAGCGCCCCCGAGTGTATAACAGTGAAAACACGAAAAAACGTTAAAAACTCGTCTTTGGCGGGGAAGCGTTTTCGTCTAAAAGACGAGATAACTCGTCAATGGCGGGGAAAGAGTTAATGAGGCTAAATGGACTCCGCTGGCCAGTGGCTGATGCTCTCTGTTTCGGCAGGTTTTAGGCCGGTTGAAAGACGAGGAGGTGAGATGTCGGAAGTATCTGCACCCCAGCTCTTACGCCAAAGTCATCCATGAATGTCAGCAGAGGATGGTGGCCGATCACCTGCAGTTCCTGCACGGCGAGTGTCAAAATATCATCAGACAGGAAAAGAGAGACGGTCAGCACTTTAGTTACACTTATAACCAGTTTGAGCTTTCACTTTCGGCTTATGGATTTATGTTTGTACGTATGTGTCTCAGTTGGCATGTTATAACTGTAGGACGTCCTGATGGTGTGTTTGGTTTCAGATATGGCGAATATGTACACGCTACTGCGAGCCGTGTCCAGCGGCTTACCTCACATGATCCAAGAAATCCAGGTCCACATCCACGATGAGGGTCTCAGAGCCACCAGTAACCTCTCTCAGGAAAACGTAAGTGTCCAAAAGCAATGTATAGCTATAAAAAACAGCAGCTTATTTGTACATAGCATTAATTGCATGTTTTCCTCTGATCTTTGTCCTGCAGATGCCAACCCAGTTTGTGGAGTCGGTGTTGGAGGTTCATAGTAAATTTGTCCAGCTGATTAACACAGTGTTGAATGGGGACCAACACTTCATGAGTGCGCTTGATAAGGTACTCTTACATTTCAACACAGTTTATAAAGGGTGTACAAGTGTATATACAGTACCATGCAAAAATGTAGACACTTACACATTATTACTCTTTTCCATATTTCAGAACGATAGGAAATACATCAGTACTTTGAAATAATACAAATGCCATTATGGAATTTGTATAATATAATATAATATATAATGATAGTAAAAACATCATTTGAAACAAATGCAAAAGGAAATCATTAATATGTAATATAATGTAATATAATAAATAACATGATAGTAAATGCATCAATATTTTGAAACAATACAAATGTGACTATGGAGATTATTTATATGTAATATAATATAAAACAGTTTAATCCATACTTAGCACCCGCATATCCCCACCTTACCAACTGCATCACCTGGCTAAGTACTGTGACAATCTGTTGAAGAAATCTGCGAAAGGAATGACGGAGAATGAAGTGGAGGACAAACTGACCAGCTTCATCACGGTCTTCAAATACATTGACGACAAAGATGTGTTTCAGAAGGTGAGGCAATGTCTTGATTTATCTACAGGTATAGTAGAAGGAGAACAGGAAATAACTCTTGATAAACAAACAAACAGCTGAAACCAGTCTGAACTGGTGGGCTGGTTTTGGCTCTTCCAGTCTGGTCTGCAGGCTGACTTTAGAGGGGCTTCTGGGATGCAAGCTAAAAGCTATTGGCCCAACATTTTGATATGTCCTGTCCCATTATATCAAGCAAGCAGTGTTAAAATAGGCTAGCAACATGTTGAAACAAGTTAGGAACATGTTAAAACATGTTAACAGCAATGTGTTACAACATGTTAGCCGTACAAATGTGTATACAATAGAACAGAATAATAATGTGTAGAATATGCTACAGTATGTTAACAACATGTAAATTTTTTTACAAAGCGTTAAAATGTTAGCATGTGTTAAAACATGTTAGCATTGTATTAAAACATTCTAGCAGTGCTAAAACGTGTTAGCAGCATGTTGGAAGATTTTGGAAGATATAAGAAACATGTAAAAAACATGTTACTAATGTTAAAACATTAGCACATGTCTGTTAAAACATGGTATAAACATTCTAACAACATATTAAAACGTGCTAAAACATTCTAGCAGCATGTTAACAACATGTTAAACAAATATGTTAACAAAATGCTAGAACATTAGCATTAGCATGCTAAAACATGCTAGAAACATGTTAGGAATATGTTGGCATTGTGCTAGAAATGTGCTAAAACATGTTAAAATGTTAAATCGTGAAAAGGTTTATTGGTGACTGAACTGGTTTTTGGGGTCTGAAGTGGTCTAATATGGTCTGAATGGGATTTTGTATGTTTTCCTTCTGTCTAGCTGACCTTAAAGCTTTTAAAACTATTTAATACTTTCAGGTTTGGCTTTGTCAAGCCAACATCAAAGTTTGTCGTCAAATATTACTCAGCTTCTTTCCTTTGAGATCTTTTTACATTTTGTGGTGTTTTCAGTATTTTGTGGGTGACACTTACTGATCTCTTGTTGTTCTCTTCTTTTAACCATCGTTTATTCTTAGTTTTACGCCAGAATGCTTGCAAAGAGGTTAATACATGGACTTTCGTTATCCATGGACTCGGAGGAAGCCATGATCAACAAACTGAAGGTACAGCAAGTCTCTCGCACAGCCGTCTTTCTTGAAAAGTGTGTAAAAATGTTCACAGATGTGACTCGTCCTCCATAATCAAGTGTTCGCTCGCTGTGGGCGCCACAGCTTTGTCATTATGTAAAACTGCGGATGGGACTGATGAAGGGTTTGGTGTGATTAAAGCGAGCAGACCTTTCATTGTTTTTCTCGCTCTCGGTTCCCTCCCCTGTCCTTTGCCTCGCAGCAAGCGTGTGGCTATGAATTCACGAGCAAACTGCACAGAATGTACACTGATATGAGCGTCAGCACCGACCTCAACAACAAATTCAACAACTTTATCAAAACCCAGGAGACTGTCGTGGACCTGGGCATCAGCTTCCAGATTTATGTATTACAGGTAAGAGAGAAGGACAAGCATTCATTGTTTGAATAAGTAACAATTACTTTGCCACATAACGTCTAGTAAAGCTTAAAGGGGTCCTATTATGCTCTTTTACAAAGTCTTGATTTTGTTTTGGGGGTGTACTAGAACAGGCTCTCATACTAGGTTGTTCGAAAAACACATTATTTTTCACATATTTTACATTATTACAACACCTCTCTCTCTCCTCAGTCTGGCATGAACGGCTCGAATAGTTCCTGTATAATAATCCTGGATAATGTAAAATATTAGGGCTGTTAATTGATTTTTTTAAAATCATGTAATCAAATCAATTTATCAATATGCTGATAAAAAATATAATAAATTGTATATAAATTATATTTAAATATTCAATAATTATTTCATATCAATAATTATATAATTTCAATGTTATATATATATATATATATGTGTGTGTGTGCGTGCAATTAATTACAATTATATCAATAGTAATATAGTAATTATTTAAATAATTAAATAAGTCATTATTAAATTATAAAACAAATTAAATACATTTCTAAATAAATTCTGAGATCACCACTATTTTGTCATTTCAATTATGAGAATGTTAAATGACTGTCTACATTTATATATTGAGGGATTTTGCTATTTATTTCAAACGCAAAATAGTAAGCCAAACACAACAGAGGTCATTGACATATAAAAGGCTCAATAAAAAGGTGAAAAATGAGCCTTTTACAATACATTATGACTGTACCATAAGTGGGGAAGTTATAGTAATGTAAAATATGTCTATTTTGCATGTGTTGATCATGCGCTGGTTGTGTGAGCTGACATGCGCTCGTATGTGTTTCAGGCAGGCGCGTGGCCCCTCACACATGTCCCCTCTTCCACGTTTGCCATCCCGCAGGAGCTGGAGAAAAGTGTACAAATGGTAAGCTGCCCTGTCAACAAGCTCCAAAACACGATCCGTCATGATTAGGGGCAAGAGCAAAGCTTCCTTCATGTACTGAGAGCTGAACATGTAAAATCATTATGAAAGTAGGTGACCCTGATTTAACCGATGTCTTCTTTCTGCAGTTTGAGTTGTTTTATAACCAGCACTTCAGCGGAAGGAAGCTGACCTGGCTACATTATCTCTGCACAGGTAAAGTCGGTCATATAGAGACATGCACTACATTTGAAAAGTTTGGCGTTGGTAAGTTTTTTTTTTGTTGTTGCATTTTTTCTGCATTTATTTTGACACACATATATATATATATATATATATATATATATATATTACAATTAAAATATTATTACAATTTAAAGTAACTGCTTTCTATTTTAATATATTTTAAAATATATTCCTGTGATGGCATAGCTCAATAAAAGTATTAACTTCTTAAAAAAATTATATTACTGACCCCAAACTTTTGCATTTTTTAATAACTTCTGATCACCACCTTTTCTGATTCTCAAACTGCCTATCAGCATTAATCAGCATTGATTGAAAATACTAATATTGTATTATTTGATGCACAAATTCCCACAATGCTGGCAAGCTGATATATGTAAATATTAGGGATGTTAAGATTTTTTTAATCAAATTAATTACACTGGGCTTAAAGTTCTCCGGCGTGCAGCGTTTGGCTGCGGGAAAAAATAGTCCTACATTAAAAACAAAATCTTGTTGATTGATATCACTTTCGAGTCCATGAGTTCGCCCACCAATGGTATGAGATGAGCACGGCTTTCACTCTCAACCAAACTAACATTACTACGATCAGAATGTTTTGCTCTTATAAACACGAGACGGGCATAATAGTGTCCAACTGCAGAGTCGCAGTCCTGATGAATGGAGAAGCGCGACAAAAAGCATGTCAAAGATGTCCATCTAGTGCATATTTACATAGAATAACTAATTAAAAACCAGCGGAGCTTTGTAAACAGCTCAGAGTAATCACGCCATCTCCATAAAACGATATGATTGCCAGAACAAATTTACCGGGATTTTTGAAAAGGTCCTGTTCACACATGATCTATTAATGGTAACTTACCGGTAATTTACCAGTACTGTATGTGTGAAAGGGCCTAAACTCTTCCTCTGCATATGCCGAGAATTTGAATTGCTTAACGTTCATCTGGAAAAACAGTGTGCATTATCTCACTAGATTTGTAACGTAAGTCATTTATAAACCTTTGCCAACACAGGAGAATACATCAACCTATGTCTAAATATGCCATGTATTGTACATCGCGATTACAAAATAAAAGTTTCTGCATGTGGCCAAATTTTAAAATTAAATGGATTTAAACATCCTTTAATCATGCTGTAAAGTGAAACGTCACCAGGCCGTCGGCGCCCTCTGCAGGTATTTGTTTTTTAATACATGATGTACTTAAGTTGGTTATGTTCATATGATGTATAGGCATATTACATTATGTATTTTAACAGTGTTGTTCAATACAATCGTGTAATTTCTTGGTTTTGGTATTTTATTTGAGCCAATTATTATTGCCTCATCGTTAGTTTATATATAAATAGTCATACTCAGGCCTGGTTTTCACTTAGGTCTGTTTGTTACTAAAAAATATCAGATTACTCAGTTGTCAAAATAATCAGTAGATTACTTGATTACCAAAATAATCATTAGTTACAGCCCTAGATTAGTTAAAATATTTCTAAATATAACTGCATTGTTCTGCTTTTTGTAATTAAAAGACAAATATTTTGTCATTGAAAATTTCTTACAAATAGCATTAAAATATTGTCACGTTCTAGTGAAGCTAGTATCTGTATTTCGTCTCATCTCGTGAGCTAAGTGTGTTGTCACACCCCTAGAGTCGATAAGCGGTGATATAGCTCATCATTTTCTAAGTGTATGATACAGCTTTCATTCTTCAGGCCAACCATATATTCATGAAAAAAATAAATCAGTTTGAATAAGGAAAGCGATAACTTTGCCATAGTATCCTTTCAGATGTTAAAGTTGCCAGTCATTGCATGCTTTGCATGTGCTGCCCCGCCCAGGATTTTTTTTGCTTTAACCCCTGATTACAGGATATGCTGATTAAAAACACTAATTAATTGTAATTAATCACATATATCAGTATTACCTGAGAAAGCCTCCCAATTAGTTAAATAATTATATTAATATTTAAATTAGGGATGCACCGAAATAGAAAAACGGTCGAAAATATTCGATGCACTGCATCGCCCAGCAGTGTTGCATAGAACTGAATAAAAATAATATAATTTATATAATATAAAAATTATATAATATTATTTGTTTTTGCCCAATTTCATTGTTACTTTCAATAAAAGTGTGATTATTTTATTGGCTTGTGTTTTTTAAATTCAGTATTCAGTAATTAAAATGACTGAGTTAAATTAAAAAGTCTTACAAATTACTTTATATTATTTAATAAAATAATAAATAATTATTGCAAAGCATTATCAGCTTCGGTTTCGGCCCAGAATTTTCATGTCTGTGCATCCCTAATTTATGTAATTAAAAAATTTATTTATTTAAAATAAATACATATTGAATTGACAGATCTAGTATTTTGAACTTGCATATTGCACTTAATTTAATTTCCGTTTACTGCACCTACACCATCTGCATTCCTGATTCTGGCGCAGAGGTTGATGGTGTAGAAATTAATCTGATATGCGTGAGATAATATTTGTTGGCTGGTGCTGTGGAAGTCTGATTAGCGGCATCTGGTATTTCTACAAAACCACAGCAAATCCTTGCCACGGTTCAGCAGCAAGAGTCGGATTATCACACTGAGCTGTGACAAAATATCCTGAGTAATCCGTCAACTCAGCAGGACAAGCAAAATACAGTCACACTTACAGTGTGCAGACACAGACAACTGACAGAAGCTTCAAAGTGGAGACGATTTTAGCAGAACGCTAACCATCACATACACTATATCACCCAAATGTTTGAACACACCGACATTTATATTTACTATTGTCCAGAGTAATAATACATTCATGAAGTTTATGAAATAACAAATTGAAATATGGAAAATATGTGGTGAACAAACCAGTTAAATCAGAACTTAATCTTATATTTAAGCGTCTTCAAAGCTCTGCAAACTCTCTCCAGTGTATATGCTGTTAGTGTATTTATTACCGTATTGGCCCGAATATAAGACGACCTTGATTATAAGACGACCCCCCTTTTTCCAGATGTACCTTTTGGAAAAAGGCTTTTTAAAAAACAAATCTTGTTTTTTCTCAGTAAAACACATTTTGTCTTCAATTATTTTTATATTGCATATTTTTCCTATTTTAATTTTTGTTTTGAAAGTATGGTAAAAACTGGTCAAATGTACCAACAATCACATTTAAAAAAGATACACTTTTTGATATGCCATTAAAAAAAATTAGGACATTTAGGCTATCCATCTAATAGTAGCCTACCAAAATCTTATTAACAGTAGAAGTTAAATCTTCCTGTAGTCTTCAAATCTGGGTACTGTCTTACGTTTTAAAATCACAAAGGGAGTTTGGTCCCATCAGGCTAACGTGACCGTCACGACTCATGCAGCTGTAAGCTTTGCTTTTTCTTTAGTTTTTACTCGCGATCTTTACAACACGCATTACATTACGTATTTCATGACACACTCGTTTTAATGCGTATTTGGTGCCACATATTGTTGTGTGTGTATTATGGACATGTCAAAGTCTAGACCCTGAATATAAGACGGCCGCGTTTTTTCAGATGTATTTCCAAGAAAAAAACATCGTCTTATATTCGGGTCAATACGGTAATTAATTGCATAAATCAGTATCAACTGAGAAAAGCCCCCCAAAATAGTTAATGTCAAAAATCAAGTAATTATTAAATTTTTAAATCATCACTATTTTGACATCACAAGCATTAGAACTTTAACATATGAATGCTCACATTTATATAAAAGGAGTTTGGTACTAATTTTACATGCTAAATGATTAGCCAATCATAGCAGAATTCATTTGCATATTAAAGACTTTAAGGTGCTGTTGCAAAAACAGCCTATTTTATTATAATGGTCAGATAAAAGGTGGAGACAACATATCTAATATTTGATATTGTATTCAAGTTATTTTTTATCAACACTGGTTCTTGTTTGTGTCAGGCGAGGTAAAGATGAATTATCTGTGCAAGCCCTACGTGGCGGTGGTGACCACCTATCAGATGGCCGTTCTGCTGGCGTTCAACAACAGCGAGACTGTGAGCTACAAAGAACTGCAGGACAGCACGCAGATGAACGAGAAGGAGCTCCAGAAGACCATTAAATCCCTGCTGGACGTCAAGATGATCAGTCACGACTCGCAGAAAGTATGTTTGAGATCAGTTCATTCGTGGCTCACGCAACCAGTCATTTTTATTCATTTTTAATTGTTTGTTTGATGTTTAATCGATTTATCATAACTAGACTCCCACGTTCTTTTTGCCTCCAGGAGGAGATCGAAGCCGAATCCACGTTTTCCTTAATTATGAGTTTCACCAGTAAAAGAACAAAGTTCAAGATCACAACATCGATGCAGAAGGACACGCCACAGGTACAGAGTCTCGCGCTGAGCAAATGCCATTATATATCTAGTCATATAAACCCTGTGATGCCCTTTGTGTGCGTCAGGAGCTGGAACAGACGAGGAGTGCCGTGGATGAAGACAGGAAAATGTATTTACAGGCTGCTATAGTGAGGATTATGAAAGCCAGGAAAGTCTTGAGACACAACGCCCTCATACAGGAGGTGAGACGGCAGATTCTCGTCTGCTAATACTTCAAACTTTCTGTTTATAATCTTAATTTGAGGGAGCGCTCAGGGTGTGCAGTGTACAGGAATGCGTGTGGTACCTGACACAGAGATCAGACACTGTGCACAAATAATCATATGTGCAGAACACCAGGAAACAAATCCTAGCCCGTGCAGATAAGAGCACATATGTCAGGAATGAGAGACTTTGACATAGACTGCTGTCAGAACACGTCTGAAGACCAGACGGCTGTTACACAAGAAAACTGAGATGTAGACTGTTTTTACTGCACACACACACACACACACTCTCTCTCACACGCACACGCACACTCTCACACACGCACACACACACACACACACTCTCTCTCACGCACGCACGCACACACACACTCACACTCACATACGCATGCACGCACACACACGCACACACTCTCTCTCACATGCACACTCACACGCACACACACACACTCTCACGCACGCTCACACACTCTCACGCACACACTCTCACACGCACGCATGCACACGCACTCACACACACGCACGCACGCACACACACACACACTCTCACGCACGCTCACACACTCTCACGCACACACACACACTCTCACGCACGCTCACACACTCTCACGCACACACACACACTCTCACGCACGCTCACACACTCTCACGCACACACTCACACACGCACGCATGCACACACACACTCACACACTCTCACACACACGCACACTCTCTCTCACACACACACACACACACACACACACGCACACACTCTCACGCACGCACACACACACGCACGCATGCACACACACACTCACACACTTTCACACACACGCACACTCTCACACACACTCGTACTCACGCACACTCACACACACACTCTCACACACACTCATACTCACACACACACACGCACACTCTACCAACCCTACCCCTAAACCTACCCCTCACAGGAGACTTTGTGCTATTTCAGATTTTCAATACACTCCATTCTGTGTGATTTATAAGCGTTTTGAAAAGTGGGGACATGGGGTAATGTCCTGAGAAGTCACCTGCTCCTTGTAATACCTGTCATACCTTTGTCATTACAAATTTATGTCCTCATTTGTCACAAAAACACGTGCGCGCACACACACAGACACACACACGCACTCTCTCTCTCACTCACTCACACACACACACTCACTCACACACACACACTGTTTTCCCCCTAGTCGTAGACGAGCTGAACACAGTCTCTTCTGAACAGTGAATGAAGAGGGAATGGTGCACATGGCTGATCCTGAAACTGGGGAAGTTTTATAATCTGGTTCATGTCTGGGTCATATTTTAACCCCAAAAATTATATTTTTACATTATATGACAGTTAAGCACATTTTCCCAAGAAAAATGTGTGAAAAAAATCTCAATACAGTAGAAACAGTACTAAAAATCATTGTGTCTGGTCAGATTTGATCAAAGTCAGCAGGCAGGAAATTAAAATGTGTACAGCAAGTACTACAATGATGTTTATTTGCAAACGTTAGCGTTGTTATTGATTTATCTTTATTGTTATTATTATTATTATTATAGATTTTGTTTTATATTTTTCACAATAATGAGACTTTATTTTTCTTAAAGTCTCAATGCAAATAAATTAATAAATTAAAACTAAAATAAAAATGTGATCTACGTGACCCTGGACCAGAAAACCAGTCATAAGGGTACATTTTTTTTAAATTGAGATTTATACATCATCTGAAAGCAGATGACATTTTTAAAGTCTATGGGGAAAATACGGTTTATCATAAATGGCAAGTAGCTATAGCTTTTGACATCAATGGTGTTCTTATGTTATCATAATATGAACATGAGTTTGAAATAATTGCATAATAATTTGTTGTAATGACAAACAATGTGTACTCCCTTAATGAAGTTGATATCATTTACACTCTAATATTACACAAGAAAAAAAATACTTTTGTTCTCCATGTACAAGCTTCTGTATTTAGCACATGGTCAAGAAAAACAGGACAAGAAAAAAACACATAATTGACATTTTATCTCACAGTTCAGACTGTTTTTTTCTTTTCTTGCCATTTTGAAAGTCAGAATTGTGAGATAAAAACTCTCAATTTCCTTTAATATTTTTTAAAGGTAATTGAATCTCGCAATTCTGACTTTTTTCTCAGAATTGTGAGAAAAACATACAAATTGTGAGATAAAAAGTCACAGTTACCTGAAGCATGCTTCCGTAACTAACTGTAAAGTATTATTAATGTGAAGTAATTTGATCAAAATAAATTGATGAGATTAGTCAAAGCTGTGGTAATGACATAAAACATTTGCTCATGTATTCATCTGTTTACCGTAAATGAAAGGACAGACGCAGGTGTGAATTATGAAATAGATTTGATTATGGGCTGTGAATTTCTGCTGGCGCTCCTGCTCTCCCTGCAGCGGTCCAGTGTTTGGATTTCTGTGTTAGTGCATGTGCTTCTCATTGCTTTGGATCAAACAGCATCACACTCAAACACATCTTCAGCCAGAAAACAGCTCATAACAATGGCAGCGCTCAACCTTTCAATTTGTTGGTTTATTAAATAACAATTTATCCTGTCATCCAGCAATTATTTATTCCTAGTAATATATATATATATATATATATATGGCAAATCAAGAACACAGTCATGCAGTCAAGGCAGGTTTGCCTTGCTTTTTTATATCTCGCAGGAAGGCTGATCTTACTGTGGAAATATGGATTACAAAGTCTGCAACTTTAATCTGTTCAAGCTTTACTGAAAAAGTCAAATCCTTAGTTTCTGGGTCAGTCGTGACAAGACAGTGTTTGACCATTCTCAAGAACGTCCATGTAACCAGAGATTATCATCAAGTTTACCATCAGACACTGAAAGCACAGAACATATATCTGAATGTAAGGTTATGATCAGAGCGTTAATGTTCTGCAAACTGTATAAATATAACTATGCTACTTATTAAAAAAAAAAAAAATTCCTGAGATGGGTTCTGGGGGTCTGTGGAGAAGTCAAGAGAAAATAGTAAAAAATAAAAAAATAAATTAACAATATTAACTTCAATTTAAATAATTAAAAAATATGTTAACATTTACAGAATGTGACATTATTACCATTTCTAATCATGCAATTAATCACTTTTTTTTCACAGCATAAATGGGTCTTTGCTCTCTCTCTCTCTCTCTCTCTCTCTCTCTCTCTCTCTCTCTCTCTCTCATTATATATATATAATCATTAATCACTGTATTGACCACAATCAGCATCCAGGAGTGGGACTGTCTATTTCAGTAAATGTAGTAATACAGAAATTGTCATACTGTATAGTAATTGTCATGGAAACAGGGTATTTAAATATGTTTAATATTTTAATTTTTATTATTTTAAATCTCTTCTGCTCACCAAGTCTGCATTATCTGATCAAAAATACAATAAAACATTATTTTTACACTAACATGTACTATACTGCAGAATGATATATAGTGCAATACTATATACTGCAGAAATACTATATACTGCAGAATGATATATAGTGCTATACTGTATACTGCAGCAATGGTAACAGCAATACGAGTGTGTGCTTTCACGAATATAAGCAACCTAATTTTGTTTGTGTGTGCTAATTCTTTCAGGTAATCAACCAATCCAAAGCGAGATTCAACCCGAGTATCAGCATGATCAAGAAGTGCATTGAGGTTCTTATCGACAAGCAGTACATCGAGCGAAGCCAGAGCTCTGCGGACGAATACAGCTATGTCGCATGAAAACATTCATTTAATGAAAGAAAATCAAAAAATGCCGTAAAGCGTGAACAGTAGACATGTCTTTTATTTTCGGCTCTGGCTGGCTCCGGCACTCAACCATTGGATCGAATCGGTACTCTGCGCCTCCATCTGTGTTAAAAAAGGGCCTCCGAGTAGCTGGACAGTCATTAAAAGCACCCCCATCCCACCCCCTTCTGATTTTATGCTGTTTACATCACCAGTGCCACGCCCAGGGCGTCTCTGAAAAAAGAAAATGCCTATAGCTACTCGAACGTAAAAGGATAATACATTTTTAGACGTAATCGTGCAAGAGAAAGCGAGCGAATGAAATGCATCACATAGAGCAAAACAGGTGAAGTGTTTGAGAAACGGCCGAAAAAACAACCACGCTTTCTTTTCTCCCGTTGCAGTTGTTGTGTGTTTTCTTTTTTTAATGTATCAAAGTCAAAGAACTATTGTAATAAAACCGGTATACTGATAATTGCATTTACTTTCAAGATATAAAAAAACAAATATGAGGTGACAAACATGATTCTGCTGCTTGTCAAATAAACAAATAAAAAACACTTTTTCGTAAATGTTTTAAGAGTGACTTCATCATCAGTAATTATTAAAGGTGAACCAATTTATTTATTTTTTAGCATTTTTCTAATGTTGTGTTGGAAGATGATGTTTATGAGCAGTACTGGGTAAATTACTTACAAATTAAAATGTAATTACTGTAGATTACTCATGTTTGGTCATGTATTCTGGATTACTTTTGACCTAACTTGTTTATAGATTTAAATGGCATTATTGTTTTTTCTAAACAAAAACAAAACAAAGAAAAATAAAATATATTCAACTCTTTATCATGAAAAGCATTGCGTTACTCCAGGGTTTCCCAAACTGGGGTAAATTAAAAACTATTTTATTTGTTTGCCTGCATGTCCATGTGACTATTAACCAACTTCAGAGAACATGTGAATGTGTTGTTAAATTATTGAAATATTAACTTTAATTCTCATGGGGGCTTCAGGTAAATATTTTAGGTCAAAGGGGTTTGACAAGTTTGGGAATCCCTGCATCACATGAAACATTAATGAAGCTGAAAACAGCAAAGACATGGTCAAAGTCTTCCAGGTTTTAAATATGTTTGTTAGTTATACATTGGAAGTGTTTAGTAACCTGCTTAATTATTCGTCTCATGCATGCTTTTGTCCCCAAATTCAGAAGCATGGGTCACAAATTAAAGATTTTTTTTTTAGAAAGGAACATTTAAAAGAGAAAAGAATAATTATGGCGAATTAATAAAATATGAAGGTAACACTTTACAATAAGGTTCCATTAGTTAATGTATTAACTAACATGAACAAACAATGAGCAATAGATTTATTACAGTATTTATTCATCTTTGTTAATGTGAGTTAATGAAAATACAGTCGTTCATGTTAATTCACAGCGCATTAACTAATGTTAACAAGCACAGCTTTTGATTTTAATAACGCATTAGTAAATGTTCAAATTAACTAAGATTAATAAATGGCGTAAAAGTATTGTTCATTCTTAGGTCATGTTAACTAAAGTAATGTTAACCAGTGAACCTTGTTGCAAAGTGTTACCAATATGAATAATCTGTAATCATGTAATCCACAAAAAGTAATCTGATTATGATAACTAATGTTAACAAGCACAGCTTTTGATTTTAATAACGCATTAGTAAATGTTCAAATTAACTAAGATTAATAAATGGCGTAAAAGTATTGTTCATTCTTAGGTCATGTTAACTAAAGTAATGTTAACCAGTGAACCTTGTTGCAAAGTTACCAATATGAATAATCTGTAATCATGTAATCCACAAAAAGTAATCTGATTATGGGCATTTTAAAATGTAATCTAATTACAAATACTACATATATGATTACATAATCCATTACATGTAATCAGGTACTACCCAGCACTGTTTATGAGTCATAATTATAAGTGAGAATCCCTGGATTTTCTTTGAGCCAGTTTCTGAGTTGGAAGCATGTCACTGAGAAAATATGATGGATGCAACAGATGCAGCGTCTGTATTTACGGTACATTTGTTAGAATTGTTTTTTTTATATATATACAATTAAAGTAGCTATGTTGTATGTATAAAATAAGATGTAACAATTACGATTTATAACGATTCCGTTTACAGCGCCTTCGTTAATTGAATAAAAACAAAAGGAAAAACACGCTTAATGTACATTTTAATTGTGTTTTGAAAATGCAAATCTCATACTACTCTTCAGACATACTGCTCTATATGGTTTTGGACCCAGGACGTGACCCCCTTTATGCAATAATGGTCTGTTACATGGATTTGATGAATGTTATACTGACACCTATCTGTGTGGATGAAGCATTACACAAATGTCACAAATGTGTGTAAGGTGTCATAAGTAGAGTGCTGCAAGGATGACATAACTTTGTAGGGCATAAAGTGGAAACACGTTAGCATTTTAACACTTCAGATTCCATCATCCTGAAGTCAATGGGTTTTTGGTTAAACAGGCCTGAGGTGAACACGGGCTCACGATATTTTCACGTTTTATTCTACAACATAAAACCCATCAGTAATATCCTCTTGTGAAAGGCAGCTGCTAAGAGGACTACAGAAGTTCATCACGTGAACTCATTTACTCAGTAGTTACACAGCCTCGTTGCGTTTACAATCGCAGTCTCACAAACTATTATAACTCTGTACGTTGTCTGAAGCTTCACGGTGGTGACAAAGTCATGTGACCATGGTGTAGTTTGTTTACAGCCTGTCATGTGCACCAAGGACTGCAGGTTTTCTGTGGGTTGTGCTTTAATGGGATTCTTCGTAAGCAAATCTCACTCAGCAGAAGCCTATTCACTCTCAGCTCCTTCTAGCTGAGGGTTCGCTCCTAATGAGGCCCACGTGGAGGTTCCTGACCAAATTGACATGTCTGCAATGTGTGTGTGTCCTCAGCAAAACATGTCTGTGCAATATACATCATCTTACGTAAGCCTGACATTTTGCAGATTCACAGATGTCAAGTCACTGGATGCTATAGAGAGTAATAAATCATTACCAGTGAAAAGCACATGCTTCAAAACAAAGCATCTTTTTCTACCACAAGGGGGCGTTATGCATAATAAAAAAAGCAGAAATAATAAGAAAGGAGTTTTTTAAAATAATGATTCTATTTAAATGCAGAGTGAAATCTCTGTGTCTGAACATTGAACATACATCTAGAAACATGGTTTTGATGCTTCGTAATGTGGCTAGACAGACACAATCCAGCAGAATAATCAGATGTTTGTCTCCATGAAAACAACTATTTGTTTTATGTCATTTGCTGTCCTTCTACTTAAATTGAGACTGTAAACAAATAACAATTTAAACACACCTTCTCTTCGTATTTCCCACTTTCTCTTGCTCGCATGATTAACAGCATCAGAAAAACTGAACTTATTTTTGAAGTAAATGTATTTCATGTTTTTATTTAAACATTAACAGCCAACCAACTTGACCACACAGGCTCTCAAAAAATGTTTGAATTAGTATAAAAGTCATTATATCTGTCTTATAAACAAGTGCTGCAACTCTGCATTGTCTTCACCGGAAAGGAAAGAAACAAACCTCTGTGTTTTCGGTGAAATATGAATGTACGCTAAGCAGTTTTAAAATTCATGCCTCATTTTTAAAGGTTTCGTAACAATGAAAAACGAACAAAGTTCTACTATGTTTAT
This sequence comes from Sinocyclocheilus grahami, assembly GCF_001515645.1. NCBI lineage: Eukaryota > Metazoa > Chordata > Actinopteri > Cypriniformes > Cyprinidae > Sinocyclocheilus > Sinocyclocheilus grahami. The sequence goes on along the minus strand of NW_015505637.1, from coordinate 483,315 downwards.
CGCAAATATCTGCTTACTTCTGAAAAGTGGCAGAAGTTATTTAGTCTCTTTTGGAAAAACAATGTCTTACAAACTTGAGCTGTTGTTTGGGTCATGATTTGCTCAAGGTAGTTCAGCTCTAACCAGCATGATCAAGATCTACCACCAACTGAAGTCCATCGTCTCCATCATCTAGGCATGTCTGGCATGGCCAAGCTAGAAATATCAGACGGGTAACTGATAGGCTGCCATCCGTAATCTCATCTACAATCAGACAGGAAATGTCCAGGCTACATGATAAGCTTAAATGAGATAAAACAGACCCTTATAAATAAAGTGTTTTTAAATTATTAATTGACCATACATCATCATAAACAGCCATAATTAAAGATTTGTAAGCAACTTAAAAATTAAGGTTCTTTATTGGCATCTATGGTTCCACAAAGAACCTTTACACTCTAAAAAATGCTGGGTTAAAAGGGTTTTGTCCCAGCGGTTGGGTTGTTTTGATCCAGCTGTTGGGTTGTTTTGATCCAGCGGTTGGGTTGTTTTGATCCAGCGGTTGGGTTGTTTTGATCCAGCGGTTGGGTTGTTTTGATCCAGCTGTTGGGTTGTTTTGATCCAGCTGTTGGGTTGTTTTGAACCAGCTGTTGGGTTGTTTTGACCCAGCTGTTGGGTTGTTTTGACCCAGCTGTTGGGTTGTTTTGACCCAGCGGTTGGGTTGTTTTGACCCAGCGGTTGGCTTGTTTTGATCCAGCGGTTGGGTTGTTTTGAACCAGCTGTGGGGTTGTTTTGACCCAGCGGTTGGGTTGTTTTGAACCAGCTGTTGGGTTGTTTTGACCCAGCTGTTGGGTTGTTTTGACCCAGCGGTTGGGTTGTTTTGACCCAGCGGTTGGCTTGTTTTGATCCAGCGGTTGGGTTGTTTTGAACCAGCGGTTGGCTTGTTTTGATCCAGCGGTTGGGTTGTTTTGACCCAGCGGTTGGGTTGTTTTGGCCCAGCGGTTGGGTTGTTTTGATCCAGCGGTTGGGGTGTTTTGATCCAGCGGTTGGGTTGTTTTGATCCAGCGGTTGGGGTGTTTTGATCCAGCGGTTGGGTTGTTTTGATCCAGCGGTTGGGGTGTTTTGATCCAGCGGTTGGGTTGTTTTGATCCAGCGGTTGGGGTGTTTTGATCCAGCGGTTGGGTTGTTTTGATCCAGCGGTTGGGGTGTTTTGATCCAGCGGTTGGGTTGTTTTGATCCAGCGGTTGGGGTGTTTTGATCCAGCGGTTGGGTTGTTTTGATCCAGCGGTTGGGGTGTTTTGATCCAGCGGTTGGGTTGTTTTGATCCAGCGGTTGGGGTGTTTTGATCCAGCGGTTGGGTTGTTTTGATCCAGCGGTTGGGGTGTTTTGATCCAGCGGTTGGGTTGTTTTGATCCAGCGGTTGGGGTGTTTTGATCCAGCGGTTGGGTTGTTTTGATCCAGCGGTTGGGGTGTTTTGATCCAGCGGTTGGGTTGTTTTGATCCAGCGGTTGGGGTGTTTTGATCCAGCGGTTGGGTTGTTTTGATCCAGCGGTTGGGGTGTTTTGATCCAGCGGTTGGGTTGTTTTGATCCAGCGGTTGGGGTGTTTTGATCCAGCGGTTGGGTTGTTTTGATCCAGCGGTTGGGGTGTTTTGATCCAGCGGTTGGGTTGTTTTGATCCAGCGGTTGGGGTGTTTTGATCCAGCGGTTGGGTTGTTTTGATCCAGCGGTTGGGGTGTTTTGATCCAGCGGTTGGGTTGTTTTGATCCAGCGGTTGGGGTGTTTTGATCCAGCGGTTGGGTTGTTTTGATCCAGCGGTTGGCTTGTTTTGATCCAGCTGTTGGGTTGTTTTGATCCAGCGGTTGGCTTGTTTTGAACCAGCTGTTGGGTTGTTTTTATCCAGCGGTTGGCTTGTTTTGATCCAGCTGTTGGGTTGTTTTGAACCAGCTGTGGGGTTGTTTTGAACCAGCTGTTGGGTTGTTTTGATCCAGCGATTGGCTTGTTTTGATCCAGCTGTTGGGTTGTTTTGAACCAGCTGTTGGGTTGTTTTGAACCAGCGGTTGGGTTGTTTTGATCCAGCTGTTGGGTTGTTTTGACCCAGCTGTTGGGTTGTTTTGATCCAGCTGTTGGGTTGTTTTGACCCAGCTGTTGGCTTGTTTTGATCCAGCAGCTGGGTTGTTTTGACCCAGCGGTTGGGTTACTACGCAGAAGGTTGGGTTAAACATTTAACCCAACCGCTGGGTCAAAACAACCCAACAGCTGGGGCAAAACAACCCAACAGCTGGGGCAAAACAACCCAACAGCTGGATCAAAACAAGCCAACCGCTGGGTCAAAACAGCCCGATTGCTGGGTTTGTCCCTATTTTACCCAGCACTGGGTTGTATTTAACCCAGCATTTTTTAGAGTGTATAAAGGAAACTGTATTAAAAATAAAGGCTCCAAAAGGGCATTTTCTCACAGTTATGTCAAAGAAGAACCATTTTGAGTTGCCCCCAAAAAGAACCTTTCACAGTGAACAGTTCTTGAGCATTTTAATAATCTTAAGATCCTTAAAGGAGCTCCTGTGCAATGGAAAGATTCCATGGATGGTACACTCTAAAAAATGCTCTACCCAGAAGGTTGGGTTAAATGTTTAACCCAACCACTGGGTCAAAACAACCCAATTGCTGGGTTTGTCCCTATTTTACCCAGCATTTTTTAGAGTGTAGAGATAGGGATCCACCTCACCTTATGTGGATCTTCCATGTTCTAGATGCTGAAGCTTTATCCACTGATGAAGTCAAACACAATGACAAAGTAATGTGTTTTTACTTGACGTCCCATTTTCGCCAACCATTAACCATTGGAGTAAAGCACATACACTCTTAAAAACAAGGTTCTAAAAAGGTGCAGTGACTCCGTAGTAGTAGAACCATTGTTGGTTCTATCAGTGGTGACTATGTCAAGGTGATGTCCATATGGCAGAAATGTACAGTAAAAAAATAATGCATTCAAATGTATTCAAACAAACGTGAACACTGTTAACAGCAAAGATCATACAGTATCTCACAGGAGTGAGTACACCCCTCACATTTTTGTAAATATTTTATTATATCTTTTCATGTGACAACACTGAAGAAATTACACT
>NW_015505637.1:475100-479577 GCF_001515645.1 Sinocyclocheilus grahami | reverse complement strand
ATTTAAGACGTAATAAAACAGATGATGAACACTATTAACGCCATTGATTATATGTTGCAATCAAAAGTGTAGCAAAATTTGGTAGTTTATGTTGTTTCAGGGTTGGCATCATCTGATGTCCTCTGAGGGGTTGGCATCATCTCTTCTCAGGTGTTCGGCCATCTCAGATCTTCATAAGAGTTGGATCCAGACTGAAGCTTGTGTAAATCCTAGTTACCTCAGGTGCCAATCCCGTGGCAGAAACAGAGAAGCAAATAGAGAAAAATTAGCGTAGCTGCTGTTCAAATCAAGCAAAAAATCATAATGTGCATTTGATCAGATATAACAAGGTTATGAGATTATGAGACGAGACATTATGTGAATGCTTGGTTAAAGAGATGTGTCTTGTAATCTAGATTTAAACCAAGAGAGTGTGTCTGTACCCCGAACATTATCAGCAAGGCTATTCCAGAGTTTAGGAGCCAAATGCGAAAAAACTCGACCTCCTTTAGTGGACTTTGCTATCCTAGGAACTACCAAAAGTCCAGAGCTTTGCGACCTTATGGAGCGTGATGGATTGTAGCGTGGTAGAAGACTAGTTAGGTACGCAGGAGCTAAACCATTTAGGGCCTTATAAGTAAGTAGTAGTATTTTGTAACTGATACGCAACTTAATAGGTAGCCAGTGTAGAGAAAAATTGGGGTAATATGATCATATTTTCTTGACCTGGTAAGGACTCTAGCCGCTGCATTTTGGACTACCTGTAGCTTGTTTATTGAAGATGCAGGACAACCACCTAGCAGTGCATTACAATAGTCCAGTCTAGAGGTCATGAATGCATGAACTAGCTTTTCTGCATCAGAAACGGGTAATATGTTTTGTAGCGTGGCAATGTTTCTAAGATGGAAGAATGCTGGTTTTGTAACATGGGAAATATGATTTTCAAAAGACTAGTTGCTGTCTAATATCACACCCAAATTTTTGACTTTAGAGGAAGTAACAGTACATCCCTCTAGATGCAAATTGTAATCTAAGAGATTCTGTGTACTATTTTTATTTTTTTTGTCTAATAAGTAATATCTCTGTCTTATCAGAATTTAATAGGAGATAAAAATTATTGGCCATCCAGTCTTTTACATTTTTTACACTATCTGTTAGCTTAGATAATTTTGAAGTTTCATCTGGTATTGTTGAAATTTATAGCTAGTTGAGTATCAACAACATAATGGAAACTAATCCTGTATTTTCTAATAATATTACCAAGGGGCAACATGTATATTGAAAATAGCAGAGGGCCTAAGACATATCCTTGTGGCACTCCATACTTTACTGGCATTAATTGAGATGATTCCCCGTTTAAATAAACAAAGAATTTCTATATTTATTATACATAATGTAGTTCCTTGTCGGAAATTCCAACTGTGTAGCTGGTCAATAGCTGGTAAAAACAGCTGTTACCTGGTTTGTTGGAGGTCCAAGATGGAGCACACCTGCTACTCTATCCCAAAACACAGCTACCAAACTTAAACTTGAGAGTTTGTGTAGACTAAAACTTGTTTACAAGCCATAGTGATGTTCAGTTTACGAACTGTGAAAAACTGAAACTGTTTCTGAATGATTCATTTCAGTCCTTATCTTATAAATGGAAAGGTAAAGGAAATTTGTTGGTCAGAAAGACCCAACAAATTTGGTCAGATGTTGGTCAGAAAGCCATTGAACATCTAGACAAAAAACTTGAACAGTTACCAAATATTTTCTCAATTGTGGTCATAAAACTGAAGGCAAACTCTTTGCCACTAAGAGAGTTGGCAGTGGTTGTAGTATGAATGTGTAGTCACGTGTTCATTTAAATTCCTAAACTGGACAAATTAACTTCCAGGTCTGCGTTTTGTACTCCACTTGATTCAAGATTTATAGTAAGAAAATTTGAGTGCAGTAGAGGAACTTGAATGCATTCCAGCTCAATGAGGTCTTGCTGTTTAATTATTAATATGTTGATTTTTGTCAGTAGATGTGTAGATTGTGCATAGCTACAGGCTGTATTGTTGTTGTAAAGGGGCATTAGGTCCCTGCGTGTCTTGAGTTGGCATCAGTGCTATTATTCCTGCCCTGGTCTCAACAATTTGCTATTAGCATTGGTGGTGAACCAACACTGATATTGCCAGGATTTCTCTTTTACAGAGCATTTCTTGAGTATGGAAAATTATTTGTATTAGCTTTTTTTTTTGCATGACAAAAGCTTTCAGCTTTTTGTAGGCACATTTGAGGCATCTTAAGGACAGTGGGTTCAGTGGGTTGTATGTATGTGTATATATATATATATATAAAAGGTAATTTGTGCACTTTTCCCCGCTGATGTTAGAATACTTTTTCTATTCCATATGGCAATTAAATCTCATTCATAGGTTGATATCCCTTAAAAGTGTAAACACTTTGGAGCTTTCAAAACATTTAGTGTGTTTAAACATCCCAACCAGTCCAATATAGCAACGGCTCAACCAATGGCCCAAGTTGGGGGCGGGGCTGAATGTTTGGCTGACCAATGGCAGATAAAGCAGTGTTTGGGGAAACCTGTTCAAAACTCAGTTTTATGGGGTATCAAGTGTAACCAGACTGTGGACTGAATGAATAATATGGTATGAAATGCAGTATTTGATGACAAAAATGCAGTAAATTACTAAGTTCTTCACAGAATGTGCATTTTGTGAATGAAATGCATTAATGACATGCTGAGTTATGAAAGAATTTGGATTAAATGTGTTTTGTGATCTAGAGACAACCCCTTTTGTGAACATTTTCATCCATTTTGTGAACGAAAAGCATTTTGTGCCATGCTGGGTGCATTTTGTCCTCAAATTTATTTTCCATTTATTACAAATGAACATTCCAATTTTCCAGTGTGCAATTAACAATTTGTAGACAAATGCATTTTGTGACATGATGAGAGCATTTTATTCACAAATTTGTTTTCTGTTGTTCATGATATGAAATTCACCTTTACATTCACAAATAGAAGGAAATTTCATGCACAAAATCAGTTTTAAGTTTCACATAACATGAAGTGCTTCTGCTGACATGTGACTGTGCTACTGTCTAATTGCATTTTGCCATGCAATACTGTGTTTTGTCACAATTCATTCAGTTCACATAATTAGTCAGGTTATGCTTTGTGCCCTATACAGTTCACTGCTAATGATGCAGAAGTTTACACTTTCAACTCCACAAATCCATGCGGCAAAACTTAAGACAGAAATAAATTGATAAACCTCAGCAGTGCATGAAGGTTAGTCACTCTTACAGCAAAGTATGAAACTTAAAGGGCTAGTTCACCCAAAAATGAAAATTAGACTGTGTTTTACTCACCCTCGAAGCATTTTAGGTGTATATGACTTTTTTCTTTCGGACGAATCCAGTCGGAGTTATATTAAAAATTGTCCTGGCTATTCCAAGCTCTATCAATGCAGTCTGCGGGTGTTGCAGTTGAACATCTTCAGTGTATGAGAGTCAGCGGAAGTGAGAGAAAAGTGTTTATTACGTTTGAAATATGAATATTTTTTAGAGATGCACCGATCGATCGGCCAAGGATCGGTGATGCCGTACCACGCAGTGGAAAAGCGCCATTAGTGGAGTGCACAAGCCGCACTCAGTCTCAAACAGCTTGTGAGCCACAAATACCAAAATGAGTGGCTAACTGCGCTAAAACGGTCAAATACATACAAAATTATGTCAAAATGCCCGTTTTGGCGAGTATCCAGTTAAACACAGTCGGTTTTGGAACGTTAAATAGTTGAGAAAGAGAACGCATGTTGTGTAACAGTATATTGGGTCCGTGGATAAACTCTTAAAGGGACCGCAGTCCAATATACCTGCTGCTGTCTGTCATGTTAATCAAAGAACAAAAGACAAAGACAATTATTTTCTGCTCTTGACTGAATACGTTTTATAACTTTAATGGTAAGCATTAATCTGTATTTCATTTTTACAATGAAGACTTCAGAAATTAAAGTAATCAAATGTAAATTAACACTGGATGTGTTATTTTACATTTGATTACTTTAATTTCTGTAGTATTTCTTAACTGAATAAAAACGTACTTAACCTGAAAAACTTAGTTTCATAGCTCTCTTTATTCTATTGCATTTATTTGTGCTGTTGTTTGCAATTTTTATTACTTATTTTATTACTTATTTTATTTTATTGCTGACTTTTTACTTTTTTATGAAAATAAAACTTTGCGTTGAAGAAAAGTAGATTTTTGTTTGTATATGCTGTCAATTATAGTTCTTAGAAAGAAAATCGGAATCGGCAAAAATCGGTATCGGCAGATTACACTAACAAAAAAAATCGGTAATCGGAAAATTGCAATCGGTGCATCTCTAATATTTTTCTTTAAAAAACACATGGATTCGCTACAGGGGGCCTTTATTCATCCCCCGGAGCCGTGTGAGGCACGTTTTATTATGAATGCGCGAGCTTTATTTGACGACTTGTGGACTGT
>NW_015505637.1:448188-475041 GCF_001515645.1 Sinocyclocheilus grahami | reverse complement strand
TGTTAATATACAATCTTTTATCCTGATGGACGGCAACAACAGCTATCCAAATAGTATATATTCAGACAGTTTGATTAAAAGTGATGTAATCCAATATATTCAGTCTGCCTGTAAGAACAGACTTATTGGTTTCCAGATCTTGTTGAAAATGGACAATTTATCTTTTAATATAAATCTCAGTTCTTCCAAATGTAACACATTTCCCAGTTCCCTTGCCCACATCTCAAAAGTAGGGACAGAATCTGCTTTCCACATCTGTAAGATCAGTTTTTTTGCAAGTAACATGCAGAGCGAAATAGCCTGTGTTTGATATTTACTGCAAAAGGCATTTTCTGCACCTAAAAGTCCAATACAAGGCTCAGGCTCCAAGTCGACAGAATACACTTCAGAAATAAATTTAAATATACATTTCCAAAATGGCTGAATTTTACTACATGACCATAAAGAATGAAACAGGGTGCCTTCTAATATTTTACACTTATTACAGAGTGGGGAAATTGTGGGATAAATTTTATGAAGTTTTAATTTAGAATAATGAAGCCTATGAATTACCGTAAACTGAATCAAATTATGTCTTGACTGAATACGTTTTATAACTTTAATGGTAAGCATTAATCTGTATTTCATTTTTACAATGAAGACTTCAGAAATTAAAGTAATCAAATGTAAATTAACACTGGATGTGTTATTTTACATTTGATTACTTTAATTTCTGTAGTATTTCTTAACTGAATAAAAACGTACTTAACCTGAAAAACTTAGTTTCATAGCTCTCTTTATTCTATTGCATTTATTTGTGCTGTTGTTTGCAATTTTTATTACTTATTTTATTACTTATTTTATTTTATTGCTGACTTTTTACTTTTTTATGAAAATAAAACTTTGCGTTGAAGAAAAGTAGATTTTTGTTTGTATATGCTGTCAATTATAGTTCTTAGAAAGAAAATCGGAATCGGCAAAAATCGGTATCGGCAGATTACACTAACAAAAAAAATCGGTAATCGGAAAATTGCAATCGGTGCATCTCTAATATTTTTCTTTAAAAAACACATGGATTCGCTACAGGGGGCCTTTATTCATCCCCCGGAGCCGTGTGAGGCACGTTTTATTATGAATGCGCGAGCTTTATTTGACGACTTGTGGACTGTTCAACTGCAACACCGGCTGACTGCAATGATAGAGCTTGGAATAGCCAGGACAATTTTTAATATAACTCCTACTGGATTCGTCTGAAAGAAGAAAGTCATATATACCTAGGATGCTTCGAGGGTGAGTAAAACACAGTCTAATTTTCATTTTTGGGTGAACTAGCCCTTTAAGCTTCTTCACCTTGAAGAGACCTCACTTTGCAACACAACGCTCAAAAGAAGCATGTGCTTCCAGAGTTCCCTTTGCATTTTCATTCTTTTCATAAACAGGCTGTCCTTGCAGACGGCAAAGACATACATGGCACACACCCATGCTTGTATGGCTTAGCAGGCACACCCTGTACCTCTGCCTCAGCAGAACGACGATGGCGGCCTATTGATCCCAGCTTGAGTAGGTTTTCCCAGCGGAGCGCCGTATGCTCACTCCAGAGCACACTTCATTCTGAGGACGGCTCTGCGCAGGCAGTCTGGATCAGTGGTTTGCTGTGCAAGCGGGAGTCTGCATGTGATCTATAGGGAGATGTGACTCTGCAGAGAGAACTCAAGCTCTTCATCAATAACACTAACAAATAGGCTTCTTTCTTCGGGATGCTCAAACTTTTCCTCCTCCGCCGTAAGACTGCTGTCTGCAGCCTTTCCATTGACTTTCTCTTGAGTCGATATGAATCCAGTATGTAGGAAGGGGCTGCAGACTGAAGTCTTGAGATGGAAGAAGAAAGATGATTGTAGATCAGCCTATGTATTTGTTTGATTGTTAATTTGTCTCTTTTGCCATTTTTAATGTATTTCAACCCTGTTAATTAGAACAGGTATTTAGAACATTTTAATATTCCATCAGTGAGGTGAGGAGTAAAGATTTGGGTGAATCTCAAGAGCCTGTGTAAGAACATATGAGGGCCATTTTTTTATTTCGTTAAAATTAGCATCAATTATAGACAGAACAATAAATTATGTAAATTAGGACTATTAGTTGATTTAAACGTTTAATTGCCCATAATAGGATTTTGTGTAATTATAAAAGGTTACATTATATTACACAAATTATTAGGTTACACATTTTATGACACATTTCTTGTGATTATACTGATTTGTAAGTCAGTTTCTTTGGATAAAAGCATTTGCTAAAAAAATTTCCTCACAAATTTGCAAGCCCCTGTTGCTCTCAAATAACAGCAGCACACAGACGTCAGCCCCGCTGCTTTATCCTGCAGAGTCAGACGGCTGTAATTAAGCACAGGTCCACACAAAACCATACATTGTGTTTATGAGACCCACATGCATCTGGATGTCTATTACCCAGAGGGAAATGCAATAGTTGCAGACAAACTTTTGACCTTCAGATCGGAAATCCTTCCTGTAAAGGCTTCTTTGTAGTGGGACCTTTATGTCTGAAGTAACCTTTGCCTTAAAATTCATTGTAAAATGGCTCAGAAATGTGAAGTTAGTTCTCAGATGGCACTCTTTTATATTTTGTTTTCATATGCAATGACATTTTTAAAGACTTCAGAATCCAAATGCATTTTACGGCCACTTTATTTGTCTTTGTCTTGACACTCTGTGGAAGCGAACCATCTGAAAATAACGGGAGCTCATGTTGCCTGTAGGAACCTGTACGAAGGAGGTACAGTATGCCTATTAGAGGAGGTGTTTATTATGTTGAATGACTAATAAATGGACTAAAACCTTTCATCTGTTTTCAAGGAGCACATTACACACACTCGTACATAAAGCCAAGACAGATCTGTCTGCGAGATCACGTCGTCGAAGAAGTTTATTTGTGTGTATTATTACGCAAGTAAAACCAAACATGCTGAGACTAGAAGTCGCTTCAAAGTGGACTTTTTTATTTAAGATGGACTGGAATGACAGAAGCCTTGATGCTTAGTCTTCCAGAACTGACTTTTTATTATTTATCTCACAATTCTGACTTTTTTTTTAATAAACTTGCAGTTCTGACTTTTCTCACAATTGCAAGTTTATATCTCACAATTCAGACTTTTTTCTTGCAATTGTGATCACAATTTATATCTGATGACTTTTTTCAGAATTGCGAGTTATAAACTCCAATTCTGAGGGAAAAAGACTGTTTTCTTACAATTGGGAGTATATATCTCACAATGAGGTTTGCACAAAATTGCTGAAGTTAAATGCAAATTTCATGCATCGTTTAATGAAGAACTCTTAATTTATGAATCTTTTTTGTCAGGCCCCTCTCTCTATACAGCTTGTTTTGTTTGATGTACTACTTTAAATGACACTAGGTAACTTTTTTAATCAGAAAGTTCACTAATGGATGTTTTTAAAAATGTGTCACCAGGAATAATCTTACATTTTTATCAAAAATTGAAATGACAATTCTTATGTTATATTGATGTTGAGTTGCCATAGATACGGGTATTGCAAAAAAAAGAATAAATAGCCACTAAAATCACACAAAAAAAAGAGAAATTATATTTAAAGCCATCATGAAATGAATTAATCTATTAATCTATTTTCCAAATGCATGTCATTGCACTCACTGTGAACGATTCATCCATTTACTGTTGTTAATTTTTAAATGTCATAACTCATGAAAAGACAGATTTCTCTGTGGTGAGGTATGCCAGACTTCTTCAATCGTTTTGTCTGCTTAAACCCTTTCTTACAATTGACTGTGAGCTCGCATTCAGATCACCATTCAATCAGCAAGCGACGGAGAGAACAACCTCCTGCCCTACATGTAGTCTTTTCACTCAGATGTACACCACAATACTGAAAAATAAGATCTATCTCTGCTTCCGTTTCATTGTGACAAAGAACATATTTTCTTGTCATATGATTTTGGAATCAGAGATATTTCTTGACTGCTTTGACTGAGAATTACCCTCAGTCAAATTCATCTGTAAGTGTGCAGATAGTCTTTCAGCGGTGTCGATGGGTGTGATGTCTGGGAATTAGTGCACTGAGTATTGTCAGGTCATTTGTCGACACAAGCAAACCAGACGAAGGGAGTTTAGGTCTGTATAAAGCCTTAACTCTCAAGACATTCAAAGAGAGATTTACTCCCTTTTTGCACCAGATTACGGTGTTTATTCAGATGAAGTCATGCCATTCATAACTGTACGGTGGCTTTCAACTGTTGGTCTCTTCTGTAAAAATAACCGCGTATGGGTTTGGATCAAAAGGAGGCTGAGTAAATGGTAACAAAATATAATTTTGAGTAAACTATCTCTTGGTATGATTCATATTCATATGTAAGTGTCTGTGTAATTGCATTCATAAGGATGTCAAAGGCTCATGGTCTCTGTCCCGCAGCCGCTGTGAATTCTTTCTCCATGTGGGGTCTGTGGATGTGTTGCACTAGTCAGGCGTGACGGACCCCCTGGTGCTCAAATCTGTAGTCTCTGTTTGCGGAGGGCCGAATAGTGCCGCCCCGTCTGCGTTCTTCCCCGTAGCATTTTAATGATGCATTTGTTCAGGAGAAAACCCACATCACTCATCCCTGCTTCTCTTGACAGTGTTTCCCCGGCGACCAATTATCCCATCTAACTTTTGGGGGTGACCTTTGACCTTTAGCAACCGAAATAAAGGAAGGGGAAAGTGTGGGTGGACGTAACTGAAGGATGCGGTTTTAGAGAGGATAAAGAGATAATGGTAGGATATATTGTTTGTGTCGACTGCATACAGTTAAGCAACACTGCTGCCAAATAAAACAAACAAACAATAAATATATTATTTAAATAATTTAAATTAAATTCCTTGCGGAGTTTCCTAAATGTAGTTTCGACTAGCAAATACTAGTCAAAACTACCTTTAGGAAAAATACTAGTTTTGACTAGCAAATATGTAAATATAATAATATAGTTTCTGTGAATCTGGTGTTTGTTTCAATGAATTATTCCAAAACTAATTCAACAACTGTTGGCATCATTACTCAAACATGTTAATGCAACGTGACATTTTTCACAATAACATTTTAACATTTAAATTTTTTTTGCAATATTGTTGATTTATTAGTTTGTTATACTGTCCATATAATTAAAATATATTAAATACCATTCTTCCTTCTGTTAATTTAGTTAAAAATGTTGTGGAAAACATGGCTAGATTTTTTTTTTTTACTCTTTATTTTTTTTATGAAATATCCTGGTAACAATAAATTTGAAAAAATAACTGCATGACATTGTAATATTAAATACATAAAATATATATTTACATGTAATAAATAGCCAATACAAAAACTATTGAGTGATTTAAGATTATATATTCCATTATATTTTCAGGCTTTTGAAAATATGCAATATATCAAATATGTGTAAAAATGTCTCTTATGTATTTAATATCACAGCATCATGCAACACTTGACCCATTAATACGAGCACACTTGCTACTGGTACATGTGACTAGCCGGGACTTACATATTGTTGCCCTTTCGTTGGTTTAATTGCTTCTGTTGTCCTCATTTGTAAGTCACTTTGGATAAAAGCGTAAGCTAAATGATTGTGTAAAAGTGAATATTTTAAAAGCCTAAAAAATATAATGTGATAATTTTATATTTTTAGCTATATTGTCTGGCTCTAACTGTATTGTGAGCGCTACAGTGGGAGTGAACGGAGTAGGTATACCAGAGAATCATAAACTTGTAATTAAATGCCAGCATAAGCCATAACCAGTGCTCAGTGTGAAATTATGATTTGCTGGGGCAAATATGACCAGAACTATCCCCGGGGGAACTTACTAGGAAGCCACAAGTACAGACAGTGTCAATGAGACCACAGTGTACGTGCCTCCGAAACTACTGAGAGTAATTACATAACCGAAAGACATTTTAAAATGGCTATGTGATCATTTCACTACAGAGAAGTTATTGACATGACAGAGGTAGTGGTGCACATATTCATATCTACGACAAGAAATGCCATTACGGTGCTGTTGCCCTTCACATGCAAATCTGTTAAACCAAGTCTTCTTCACTTGAATGAGTTCAGATCTGGAGAATAGAGGAACGTGTCTGAGACTTTGATGAGCTTGTGTTGTTTTTCCTCGTGCAGGACACTGAAACAGCACACAGCTGCAGCTGTTCTGCACTCTTAGTCACGCTAAGTGTTTGTTAAATGCTATTGTGACGTTTCCAGGGCTTTTTCAGCTGTCAGATTTAATCATGACAGCATGCAAAAATGTGCGGATTTTATGAATAACCTTCATTACATAAACAAGCCAATTCACCTCTTACTGTATACGTCGGCGTAATATGAGCTCAGTTTGCTACCATACCCATAATAATTTTGCAGTATGCATGCATACTTTGAGCACAATGCACATTTTCCGTATGCAAGGAATGTGCGGATGACATTAATTGCCATAATGGACATAAGTATTTTTACAGAATTAGAATAAAAATACAGTATACAAGGTAACCTTTTTTGTGTTGTTTTCATTTTTTGTTTTGATAGGTTTTTTTGTGCTTATGTTTTTTGTTTGCTATTTTTTGCTTTGTGTTTTTTTCCCCATCATTTTTCTTTTTGTTTTATTTTAGTTTGTTTATTTTACATTTTTGTTTTGTGTTGTGTTTTTTATGTTTTTGTCATTTTTGTTTTGTTTAATTGTTTGTTTTGTGTTGTTTTTTTGTCTCTGTTTTGTTTTGTGCAATGCTTCCTTGATTCTAATTTGTAGTGCAGTTTAAAAATATTATCAGCAAAAGGAACAAATATTTTAGTGCACCTATGTCCTGTCTTTTGTCAAGGAAAGTAACAAAGCGTCAACTAATCCCAGTAGGTTAGTGCACTGGTGCCAAGCACTGCTTGAAAATCTTAGTAACCAGATAATCAACTCAAACGATTAGCCTCTTGATGTTAGGCACTGCATATGGAAACAGCACATGAGCAGAGATAAAGGATTTAGCGTGTTGGATTATTTGCAGGATTTGTTTTTTTATAAAGATTACAGTTTTAGCCAATGTGTTTTATATGGGCGTATTATCCTCCTCCTAAATAATCTCTTTATATTTGATGTTTTGATAATACAAATGGGACACATCATTTACATTACATTTTCATTTAGCAGATTTAACAATAGATCCGACAGACAGACATAATCCTGCCTACCACAGTTATGACCGGATTTCCTTTTCGTTCATTCCACTTTAAATGAAAGTAAAACAGCAGTAGTTTCCTTTAGGATATCAGAACTATAACCTTGAGTCACAGTTTCTCTTGTGACTCATTTATCACACAGAAATGCTGTGCTTTGATGCGAGCTGGCTAGTATTGATTCTTTGAGTGTTTGTGTGTGTGTTTTACTGAGCGTGCCATTGTTAGAGCTCCACGACAAACAGAACTCGCTTTAATGAGTCGCGCTGAAAAGCCAAAGTGGCCTTGGTTCAGTGACAGGCGATCAATGGGCGTCACTCTGAAGTAGTTTAAGCAAAGTCTGCCAAACTGGAGCCGCGGCATATTTTGGCGGGAACAGGAGCCAATCAGCAGACAGCTGCTGGTCTCCTGAAGGCATTTCGATTGCTTTGTAGACGCAGATAAGCTTTGGTCGGTTAATGATTCTCTTCAGATGCACAAAGCATTGCAGTTTCAATTACAAAGTTGTTAGAAAACATGAAGAACTAGTCTTTATTCTGAACTGGAATGATTTGGATTGGTGATGATTTTTGTCCATTAATGATTCTTGTACGAGGGATGGGGAACTTATGGAATATAATGATATTGGTTCCATTATTGATTCTTTTACTACTTTTGAGGATTGAGAAATATTTGTAAAAGTACATTTATTGTTTTAGATATAACGTTAGAAATACATTTAATGTAATCCTTGCAAAACATGTGTCTATGCAGACGTCTTAATGCAGCGCAGAAATTGCATTAATGCAGTACTGTATATTGAATAAAATCATATGCCATTACTTAAACTACGTATGATTCACTAAAAAGAATCGGTTCATAAGTCAATAAAGGAACGGTTCACCCAAAAATTAAAATTTGCTGCAAATGTGCTCCCCCTCAAGCCATCCAAGATGTAGATGAGTTTGTTTCTTCGTCAGGTTTGGAGAAATGCAGCATTGCATCAGTGTCTCAGCAATGGATGCTCTGCAGTGAATGGGTGCCGTCAGAATGAGAGTCCAAACAGCTGATAAAACCATCACAATAATCCACAGCACTCCAGTCCATCAGTTCACATCTGGAGAAGACAAAAGCTCAAACTAATCCAGCATTAAGGTGTTTTTACCTAAAATACATTGAGTCTATAATCCATAATAACACTTCCTCCAGTGAAAAAGTGCATCTGCTGTTGTCTCTCACATCACAATCCAGCCACATATGTGTTCAGAGCTGTTTAAACGCTGCTTGATCTGTGCAGATTTCTCTCCTGATTCAGACTTTTTCAGATGTCTTTTTGATAATGGAGGAACTGTCATTATGGATTATGGACTCATATCTTACTCATATTTTGAGTGGTGTGGATTATTGTGGTTTTTATCAGCTGTTTGGACTCTCATTCTGACGGCACCCATTCACTGCAGAGCATCCATTGCTGAGACACTGATGCAATGCTGCATTTCTCCAAATCTGATGAAGAAACAAACTCATCTACATCTCTGATGGCCTAAGGATGAATACATTTTCAGCAAATTTTAAATTTTGGGTGAAATATTCCTTTAATTCTGAAATCGGACATAGTATTTTTTTGATTCACTACAAAGAATCTGTTCATGAAATGTCATTTGTTTGGGATTTTAAGGTTACTGTAGTAGATGAAACTGTCCGTCTCTTTCCCATGTGTTTTACTCTCTCTTTTCCTCTGTTTCTTCTACACTGGTTCCATAAACAGAGAAAGTGTAGATATGTAAATAATGGATTTGAGATGGCCAGGAGTGTATTTTAGTTGTTCAAATAACTGTCACAGCAGCATGACCGATCTGAGGCCTTGTTGCAATACACCACCTCCTCTGTGCCCCTCCCACCCGCTCACTGTGGCCCCGCCCACCTGCTGCCTGTGCTAACCCTGGTGACTCATTAACAGATGCCATTCACATGTTTGTGTGACAGCATTCGCCTTTTCCTCTGTTATCCTGTGGAATGTAAACATTAGTAACTTGGGGGGGGGGTTAGCATAGCAAAGGCTTCAGCAGATCCCACAATGCAGTGCTGCGTTGGGGCTCGTCCCTCTGGTTGCCTTTCCAAGGCCTCCACACCATTTGAGTTATAATCCCAACAATCCCTGTACTATTCATCATAAAGACTGACTCCTTTTTCCCAATCTGTACAGTTTTCCGTGTACATGAGTAAGATGTCCCTCTCCTCTCAGCCTCACAGTAGCGTTTTCTGGTTTGATGTGTTGTAATGTGAGGGATGGGCTTACTGCTAACACTTTCCATAAACGGGGTTCAAACTGGTATCTCATTCTTTTTAATGCAGTCCTTTAATCACTTTTTTTTTCTTTAATTCACTGATGAAGAATTATTTTTAAATTATTTAATTAATTAAATAGTGGTTGACCGATATTAATTTCTTGATGGTTGATATAAGGCCTATATATATATATATATATATATATATATATACACACAAACCACTGATTCCAGATAGAGTTTTAATTAAATTTTTTTGTTATTTAAAAAAAGTTTAAATAATAATAATATTAGTAATATTAATTAGGACTTGTCAATATGAGCAAAAATTCTGATCTCTAACTCTGTATTTTTTGGCTGATTTGCAGTGTACGGTATATATATCGCTATTTTGTATTTGGATTAAACAAATAAATAAAGTGAATGTAACCATATATTATGTGCAAAAAAGGGTTCAAATCACATTACATTCTAACACTGTTACATTGCAATCTAAGAACAAAAATAATGTTTTTAAAGCAGACGTTGAATTTACTAAACTAAAAATTTAAATAATAAAAAAGCACAGAATAATTGAGTAAAAAGGCTATTTTGATTATCCCATTAGAGTCACTTTACAGTTAGTGCTATCATACAAATACACTTACTTGCAGGTTTAGAATTCTACATATGCCACATTTATTGTCCAACTACAAATATTTCAGCAAAATGTATATTTTAGTTCATATTTCATTCTCCGTCTGGCGGCGCTCGTTCTAAATGAAGTCTGTGAAGTTTAGCGGAGAGCACCACAAAGCAGAAGGCTCATGCACTTCTGACAGCAAAATGGAAATATTTCAATGGCTTTCTAACATTTACAGATGGAGAATATGCCTGCGAAATGTAAGTTATTCATTTTAGGAAAACAGCACATATCAAACACTTTAAACAGCTCGTCTCTGTCAGTGGCACACGCAGCCCTATAAACTATAGGCTACTATATCTTACGAGTTTTTTAAAGCCCTTCATATAAAGCTTGTCACATGTTTAGAACAAATTGTAGTATGCACTTTCTCCGCAGCAGCTCAGTCTGTGTCCTCCCTAGATATTTTTTCACATGCGCTCCTATCAACTCGAAATTGACGGTACTGCTTCATACCGTATCGCTTATTAAAAATAAATCGATATATCGTACAAACTCGATATACCGCCCAGCCCTAATATTAATAATAGTAGTAAGTTTCATATACAGCATACAACCATTCAGAAATATATACATATATATATATTTATACAATGTGTATATATATATATATATACACATTTAAATAAATAAGTACAGTAAAAACAATCATATTGTAAAAAATATTACATTTTAAAATATTCTATGTGAATCTCTGTTAAACTGTAATGTGTTTCTGTGATGTGCAGCTGTATTTTCAGCATCATTCCTCCAGTCTTCAGTGTCACATGATCTTCAGAAATCAGTATAATATGCTGATCTGCTGCTCGAGAAACATTTCTGATTATTATCAATGTTGAAAACAGTTGTGCTGCTTAATATTTTTGTGGAAACCATGATGCATTTTATTTTTGATGAACAAAAGTTCAAAAGAACCGCATTTATTTGAAATATAAATCTTTCATAACATTATACATGTCTTTACTCTCTCTTTTGATTAGTTTAATGCATCTTTTCTGAATTAAAGTGTTCAAATCTTAGTTACCCCTAACTTCTATGTTTATTCAGTAACACCAAAATAATAAAAGAGTCCGGCACAATAATATTTAATCTGATTTCCCAAGGTGAACCACCAGCCTTTTCTGAGTCAATCACCACCTTTCACTGACACATTGTTGAAGAAAGTTATACCCTCTTCATGGAAAGTGCCAGTAATACTGTGATTCATGAGGACGTGGACTGTTCAGAAACCACCAGACAGAGTGAAGACTCCTAGAATACCTCCCTCCGTCCTTTAGTCTAGTACAAAAATACATTATATGCTTGTCAAGTGCCTTCAGCAAGGCGTTCGCACTCCATAGGCCTAAATTTGCTGACTTTTTATTACGGTTTGTTTGTTCCACATAGATCTTATCCCAGAAATCTGCTTTTCCACTCGTTAGATGTACACATTCCTTTGCTGTTGACTAATAGTAATTAGGGTTGTGCCGATAGACGATGCCATCGTCCATCGCCAATGGCTGATAGACATCACTATGTTGAGCGAGCATCGTGACCCCCCCCCATTCCCCCGCATCCCAATACCGTGTTCGGAAAGAAAATTACGTTTAGGCAGAACCCCTAAAGGGGAATAAATACGAGATGGGAGGAAAATATATATTTCAATATTTTCCTCGCAGTTATATAATTGGGTAATTATACTACATATATATGTCGGCATCAGGGAGCCGCTATTATACCTGGCATTGAAGCTGGCATCGTGCTTTTGAATGCACGATCGCTTTTAGTTTCACTTTCGTGATCGCACGTACTCTGTTTATACTATGGAGCGGCAGTACTTGCCACACATTTTACAAGATTATGTGTTTGTCAGTGGTACTGAGGATCTACAAATCATTCGCCATCGACCTCAGTCATCTCTCCTTACTCTGTTTATGTGGTAAGTGAAATTTTATGTACTGTAATGTAACAGTTGTAGTGTCGCGCCGCGCCGCATCAGCTAAAGTCTGTCTACACTAGGCGCGTTTCCATTACCCTTCAAATTGCGCAAATTGAAATTGCGAATTGAAAATACGCCTAATAGAAACGCGTCAATTTCGCAAAAACGGCCATATATTGCAAAAAAGTTTTTACGCTCGCATGAGGTGGTTTTTCAGGCAATGCGAAAAAGGATTAATTCGCAGATCTGCAATGGAAACAGCTTTTTCGCATTTACAGGTCACATGGCGTATGTAAAAAGTCATATGATCATTCTTCAATGTACTATAACGTCCAAGAAACACATCATACGTGGCCGCGCTCCAGTATAAGGGGCTTTCCCTACCATTAATGCTTAGACTATTTACACTGCACACGTCTGCGGTGCAGTGTGGCTCTGATACGGCCACTGAAGCTGATTGCGGCCACAATGCTTGTGTTTATTCCAGAATCCAGCCGCGCCATGCAGGTTTCTGAAGCAGCTCTCTGTGCTGCTTCTGTGAAGATACACGCATACGCCTCCTTTGAATAAATATAGCCAAAATCCGTCAAAATCCCACCAAAATCCGTTGCCATGACTTCTCACGAGAGGCAAAAGGTTACGTTTTAGTCACATAACATTGGTTAATGGAAAACGCCATCATTTCGCAATACTTTTTTATTTTCATTTATAAAATATCGCCAAAGTTTTGCACAAATCTATAATGGAAACGCGCCTGTCGTGACTCATTTTTTGCTGCTCATTTGGTGGTGTTTAAAGGCAGCTGATCCAGCGGCAGATCCTGAATCCAGAGCTGCCAGCCTAAGAGTCCGAGAGACACAAAGACTCTAGTGTCACTGCAGGCCACTGATGATGGGGGGCTGGGCAATGAAAACGCCACCGAGCACACAATTAAAACACCCAAGATAAAGCAGGAATGCTTTCTGTGAAGCCTCTATGTATTATGCATGATTTGTATTGTGTTATGAAGGCATCCAACACTCGTTCTAATATACAATGACATTTGTATTCTGTTTTCTTAAATTATTTTTTACCACAGCTATAGTCCATCACAGTGCATTTCTATCCCAAACCAGGCTCACTGGAAAAAAGATACCTGTGGTGACATTTCTGCAAAATATTACGTTGCTGCTTGCACACTTTCAAAGTGAAATGTCAGAATCATATGAGCTACCGAACAAACCTTCTGTGTACCGTATAGTCAGTGGCACTAAAAGCATATTCAGTTTTATCCAAAAAAAGAAGAACGTGAATCTGGCAGTTTTATTACATTGGTTGTTTGGAAATGAAATGACTGGTGAGTGGTGCTAAAAGGTCTATCACACTATATAGACCTTTAAAATAACATACCACCTACACTAAACCCGACCCTAAACCCAACTGAAAGAAACAAAAGCACCTCACATCACAAGTGTACCAGGTGCGCTACCAAGCAAGTTTACTACTTCAGAAAAGCCGTACATATGGAGCTATGTGATGCGAATGTTGTGAGGTTGTTCAATGAACCGCATGAAAATAAGACTTTATTAATGGAGATTCTGCCCCTGTAACCATAGTTTGTGTGAATAGCGTTCATTTCAGCTGAAAAATGCTATAGAGCTGAAAAAATAACTTTTTCGTTCGAATCAGATATTGACAAAACTCGACTACTGATGTTGATCATGTGTTTTGATACTGATATGTAAGATGCAACTCTTAATAGGAGAGAATTAAATGAATGTATTACCAACAAAACATGTGCAAGTCCAAAATTAACTCCACAATTGTGTTGAGAAAATGTAACGGCCATAAATACTTCCTACTGGCCATTAAACTTTCATTTTAAGCTATTGTTTAATTGAGTTTTGTTTTGGTGGCTTAACTTCAAGAAAGTGCTCTTGTGGTGAAAATGTGTAAGTAAAAACAAAATAAAATAAAATTGGGCCAACAAAACAAGCTTTGGCTTTCTTGCTTAACATCAATTGGTGACGTTTTCAGAAATTGCACAGCAGCCACTGAGCTTGTCTTTGGACGACTGTTTGAATCTCTACAAAAATGCAATTACAATGATATTTCATCTGGAGAAGACCATTCACTTTCAGACTGTTGTGATTTTGCCTCCTGTTTTGACGAAATCAAGTGTTGCGTTGCACCTGCAGTCATCTCTATGTGAACCAGCACACTGTTGACAACTCTGAGTCACACATGGCTGGAATATGATTTCATCAAAGAGCTCTTGACCACAGCCACTACAGCCCTGCAATTTACACGTAGCGTAAAACCACCACACCATTCACATTGAAAAAAAAAACAGCTCCATCAAGAGCTACTTGAGCCAAACAGCTCTGCTTATTCAGATGTGTACTTCCACAATAAATTATCACATCAGACAGAAAGATGAATGTGTTCTGTACATTATAGTATAGTTAAACCAGATACAGTGTGTTCCATGCACATGGCATTTTAATAAGCTTTTAAATGTGAGGGAAACAAAGACGTGCACTTTAGTGTGTGCCAAGAATGAATAGAAAAATGTGCTGTTTGCCAGAAAGAGGAAGTATACAGCTTTCCTGAAGGGTTTGCTTACATTGTAACAGCACCAAAAATACTATAAGAACATGGCTAAAGACCTCTAGAGGACCACGTAGGGGCACTTCTCAAAACACACACAGGTTAAAATGTGGTTCAGGCAGACAGCTTTTTATGTTTTGAGACCATGATGCCTAAAGATGCCATCTTCATATACAGCTCATTTGATTTTGAAACCATCAAGAATGTCATCTAGGTAGGCAGCTCCAGACTTTGACTATATATCGCCAAAAATGCTTTCTATGTTGGCAGCTGAAGCTCTGAGGCTACAATACCAAGCAATGCAGTTTAGGTAGGCACCTAGATAAGTTTTAAGACTATGATGCCCAAAAATACAGTCTACACAGGCAGCTTACATGGTAATTTATCCTGGCAGACTATAGGATGTGTCAAACCAGGATAAATTACCATGTAAGCTGCCTGTGTAGACTGTATTTTTGGGCATCATAGTCTTAAAACTTATCTAGGTGCCTACCTAAACTGCATTGCTTGGTATTGTAGCCTCAGAGCTTCAGCTGCCAACATAGAAAGCATTTTTGGCGATATATAGTCAAAGTCTGGAGCTGCCTACCTAGATGACATTCTTGATGGTTTCAAAATCAAATTATATATATATATATATACACATTTAAATAAATAAGTACAGTAAAAACAATCATATTGTAAAAAATATTACATTTTAAAATATTCTATGTGAATCTCTGTTAAACTGTAATGTGTTTCTGTGATGTGCAGCTGTATTTTCAGCATCATTCCTCCAGTCTTCAGTGTCACATGATCTTCAGAAATCAGTATAATATGCTGATCTGCTGCTCGAGACACATTTCTGATTATTATCAATGTTGAAAACAGTTGTGCTGCTTAATATTTTTGTGGAAACCATGATGCATTTTATTTTTGATGAACAAAAGTTCAAAAGAACCGCATTTATTTGAAATATAAATCTTTCATAACATTATACATGTCTTTACTCTCTCTTTTGATTAGTTTAATGCATCTTTTCTGAATTAAAGTGTTCAAATCTTAGTGACCCCTAACTTCTATGTTTATTCAGTAACACCAAAATAATAAAAGAGTCCGGCACAATAATATTTAATCTGATTTCCCAAGGTGAACCACCAGCCTTTTCTGAGTCAATCACCACCTTTCACTGACACATTGTTGAAGAAAGTTATACCCTCTTCATGGAAAGTGCCAGTAATACTGTGATTCATGAGGACGTGGACTGTTCAGAAACCACCAGACAGAGTGAAGACTCCTAGAATACCTCCCTCCGTCCTTTAGTCTAGTACAAAAATACATTATATGCTTGTCAAGTGCCTTCAGCAAGGCGTTCGCACTCCATAGGCCTAAATTTGCTGACTTTTTATTACGGTTTGTTTGTTCCACATAGATCTTATCCCAGAAATCTGCTTTTCCACTCGTTAGATGTACACATTCCTTTGCTGTTGACTAATAGTAATTAGGGTTGTGCCGATAGACGATGCCATCGTCCATCGCCAATGGCTGATAGACATCACTATGTTGAGCGAGCATCGTGACCCCCCCCCATTCCCCCGCATCCCAATACCGTGTTCGGAAAGAAAATTACGTTTAGGCAGAACCCCTAAAGGGGAATAAATACGAGATGGGAGGAAAATATATATTTCAATATTTTCCTCGCAGTTATATAATTGGGTAATTATACTACATATATATGTCGGCATCAGGGAGCCGCTATTATACCTGGCATTGAAGCTGGCATCGTGCTTTTGAATGCACGATCGCTTTTAGTTTCACTTTCGTGATCGCACGTACTCTGTTTATACTATGGAGCGGCAGTACTTGCCACACATTTTACAAGATTATGTGTTTGTCAGTGGTACTGAGGATCTACAAATCATTCGCCATCGACCTCAGTCATCTCTCCTTACTCTGTTTATGTGGTAAGTGAAATTTTATGTACTGTAATGTAACAGTTGTAGTGTCGCGCCGCGCCGCATCAGCTAAAGTCTGTCTACACTAGGCGCGTTTCCATTACCCTTCAAATTGCGCAAATTGAAATTGCGAATTGAAAATACGCCTAATAGAAACGCGTCAATTTCGCAAAAACGGCCATATATTGCAAAAAAGTTTTTACGCTCGCATGAGGTGGTTTTTCAGGCAATGCGAAAAAGGATTAATTCGCAGATCTGCAATGGAAACAGCTTTTTCGCATTTACAGGTCACATGGCGTATGTAAAAAGTCATATGATCATTCTTCAATGTACTATAACCTCCAAGAAACACTTCATAAGTGGTCGCGCTCCAGTATAAGGGGCTTTCCCTACTATTAATACTTAGACAATTTACACTGCACACGTCTGCGGTGCAGTGTGGCTCTGATACGGTCACTGAAGCTGATACGGCCACTCAATGCTTGTGTTTATGTTTTTATGCAGTCTATGGTTTATTCCAGCCGCGCCACGCACGTTTCTGAAGCGGCTCTCTGTGCTGCTTCTGTAAAGATACACGCATAAGCCTCCTTTGAATAAATATAGCCAAAAACTGTCAAAATCCCACCAAAATCCGTTGCCATGATTTATCGCGAGAGGCAAAAGGTTACGTTTTAGCCTCATAACATTGGTTAATGGAAACGCCGTCATTTCGCAATACTTTTTTATCGACATTAAGAAAATATCGCCAAAGTTTTGCGCAAATCTGTAATGGAAACGCGCCTACTGACTGGACGGTTGCGACAAAGCAACCATTGAAAATCATTTGAAATTTGTGTCAGCAGGTCATAAATAGAACGCGGCAGCAGGTTACTGTCGGGGATTTGTCGTGTCGCACCGCGCCGCATCCAGTGTAGACAGCATCACTGATTATAATGAGTTCTATAGACTGATCTATATATAATAAATCTCGATTATAGATCAGTGGTTCTATAGTATCTCGTCGCGCCGCTTGCGTCCGGTGTAGAAACGGTGTTAGGAATCTTGTTTTCACTTATAAGGATTCACACTTTCACTGTAGACATCGTCCGATGCCAATTTTGTAGACATCGCCCAACTCTAATAGTAACGGAGCAGGAAAGTGGCCATCTTTTACCCAGAGACCATCTGCGGCGGGATTTTCAGCACTGAGATATCAACTAGATTTACTCATTCACTGCATCTCTGGTGCTCAAGCGGTAGAGCATAACGCTGGCAACACCGAGGTTATGGGTTTGATTCTGAACGATCTCTACCTTAAATCCAATGTAAGATGCTGTTGTACAAAAACGTCTTTTTTAAATATGATGAAAATGTCTGTGTTGCAAACTGTTGTGAGCTGTGGATGTTTCTATTATTTTAAATTGAATTAAATATTCAACACTACTAAAGGTATATAATCAAACAAATGCCATTATTAATATAAATATTAATGACCTAGAAGTTCATCAGTAACTACAAACCACCATTTGGTCCCAAATCTAGCTAGTAGTTGTTTAATTATTTATTTAATTATGTAATTTAATTATTTTTTTAGGATAACCTGTTGCTTGGGTTCAGTCAGATTTTTTAAATGTTTTTTATTTATTATTAT
Organism: Sinocyclocheilus grahami; assembly: GCF_001515645.1. Lineage (NCBI taxonomy): Eukaryota > Metazoa > Chordata > Actinopteri > Cypriniformes > Cyprinidae > Sinocyclocheilus > Sinocyclocheilus grahami. The sequence goes on along the minus strand of NW_015505637.1, from coordinate 456,805 downwards.
ATATAAATATTAATGACCTAGAAGTTCATCAGTAACTACAAACCACCATTTGGTCCCAAATCTAGCTAGTAGTTGTTTAATTATTTATTTAATTATGTAATTTAATTATTTTTTTAGGATAACCTGTTGCTTGGGTTCAGTCAGATTTTTTTAATGTTTTTTATTTATTATTATTATTATTTTTTTAGAAGTATCTTCTACTCACCAAGGCTGCATTTATTTGATCAAAATACAGTACTAGTATTGTATATTTTTATTATTCTTATTATTACAGTTTAAAATATTCTATTTGAATGTGTTTTAAAATGTAATTAATTTTTATCCTTTTGAATGAAAATGTCTGTTACATTTTAAGAAAATGTCAGTGGCGCAACCAATAAAAGTAGCCCTCTTGATGCTGTTGTGAATGATAGCTAATATATTACATTTATTTAACTATTCTACCCCGTTACCACAGGTATGTAATCAAACACATACTAATTTAAATATTAAAAATGAGCTCATCAGTAACCACAAACCCCTATTTGGTCCCTAATTTAATTTAATTTAATTTAATTTAATTTTCTTTAATTTTCTTTAATTTAATTTTTATTTTTTTATTTAATTTAATTTAATTTAATTTAAAAAAAAAATTTTGGGGGGGGTAACTCAACAAAGCTGTTTTCTGTTTGAATATATTTTGAAATATTATTTATTTTAATGCTTTTGGATAAAAAAAACAAACAAACATCTGTTAAATTAAGAAAATGTCAGTGGTGCCTCCTGTAAAAGTGCCTTCATGTTTTTAGTATGTTGTGAAATGTGAATGATTACAGGTTTGCTTACCAGTCCAACAAGTCTCGAAGTCTTCAGTGTCGGTCTATAGGATATTTTTTGTTAGTTTTATGGTAAGAAAAAAAAGTAAACTCAATCTGTAACAGCAGACCTCACATCAACAGACAGCATGAGACAAGATAACATTACATGGACTTCCATCAGTTATCCATTTCAGCTGTATTTGACATCATTTGATTGTGTTTAGGAGGTCACAGACTCGCACGCTATATTTTTCAAGCTTGTAAACACATCTGTGCAGTCTAGATTTTGCAAGGCAAGAAAGTGTTCACAATATTACGTTTTAAACAACAGCTGCGCTATTGTAAATAAGGTTTCAGGAGCCGTCTGAGCAAATAATCGCCAACATCTCCCCCGTAACAAAAAACCCACTGCTACTTTGTTTGCTAAACGTTCAGAATCCTGGAATTGATTTATGGAAATGTGTTTTTTCTTTGCCGTATTGGGTCTCCTAACACGCTGTTGCTGTGTTTTTGAGGAGTTGCAACATGAAGTGTGTTGAAATGAGCGCTCTGCGCCTGCAGCAGGGACGAGATGAACATGTCGCAGCAGAATTGAAATATTTCACGAGTTCTGTTCCAGCTTGCCGGACGAGCCCTTGTGGGTGTGATTTCACTTCGTATTGTCAACAGCTTAACCTACGCTCAGAGGTGCAGTTCGGAGCGGTTTTTCTCTCTCTTTTCCCCCTAAGGAAACCCTGTTTAACTGCTCACCTCCTTCTTCCAGTTTTCTTGAATAACTGCTTCCTCGGGTGAAAGGTCGCTTGATTGAAAGGGCAACACACCTGTGGAGGATTAGAGGTTAATTACTGTTGACCTTTTTGAGATCACTAGCCTTTGTCAGGAAGTTTATCTTTGTACCGCAAATGAATCACTGTGTTATGTGTTTGTCTACTAAAATAAATTCTGCTTTTCCACTCCTTGGGCATACTAATCTAATCTAATTTAATTTAATTTAATTTAATTTTATTTTATTTTATTTTATTTTATTTTATTTTATTTTATTTTATTTTATTTTATTTTATTTTAAGATTATAACAACTCTGTAACCCTCTTACTTGTACATATGACACTTTATGACATTTTAAAAAATCATTTAAATATTTATTTATTTCAAAAGATACAACTCCTATACACTACTATTCAAAAGTTTGGGTTCAGTTAGACTTGTAAAACTTTTTCTTAAGTCTCAAAAACAGTAATATTGTAAAAATAGTATCACAGTTTAAATATTATGTTTATTTTATCATTTTTAAATTTTTTACATTTTCATTTATTTATTTGTATTTTGAGTATACTTTTTTCTTTTAGTTTTTACTCTTATTTTTGTTGTTATTTTGCCATCTAGTATGTTGTTGTTTTTATTTTCGTCTCTTCTCTGTGTCATCGTGTGGTTTAGCGGTCTGGCAGAGTTTCTTCTGTATTATTAACAGCTGCGGTATTTGAACACTGAAAACTGTATTTGCAGGAGTAACTCTGTGTGTTCATGTGGTCAGTTCGGTAACAGATGTAAATGCGCAGAGGTGCATGTGAAATCATTGCTTGCTCATTGTTCTTTTGCTTCAAATCAGCTTCCCATTGTTGGGCTTTGTTTTCATAGCCATGTGGCAGTGATGCAGTTGCTTTAAATACACTGTATAGTCACTGGATTCTGCTCTCAGGTACTTACAGCTTGATTAAAAAAGTAAAGTAGCTGATTTGATTAATATTTGAATAAAAACAGACAACCAGAAACAAGATGAGCTTGCAGATCATAGTTACCTTTTAGAGTCTGACGCTAACAGATATGATATTATGGGGGTAGAATTGTTGCATTATTTCAAAATCCAACCAATTCCTGAAGAAAATTCGAGTTTTTAAAAAAAAAGTTTTTTTCTTGTGTTGTCTTATTAAATCGTTTTGAAATTTAGTTTTCTTTGTCCTTTCCAGACCTTCACGCTGTAATGACGGTTCAGCTAAAAATGAACATTGTGTGATTCACTGACCCTCGTTATTAATATTTTTATGAAACCCGAGAGGTTCTGTTCCTCCATTGCAAGTCGCTTCCACCAAAATGTTGATGCTTCAAAAAGTTCGTAAAGGCGTCATAGAAGTAATCCATTTGAGTCAAGCGATTTAATCCAAGACGTCTGAAGAGATACGAGTGCTTTATATGGGGAACAGGTTTAATTTAGACTTTTATTCACATACAAACCTTGATCACGGAGCACATCATTGGTTTGAGGATTGATGAACAAAAGGATTTGGAACGACGTGAGGATGAGTTATTAAGACAAGATTTACTGTCGATTTTTGGGTGAACTGTTCCTTTAAGCTTTCATCTGCGCTCTTTTGCATATATGGAGTCCTACAGAGGCCAGCTGCTAATGGATCGTAACACCTCTGTTAATCATGAACTGATGAGTTTATGTGTGTGTGTGTGTGTGTGTGTGTGGTATTTATGATGATGGCAGTGTGAGTTATGGCAGCACTTTTGTCTATTTATTCTGCATACACTGGAGGTTTCCCTGATTACCATCTTGCTCCGAGGAAAGTCTTACATCATAGTCATGCTTAATGTTAATATTAAAGTAAGTTGAAGCAGGTTTCAGCTGGAGCCGGCTGTGTTGTGTGTTCTTGAGCTCACTGTGAGCTGCAGACGTGAACACACGAGCACCAGAGGTCAGACATTATTGATGACTTCTGTGCATCTGAAGAATTTACCGCTCATGCACTCAAACTTAGGAAGTTATTTTAAGAAAGAGCTCAAGGATGCAACTTCTCAATAGTCAGTATCCCAGAATTCCACTTCCTGTGTTCATTTCCAAGCAATGCAAGTTACTTATGCTCTCGAGAAATTATGATTATATTATGAACAGGCCTGCAGGAGTTCATGTTTCTGTCAATACTCTGTATTACTGTATTACTTAAATAGTGGAGCGCTCATGTATTTAAATTAATGAGTTAATTTTTATTTTTATTAAATATTATATTTGGGTTATTTATAACCATGATGAATATTTGGATTATTTTATTTATTTTATTTTAATAATTTAAATGATATAATACAATACGTAAATAGTAGAATTGAATACCTGTGTTTTTAAATAAATTAAATAATTATCATTATTAAATCCATGTATTAAATTATGTATTATTATAAATATTATTAATGAAAATTTTGTTTAAAATTAAATACCATATATTACTTAAATAGTGTAGTAAATGTGTTTTAAATTAATAATTAATATATATTAATTACTGAATTAATAAGTCAAACTTATCATTATTAAATTAATTTATTATTGTGTTTTTTATTACATTAAAATATTAATTTAATAATTATATTTAGTAATTTTAATTAATTTATTTGATTAAAAAAATCACTGGTACTGCATGTACCCAGCACAGGTACTAAATTATAACTATTATTGCATTTATTAATATTTTTTATAAGCTTTTATTTCCTTTTTTTAAGATTTAATAATTTTGCTATTTCAACCTTAACTTATTTCAATTAGTTGTAATTTTTATTATTATTTTTGTATTAGTTGTCATTTTTAAGTTTTACATTTAATATTTAAATGTTATTTTTATTTCATCTTCATCTCACTTCCCGAAAGCAGTAACAGCGCTGATCTGTCCATGAGCGACAGCAGCTGGCGTAAAGGACTAATTAGGCATGCTTAGCTGGATGGCTGTATGGGACGGGTGTCCAGTGTATCATTTCTGATGGATCCCTGGAGTTATGAAACAGATTAATACTGTTTATAGCTCTCCTCACATGCTGATAGTTTTCCACTGATCTGAAATCTGTTCGCTCATCAAATTAAATCATTGTAATTGTGTCAAGTTAAGGACTTTGTGTATATCTGTTGGCCAAAGTCTGGCTCTAATTCTCCCAATTTTCTGCTCATATCTGTGTTTTGTGTGCATACAAGCAATGTTCATACAGGCGAGACCTTACCTTGTTTTTCCTTCTTAACTCATCTTTCTTCCTGACTGATAGTTGTTGTTGTTGAACTGATTCAACAGAAACATGGCTGAGGATACTCTGCGTCCTGCTGTGTTTCTATTAGACACTTTGTTTGCACACCTCTTATTAAAGGAGGTCAAATGAAGGCTTTTCCATGGACGGCTGTCCCGGGTTTCACATGTGAGCTAATGAAGCTGAAGTTTTCAAGCGGGTCTGAGAGATGTTTAGGATTCTGGAGGTTTATATTCAGAGCAGCTTGGTCCTTTCAGCAGTCTGTTTCTTTAACTGTTGGCACTTGTGACTTTGTTGGCATTTGGAAACACACTTTAACTCACAAGTTTATTTAATTTGTGCATTAGCAACTTTCTGCAGTGATGGATATGTATGTATGTATTAGGGATGTTCATTTCGCTTATTTTTCCTAACCGACAAAATAATATATAAAAATAATATAATAATATTATTATTAAAAACACACTGCTCAGTTGAAATATGTAGTCAAATCTGTGCCGTTAAGTGTTATCGCCGTGATGTTATGCAAAACATTTTGTTTTACGTGGATATTGGAATGCCAGTGAAGTATGTTACATAATAAATAATATTTTGGCATTCAAATACATTGCGAATGCGGAAACATTTAATTTTGTTTTGAATGAGAGACCCAACGGTGGTTTCAGTTTCGTTTTAGCCTAAATGAATTAGTTTTGGCTTGTCGTTTATATTGCTATAGCTTCTTATATTTTTAATTCTAGTTATTTTCTAAATACTGTTCATTGAAAGGCTTTGTTGTGGAGTGAGGAGAACTAAAATAGCCTAGCTATGTTTACAGTGTTTATTATAATGTTTGTAAACATTTTGCGTCGGCATTAGGCCAATTTCTGTAAATAATACAAGGTGACTTGCGGTTTTTTTTCTAATACGCATAGCGTATTATAACCATGCAGCAAACCTTTTTAAATATTTTGATAAATAACTTTTGATACTTTTTAAACCGTTTAACTGATTGTATTAATCGGTCAAAAATTCTTACGGTCGGTTAACGGTTAACCGGTTAAAATGAACATCCCTAGTATGTATGTATGTATTTATTTAAAACATAATTACATATTTTCACACCTTTTGCATAATTTGCGTTAATTACAGCTCGTTTGGAAATGACACACAATAAAAATAAATGATGCACTTTTTTTAACATATGACGTGCATGATATGTATCCTAAATACAAAATCAGATTTATTTATTTATGTTTAAATTTTTTTTATAGCTAGCATTTTATGTATCCTAAACACAAAATTTTATATTTTCACACGTTTTGCATAATTTTTCATGATTACCACTTGATTGGAAATGACACGCGATGAACATATTTTATTTATTATTCACACAAATTATGTTTACCTTGATGATTATTGTTATTATATATGTGTTGTTATATATGTTTGCAGAAAAAAGAAAGATTGATACAATTTTCAAGCAGTAAATATATCAAAATAGTTTATTTCACTATGTTTAGACTAGATGATCATAGTTAAAAAAATAAGTAATAGGTTTATGGTAGATTTCCATATTTTAAGATTGAAAGTAGTAAAAATAAACCATAAAGACTTGGCAAGAAGTTTCCAAGACAATAAAATCACCCATTAAAATGGCCATAAAAAGTGAGAGGAGAAACACCCAGTTATCCCTTTAATTTGAAAACAAATATATGGATGCAGTTTGCTCGTAGCGTGTTCAGACATTCAGTAATGTGTAGAGACGCCCTGTCCCTCACCCATCTGAAGGTGAATGCTTTATCACTGTGTCAATATGTTAGTCAGTGTTTGCATTGCACTGACCATAACCTGACCTGAAAACATCTCCGCATGCCAGATCCCAGCTGTTGCGCTGTTCAGATCTCAACTTGGTCTATACTGTTATGAAGGGAAAATGAACTTGGTGTACTTATGAATGGGGGAAAGAATACAAATAATAATGAAAACAGAGCCAAAACCAACAACAAAACAACCAGATTTTTTCATTCCAGCATGCTTTTTAAATTGAGAAGTGTTTAAAAAGCAAATCCCAATATGTTCACGCATCAAAATCAGTTATGCTGTTTCTCCAGGTATTATTCCCTGAAGTGAGCATCCTATTATGCGCTTACGTGTTTGCTAACCCGCCGTGGAGAGCGTTAATTGATGTCTGCTCTGCTGTGAGCAGCTGTGGGAGCTTTGAGAACATCTCGACACTGATAGCAGATGAAAGAAGACGAGGAGGATTGTGGATGTTATTCAGAGTAACACAGACCTCCCTGATAAGAGACTCACTGGCTAGACTGGACGCATCGGCCTGTGTACAATAAATATGGCTGAGCTCCTTAAGGTTATCTTTGATGATGGTGATGATGATGATGATGACTTGATTCGATTCCATTTCAGTTGGATTTGATTCGGATTCATTTGGATATATTTAAGATATAATTGTCTATATTGCTAATATGTGACACTGGACCACAAAACCAGTCATAAGGGTCCATTTTTCCCAAATTGAGATTTATACAGCATCCGAAAGCTAAATAAATAAATAAGCTTTCCATTGATGTATGGTTTATTAGAATAGGACAATATTTGGCAGAGATATAACTATTTGAAAATCTGGAATCTGAGGGTGCAAAAAAATCCAAATATTGAGAAAATCATCTTTAAAGTTGTTCAAATGAAGTTCTTAGCAATGCATATTACTAATCAAACATTAAGTTTTGATATATTTACGGTAGGAAATGTACAAAATATCTTCAAGGAACATGATCTTTACTTAATATCCTAATGATTTTTGGCATAAAAGAAAAATCTATAATTTTGACCCATACAATGTATTGTTGGCTATTGCTACAAATATCCCCCAGCGACTTAACACTGCTTTTGTGCTGCAGGGACACATATATGAAATGCATTCTCTGCTAATGCTGTATTATACAAGGCAACGTTTCAGATACTGCTGATTTAAAGCAGTAACTCACATTGATTAACTGTTTAATAAAAGAACCAGCTCATAAGAGTCAGTTGTTTTGTGAACACAGGTTGTGCTGTACTGTATGTTTTTGATTCATTTAACAGAACTGTTCTTTAGAGTAATTTGTTTGTGAATTAGGCTACACTGGTTTCACTGTACGTGTTCGATTCACTAAAAAGAACTGTTTAATAGAGTCATTTGTTACATGTATCAGTCTACTCTGTTTGCAATGTATGTTTTTGATTCACTAAAAATAACCATTCGTAAGATTCACGTTTGTCTGTGAATCAGGCCGCACTGGTTGTGCTGTATGTTTTTGATTCACTAAAACAAACCGTTTATAAGAGTCATTCTTTTGTGAATCATGCTTAGTGTTGTTTTTGGCGGCCTGTTTTAATTTTAGTTTTAGTCCAGTCTTTGTGTGAAGCTGTCATTTTAGTTTTTATTAGTTTTAGTCACGTTCATACTCTTTTTAGTCTAGTCAAGTTTTAGTCGACTAAAAGTCTGAGCATTTTAGTCAGAATTATCCATGACTATTTTCGTCTAGTTTTAGTCAATGAAAATTGTGTTTTAGTCTCTTTTTAGAAATGCAATTCTATTTAACCCAGTCAATATAGTATAAGTACCTAGTAGTATAGACGAGACCAAAATTTTCTTTTAACCCATTTCAAACAAGGTATACAAAAAATATCTTATTATATTATTGTTACCTTATAGACTCAAGAATACATCCATTCCAGACACGGAAGACGCTCTGATTTGAATTTACAACATTTATTTTACCAACCAAACATGTTAGAAGTACACACACATAAATTTAAATAAAGACGAACCCCG
>NW_015505637.1:447069-447575 GCF_001515645.1 Sinocyclocheilus grahami | reverse complement strand
TAGTTATAATGGTAATTAAACAAAGTTTTGCTCACTCAGTGTATTTTTGATTTTACAGCTGGGTAATTTTGTTGCAGTAGCACGAGATAGCTTGATTTAAAACTTTTAATTGAATAAGAAATGACAAGGAGGCTAAGCAGTTAATCATAAAATAAGAACAAATAAAGAAATTACTAATGATAGCACAAATAAAAAAAAATCACGATAGACCTACAAATGAAATAAATTGCTCTTTAGTTTTTTGGGTAGGTCTAACACACAGTAGTTTTTTTTTTTTTTTTACCAATTATCCAAATAATGTTTAATCCTAGAAAGCTATTATTATCAGAGGACACATGAGCATAACGGTTAGCAGATCAATGAATGAGAGGACAGCGTTACCAGAGATGCCCATTTACCACACCTTGTACAGCACAGTAGGGCTATTGCAAACAGAAACAATACTGTACTACATAAATGTTTCCTGACAGCTCGATTTTTGAGTGGACTTTGCTGTTCCGATGAGC
>NW_015505637.1:446078-446789 GCF_001515645.1 Sinocyclocheilus grahami | reverse complement strand
AACGACTGAGCGGAGCACACACATGGGCCGTGAGCGACTGAGCGGAGCACACACATGGGCCGTGAGCGACTGAGCGGAGCACACACATGGGCCGTGAGCGACTGAGGCGGAGCACTCACGTGGGCCGTAACGACTGAGCGGAGCACACACATGGGCCGTGAGCGACTGAGTGGGGCACTCACATGGGCCGTGAACGACTGAGTGGAGCACCCACATGGGCCGTGAACGACTGAGCGGAGCACACACATGGGCCGTGAGCGACTGAGGGGGAGCCCCCCATGGGGCGTGAGCCACTTAGGCGGAGCACACACATGGGCCGTGAGCGACTGAGGCGGAGCACTCACACGCATAGAGTGGATAATGCGCAGAGCGTCACACCATGTGAAAGTGAATCCTGAGCGGTGAACTAATTTTCGGCAGCTGGAATTTCAGTGCATTTCTAATTATTGGCGACATTAGAAATGAATATTATATAATAGCTGCTTTTTTGAACATTTTAGCAATTTAAAAAGATTTTTAAAAGATTTTTTACACTGCACCCCTGCTCTCGACAGACATGGCACCCCGGTTCCCCGGTTGGGAAACACTGGGCTAAATAATGCCGCGAGTGGGGCTCGAGGAAGTGACGTCGCCTGCGTCTGCGCAGTGCGACCTGATGCAGCCCCTGAAGTGAGACACAGGAAACAGAAATACTGCAAAATAATAATAACG
>NW_015505637.1:437554-444909 GCF_001515645.1 Sinocyclocheilus grahami | reverse complement strand
GCTGGAATTTCAGTGCATTTCTAATTATTGGCGACATTAGAAATGAATATTATATAATAGCTGCTTTTTTGAACATTTTAGCAATTTAAAAAGATTTTTAAAAGATTTTTTACACTGCACCCCTGCTCTCGACAGACATGGCACCCCGGTTCCCCGGTTGGGAAACACTGGGCTAAATAATGCCGCGAGTGGGGCTCGAGGAAGTGACGTCGCCTGCGTCTGCGCAGTGCGACCTGATGCAGCCCCTGAAGTGAGACACAGGAAACAGAAATACTGCAAAATAATAATAACGCGACTTAACGAGACGAAATAACATTATAACATTTCGTTTCGTCTCGTTTTGGTCAACGAAAACGAAGAGACATTTTAGCATAGTTTCTATTTTGTAAACCACATTTAGTCTCGTTTTTATTCGTCAACAATATTGCATTATACATTTAATTAGTCATCGTCACATGACCAGCATATACGCTGCGTCTCGTTTTGCTTTCGTCACGTGATAAAGGTTCGTTGACGACGATATTTAGTCATAATTTTCGTTGACGAAAGCAACTCTAATCATGCTCAACTGGTTGCACTGTATGTTTTTGATTCACTAAAAGGAACCGTTCACAAGAGTCAAATGTGTGTGAATTAGGTTACACTGGTTGCACAGTGTGTTTGATTTCTTAAAAATAATGATTCATAGAATAGGAGTCATTTGTTTGTGACTTAAGCTACACTGGTTGTACTGTATGTTTTTGATTCACTAAAAAGAACTGTTCATAAGAGTCAAACGTGTGAATCAGACGACACTGGTTGCACTGTATATTTTTGATTCACTTAAAAAGAATTATTCATAAGATTTGTTTGTGACTCAGGCCGCACTGTTTGGACCGTATGTGTTTGATTCACTAAAAAGAACCTTTCATAAGAATCATTTGCACAGTGCTATACAGTCTTTTTATTGCTTTACATTCAATACAGAAGGTAAACTCAGGTACAGTATGATTTATTTTGCTCTGGTGCTGAAGATTGACCAGCGTGGCGTAGATTCAGCATCAGGGAGGCGTTTACAAGCCTCTGCACATCTCTAACCCACATTCACAGCAGTGAGCAAGCGCAATGAATCACTGTGACATGCACAGCACAAAGAAGATGGTAATGTAATGATTACACTAGTGTGCTTTTTATGTCCTGCTGCGGTGTGTAAAGAGACCCTAACATAGTAGCTGATGGATTTACCAAACAACACCGTTACAACATTTCATAATGAATCGCTTTCAAAGATATCCTTCCTTTTCTTTTGTTAGAGAGAAACAAAAATTCCTTCTTTTGTTGTGCTCCCCATTCAGTGCTTAAGAGAGAGTTATTGCTTTGACAAAACAGGTTTTCTTATTTCGCGTGGGCTCTTTCTCGATCGCTGGCATCAGATAGCATGAATGTGTCATGCAGAAATGATCGCCGTTCCCTCCCTGTGTCATAAGACCTGAAGGAATGCTTGGAGGACTTGTCATAATTTCCTGTGAGGTCCAGATAGACCTCAAGCATTCCTCAATGCTGTTTTTGAAAGAGAATAGAGAGATTATATATTAACAGAGCTGCACAATACAACAGATACAACAATTGAAACCGTATTTCTGTTGACGTTGTAATCACAGTTATTAATTTTCGGTTAACAATGAATATCTGAATTTAAAATGCATATTTTGTGTGATATAACAGTATATCATATACTTTATTGTAAAGAAAAATGTGTTCCTAAAATTTTTTTATTATTTTATATAATTTTCAGCATCATTCCTCCAGTCTTCAGTGTCACATGATCTTCAGAAATCAGTATAATATGCTGATTTGCTGCTCGAGAAACATTTCTGATTATTATCAATGTTGAAAACAGTTGTGCTTTCCAATATTTTTGTGGAAGATGCATTTTTATTAGGATTCTTCAATTTATAGAAAGTTCAGAAGAACAGCATTTACTTCAAGTAGAAATATGTAGTAACATTATAAATGTATTTAAAATATGATCAATTTAATGCATCCTGCAATGAATAAAAGCATTCATTTCTTTCAAAAGGTTTTTGAAATGTAGTGTATAAGAACAAAAATCCCAGTGGTGGTTTTCGTATCTTTTCGTTTTATCTGTCATCGTCACATGACCAGCATATACGCTGCGTCTCGTTTTGCTTTCGTCACGTGATAAAGGTTCGTTGACGACGATATTTAGTCATAATTTTCGTTGACGAAAGCAACTCTAATCATGCTCAACTGGTTGCACTGTATGTTTTTGATTCACTAAAAGGAACCGTTCACAAGAGTCAAATGTGTGTGAATTAGGTTACACTGGTTGCACAGTGTGTTTGATTTCTTAAAAATAATGATTCATAGAATAGGAGTCATTTGTTTGTGACTTAAGCTACACTGGTTGTACTGTATGTTTTTGATTCACTAAAAAGAACTGTTCATAAGAGTCAAACGTGTGAATCAGACGACACTGGTTGCACTGTATATTTTTGATTCACTTAAAAAGAATTATTCATAAGATTTGTTTGTGACTCAGGCCGCACTGTTTGGACCGTATGTGTTTGATTCACTAAAAAGAACCTTTCATAAGAATCATTTGCACAGTGCTATACAGTCTTTTTATTGCTTTACATTCAATACAGAAGGTAAACTCAGGTACAGTATGATTTATTTTGCTCTGGTGCTGAAGATTGACCAGCGTGGCGTAGATTCAGCATCAGGGAGGCGTTTACAAGCCTCTGCACATCTCTAACCCACATTCACAGCAGTGAGCAAGCGCAATGAATCACTGTGACATGCACAGCACAAAGAAGATGGTAATGTAATGATTACACTAGTGTGCTTTTTATGTCCTGCTGCGGTGTGTAAAGAGACCCTAACATAGTAGCTGATGGATTTACCAAACAACACCGTTACAACATTTCATAATGAATCGCTTTCAAAGATATCCTTCCTTTTCTTTTGTTAGAGAGAAACAAAAATTCCTTCTTTTGTTGTGCTCCCCATTCAGTGCTTAAGAGAGAGTTATTGCTTTGACAAAACAGGTTTTCTTATTTCGCGTGGGCTCTTTCTCGATCGCTGGCATCAGATAGCATGAATGTGTCATGCAGAAATGATCGCCGTTCCCTCCCTGTGTCATAAGACCTGAAGGAATGCTTGGAGGACTTGTCATAATTTCCTGTGAGGTCCAGATAGACCTCAAGCATTCCTCAATGCTGTTTTTGAAAGAGAATAGAGAGATTATATATTAACAGAGCTGCACAATACAACAGATACAACAATTGAAACCGTATTTCTGTTGACGTTGTAATCACAGTTATTAATTTTCGGTTAACAATGAATATCTGAATTTAAAATGCATATTTTGTGTGATATAACAGTATATCATATACTTTATTGTAAAGAAAAATGTGTTCCTAAAATTTTTTTATTATTTTATTATTTTATATAATTTTCAGCATCATTCCTCCAGTCTTCAGTGTCACATGATCTTCAGAAATCAGTATAATATGCTGATTTGCTGCTCGAGAAACATTTCTGATTATTATCAATGTTGAAAACAGTTGTGCTTTCCAATATTTTTGTGGAAGATGCATTTTTATTAGGATTCTTCAATTTATAGAAAGTTCAGAAGAACAGCATTTACTTCAAGTAGAAATATGTAGTAACATTATAAATGTATTTAAAATATGATCAATTTAATGCATCCTGCAATGAATAAAAGCATTCATTTCTTTCAAAAGGTTTTTGAAATGTAGTGTATAAGAACAAAAATCCCAGTGGTGGTTTTCGTATCTTTTCGTTTTATCTGTTCGATTTGAAACCTAAAACTAGCATGTTTAGATCAGACTGCTTAAACTTGCTCATTAGGACTGATTATCGTTATTGAGGCTTATAGACTAATTAAAAAACCTCTAATTTGCCATTGATCTCAGCAGACATTTCTGTGCTCAACTTTTGCAAAACAACACATTAATAGACTCCTCTTATGCAACATGAGAAGGTCTAAGTGCAGTGCTTTAATAAACATTAAACTCTAATCACAATCACATCAGCTGTAATCATAATCTCAGAAATTAGTTCTGCAGCCCTAAACGGCATTTTTATTAGGATTCTTCAATTTATAGAAAGTTCAGAAGAACAGCATTTACTTCAAGTAGAAATATGTAGTAACATTATAAATGTATTTAAAATATGATCAATTTAATGCATCCTGCAATGAATAAAAGCATTCATTTCTTTCAAAAGGTTTTTGAAATGTAGTGTATAAGAACAAAAATCCCAGTGGTGGTTTTCGTATCTTTTCGTTTTATCTGTTCGATTTGAAACCTAAAACTAGCATGTTTAGATCAGACTGCTTAAACTTGCTCATTAGGACTGATTATCGTTATTGAGGCTTATAGACTAATTAAAAAACCTCTAATTTGCCATTGATCTCAGCAGACATTTCTGTGCTCAACTTTTGCAAAACAACACATTAATAGACTCCTCTTATGCAACATGAGAAGGTCTAAGTGCAGTGCTTTAATAAACATTAAACTCTAATCATAATCTCAGAAATTAGTTCTGCAGCCCTAAACACGTCTTACATTTCGTGTCAGAGCACCGGTGCATTTGTGCACCAGTCCGGACCTGCTGCTTCTGTCTTTACACTCCCACAAAATGACATATATCCTCTCTCTCCGTCAACACACACACGTTTTTCTGCCAGTCATCTGTGAAGCAGGAACCGGTTTCCTCTCCTCCGTCTGTACTCAATTTACAGGCAAAACGCTTGGCATGAAGATCGGGTTAATGGATTTCCATCAAAATCGTATTAATCGAGCTGTCACATAAGTCACGATATGATGGGAAAGCCATATGTGCGGTGATCACTCCAAACCGTCGTGAAAAATGTATCACACACCAGGCTGAAAAAAACCAGATCATCTTGGTGTGTGTGTGCGTGTGTGTTTGTGTGTGTGTGTGTGTGTGTATGTGTATGTGTAAAAGAGCTTGGAGAGAAATTAGTTTACTGGCAGGTATAAATGAATTGTTTTCTCTGCTGGAATTCTTCAGTTACACACTTTTTTCCTGTCATCTTTATTATGGCGAAATACCTGTTTGTTTGACACACTAACCCAAACTTTACATTGTGAAGGTCTTTAACATGGCACTTGTCCTGAACTAACACACTGCTGACATTGTAAAGCATTACAGACCTTTCAGTTCATTGTGTCTGATCCAGTGTGCTTAAATGGCTCTTTTTTTGCATATATGCTACTGTTCAATAGTAGGTTCTGTTCACCAAGGCTGCTTTTATTTGATCAAAAATACAGTAAATCTTAAATATTGGGAAATATTATTACAATTTAAAATAACTGTTTTCTATTGTCATCTATCTATCTATCTATCTATCTATCTATCTATCTATCTATCTATCTATCTATCTATCTATCTATCTATCTATCTATCTATCTATCACAGACAGACAGACAGACAGACAGACAGACAGACACACACACACAGACACACATTCATTAATAAGGCTGATGCTTCAAAATTAAAAATGAGAAATTTTCAGACTGTGAAACAGTTCTCACCTCACCAGTTCGACTGCTTCTAGAACTTTCGCCTGAACTTGTCCTGTTTAATACACCCGACGCGCGCACACACACTCCTGCAATGAATAAAAGCATTCATTTCTTTCAAAAGGTTTTTGAAATGTAGTGTATAAGAACAAAAATCCCAGTGGTGGTTTTCGTATCTTTTCGTTTTATCTGTTCGATTTGAAACCTAAAACTAGCATGTTTAGATCAGACTGCTTAAACTTGCTCATTAGGACTGATTATCGTTATTGAGGCTTATAGACTAATTAAAAAACCTCTAATTTGCCATTGATCTCAGCAGACATTTCTGTGCTCAACTTTTGCAAAACAACACATTAATAGACTCCTCTTATGCAACATGAGAAGGTCTAAGTGCAGTGCTTTAATAAACATTAAACTCTAATCACAATCACATCAGCTGTAATCATAATCTCAGAAATTAGTTCTGCAGCCCTAAACGCGTCTTACATTTCGTGTCAGAGCACCGGTGCATTTGTGCACCAGTCCGGACCTGCTGCTTCTGTCTTTACACTCCCACAAAATGACATATATCCTCTCTCTCCGTCAACACACACACGTTTTTCTGCCAGTCATCTGTGAAGCAGGAACCGGTTTCCTCTCCTCCGTCTGTACTCAATTTACAGGCAAAACGCTTGGCATGAAGATCGGGTTAATGGATTTCCATCAAAATCGTATTAATCGAGCTGTCACATAAGTCACGATATGATGGGAAAGCCATATGTGCGGTGATCACTCCAAACCGTCGTGAAAAATGTATCACACACCAGGCTGAAAAAAACCAGATCATCTTGGTGTGTGTGTGCGTGTGTGTTTGTGTGTGTGTGTGTGTGTGTATGTGTATGTGTAAAAGAGCTTGGAGAGAAATTAGTTTACTGGCAGGTATAAATGAATTGTTTTCTCTGCTGGAATTCTTCAGTTACACACTTTTTTCCTGTCATCTTTATTATGGCGAAATACCTGTTTGTTTGACACACTAACCCAAACTTTACATTGTGAAGGTCTTTAACATGGCACTTGTCCTGAACTAACACACTGCTGACATTGTAAAGCATTACAGACCTTTCAGTTCATTGTGTCTGATCCAGTGTGCTTAAATGGCTCTTTTTTTGCATATATGCTACTGTTCAATAGTAGGTTCTGTTCACCAAGGCTGCTTTTATTTGATCAAAAATACAGTAAATCTTAAATATTGGGAAATATTATTACAATTTAAAATAACTGTTTTCTATTGTCATCTATCTATCTATCTATCTATCTATCTATCTATCTATCTATCTATCTATCTATCTATCTATCTATCTATCTATCTATCTATCTATCTATCTATCACAGACAGACAGACAGACAGACAGACAGACACACACACACAGACACACATTCATTAATAAGGCTGATGCTTCAAAATTAAAAATGAGAAATTTTCAGACTGTGAAACAGTTCTCACCTCACCAGTTCGACTGCTTCTAGAACTTTCGCCTGAACTTGTCCTGTTTAATACACCCGACGCGCGCACACACACACACACACACACACAGACAGATGCATGCACACAGAGACACAGACAGACAGACAGACGCACGCACGCACACACACACAGACACAGAGACACACACACACGCGCACGCACACACACACACACAGGTTTGTTTTTGTGAAAAGTGGGGACTCTCCATAGGCGTAATGGTTTTTATACTGTACAGACCGTATATTCTATTGCCCTACACCAACCCTACCCCTAAA
>NW_015505637.1:435041-435732 GCF_001515645.1 Sinocyclocheilus grahami | reverse complement strand
TGTCTATCTATCTATCTATCTATCTATCTATCTATCTATCTATCTATCTATCTATCTATCTATCTATCTATCTATCTATCTATCTATCTATCTATCTATCTATCTATCTATCTATCTATCTATCACAGACAGACAGACAGAATAGACAGATATATTTCTTTCAAAACATCATAATTTCTTGCTTCCGTCAGCAGAGTCTGTGTCTGAAAGTGGACGTTCATGTCTGCACACACTGCTTTCTCCATTAGAGAGGGGCCATCAGGAAAACCTGATTAATTCCCATAAGCTGTGCCACAGGCGGGCGCCAACATTTCTCCCGGGTCTCTCTCTCACCACGTTGCCCAGTCAGATCATGCAGCACGATCACGGGGAGAGACAGCGGCTGGCGGAGAGACAGAGACACACACACACACACACACACACACACACACACACAGACAGAGACACAGAGACACACACGCACACACAGACAGACGCACGCACGCACACACACACAGACAGACAGACAGACACACACAGACAGACAGACACACACACACAGACAGACAGACAGACAGACGCACGCACACCCACACACACACACACACACACACACACACACAGACACACACACACACACACACACACACACACAGACACACACACACACACACACACACACACACAGACAGACAGACGCACGCATGCACAC
>NW_015505637.1:432007-434863 GCF_001515645.1 Sinocyclocheilus grahami | reverse complement strand
ACACACACACACACACACACACACACACACACAAACACACAGACACACTGGAACACTGTGTTCCTCCTGCTCTGGCGGCCGCTGTAGGGAGATCTGGAGCCCCAGACTCAGTGCTTTGTGTGCTTGAGACGGGCTGCTCTGTCTGCTCTGACAGTCTAGTACCATCCTCTTACTCACAGCCTGCAGTGCTGCCCATGGCCATCACTCGCTCGCACCTCTCTCTCTTTCTCACACTCATTCAGCGTCGCTCCTGGCGTTCGCCGGTGGTCCTGGACTGTGTTGTGTTGGGCTACTCATCTTTCACAACGCTGACACTAATGGCTACGGTCAAAGAGATGCCAGATCTGTGCCAGAGTACCGCAAAACCCCTTTGCTTTTTTCAAGCTTTTGTCGATAACGCTGTTTGTATTTGAGGCTGAATGGAAATGGCTTTCAAGATGTGATTTCCTTGGTATTTGAAAAGCCCTTTGAAGATTATTTGGGATCCTTGCAAATAAACCACTTAAGAAATGGTGGTTTAGGGGGCAATATATTGAAAGCTCAAATAGGATATATCTGTATCTATATCTATATATATATGTGTGCGTGTGTGTGTGTGTGTATATATATATATATATATATATATTAGGGCTGGGCAAAAAATCTAATGCGATTTTCATGCGCATCTCATCAGTAAAGCCGGTTCTGTGATTAGTAGTAAATCTCCAGCACGTGCTTTCAGATGGAGCGACATTTACTACACAGAGCCGTAGCTCACTGACAAGCTACACAAAATCATGTTCAAAATCGCAGGCGATTTTTTGACACTCACAGACACGGTGTCTACACCGGACGCGACAGCTGTACAGAGATACCCATTTTAAATACATTTAGTAGCAGAGCTACTGCACGCGATTTTCAGTGCTGAAAATCCATTTATCCTTTGTTGACACTTCCGCGTCATCGTGGAGAGTTCCTGAGCGCTTTGGAAAGAAGGAGAAAGCGGTGCGGCTGGCGTTTTTAGGCACAACATGTGTACGGCCCCAAAGCCTGTCTACACTGGACGTGACAAAGCGACCGCTGCCAATCATTTGAACTTTGTGTCAGTACGTCATAAATAGAAGGCAGCATCATTTTACTGTCTGGATTTGTCGTGCCGCGCCGCATCCACTGTAGACTGACAGCATCACTGATTATAATGGGTTCAGTGTATTTTGTGCTGCTCGCGTCCGGTGTAGACACGGTGAGAGCCACGCAGATGCACGTGAACACTGAATTCTGTTCACTTCTGCGTCTATTTGTGCCTGAAATACTGTGCTCTGCAAGTATCCTTGTAAACATTTTGCTTATGGCTTAGGTGAAGGGAGACAATTGAGAAAGAAAACGGATGTGTAACAGTATATCGGTTCACAGCAGTTTAATGTTCCTGAAGCTTTCTGTGTTATGAATGTTAATCAAACTACAAAACACAAAGAAAAATCACTTTTGTAGCTTTAACACAGATTTATTAGATTTATACAGTGAAGACTATGCAGTGTTATTTTACATTTGATTATTCAATTTCTGTACCTGAATACTGTTAGACTTACCTGAAAAATATAAAGCACTGCTTATTTCATTTGTATTTTTATTCTGTTATATTTATCTGTGCTTGTAATTTGTTTATTTCATATGCTGATTTACTCTCTTACAAAATCACCCCAATCATTGATTAGTTTTTTCCTTCAGAAATCATTTCTAATATGCTGATTCTGGTTTTTATCAATGTTGGTGATAAAACGGTAATCTATTGAATATCTATTTATTTCAGATTCACAGGCTTGGAGCAACATAAAAGTCAACATGAAGTCAGATTCACAACCTGGTTTTCTTCAGTAATATAGGATGCATTTAGAAAAACGAAAATTAAATGTGTATTGAAGTCAAATTTTTACTTTGTTGAACTGAAGCATTCAATTTCAGTATGTCTCAGAAGATTGTTTTTGCAGGTCAGTGGTTTCACTTTCTCTGGAAGAAATGACTGTTTTTTTTTTTTCATTGGAAATGAGGTGATTCAGAGCTGAATGTTGGTGTTAATATTAGTCCAGAACCGGACCTCACTTTTGGCCACAATATCAGGGTCATCTGTATTACATGCACCATAGTATATACATACTGTAAATATATTTTGTATAGGAAGACCATGAACTATATGACTCTTGTGTGTGTGTGTGTTTGTTGGTGCATTATGGTCTAGGAAATGTGTAAAGCCACGGTCACTCTAGACTCTGAGAATGCAAAATTTCTACAGACAGCGTAACGTTTATAATCACACTCTCTGATGTCTTCTTAAAAAAAACAATTTTATATATAAGAATCTCCCTCATTTTTATGCATATGAATTGAAGTCAATAGAATAAAAAGTGTAGCGTGTGTGTCCCTTAAGGGTGTTTTTGAAAGTGTGAGACTACCAGAAAAGTGTGTAATCACAGCTGAGCGTGAGACGTTTGAGAGCGTTTGCTTTCATCATAAGGTCAAGCACACAGTTTATGAGCTCTGTAATCACACACTGTCACACAACTCTAATGCTAATTATGATTGAGATCAGCTGCTGTCTTCCTGCTGCCAGTTTCAATGTAATCGGTCATTCCAAGGTATTCTTTGAAATACTTTTGGGTACCATGTAAATATCATGGTATTACAGTATATGCATGTGAATAAAGTAAATAGTTGTTGACATACAGTATATGGGTTTTTAAACCAATACTGATGCTGATATAAGAATATATTTCAGTCATCCTACTTCAAAATTTCATGTTTAATTAATGCGTTAACTGCTACACACACACACACACACACACACACACACACACACACACACACACATATATATATATA
>NW_015505637.1:428544-431136 GCF_001515645.1 Sinocyclocheilus grahami | reverse complement strand
ACACACACACATATATATATATATATATATATATATATATATATATACACAACTTGCCTTGGCAACTAGCTGTAATACATATATTGTTTAATTTTAAGTACTAAAATAACTAAAAACTCATATTAATTATAATAAAAATGTCAAAACACACAGCTAAATTCAACTTAAATAATAAAAAACGTAAAAAAAAAATATAAATATCTAATTAAAGATATTATTTAAAACTATGAACAAAAAAAAAAACGTATTTTTTTCTAAATGTCCAAATTTTGGCCATACAATGCGTATATATTATGTGTACAGTATCTCAGTTCAGTGTAATGCCGAACTTTACACATTCATTCTGTGTGATGTCAATCAACTGTTGTCCTCATAGACTGATGCGTTCATAATCTTGCATAGTCATGTTGTCAAAACACAGTTTGGCCATCTGAAAGGGTAAATAAGATGCTTCCAAAGATCCGTTCAGGATTGTCTAATCTAGAGCATCTGAAAAGTGGCATCAGATTTTGCCAGAATCAAAGGAAAGCGGCTGTAGAAGGCTTGAACGCTCCACTGAGAGACTTCATTTATGGCATAATTTGTGTACAAAATACTGGTATGATCTTCAAAAACGGCAGAGAACTTCTGTTGCAAGTTTCATGGGAATTGATCTGTCAGATAGTTGAGGCTCCACTTCTACGTCCAGAGAATTTTGGATGAACGCTTACCTGTCAAGAGATATTAGCTTATAAATATGTCAGGATAGGGGTCAGTGGGTTTGGTCCTGGAAGCCAGCGCAATGACAGGACAGGAGATCTGACAGGTCAGATCTGATGGCGGTCTGTGAACATGTGTTAGTCAAAGCTCAAGGGCGTCTGGAGTGCTTGTTAATGTGGCATGTAGAGTGTGACTAAGTTCTGTCAGAGGGAAATGAAGGTTTCGTAACGCTCTGCCTTTTTCAAAAAATATCAGTGCTGCAGGCTGCTTTGAAATATGTGTGCGTTTGCTTTCCATCTGAGTCACAATTTAGTTTGTGTGGTTCTACCTCTGATTCCTTCACCGGTCGATGTTTGCATAGACTAAGGGTATGTTCAAATGACAATGATTATACAAAAACAGAAAGGTTTTTGAAAAGGTTCACATACCTATGACAAAGTTGGTAAAATGATCCCCGTTCACACGGATCTCAAAATAAAAAAAATGTATTATGCATGTTAGGCCAGTAGATTGGGGGGGCACTACACATACCTATAGGCTGAACACATAAAATGCATGTGCATGACGTCACCGTTTTCACAAATTCGCATTTTCGTAGTTTACATGGAGATGCTAGCTGTGCCATTTTCAAAAACTTACACTTTGAAACCTGTTTGTGTTTTCATGCCCCTAAAACACCATTGTCGTGTAAATGAACGCACATAAAAAGTTTCTGTTTTTAGTAGTGCTGTCAAACGGTTAATCGCAATTAATCACATCCAAAATAAAAGTTTTTGTTTACATAATATATGTATGTGTGCTGTGTATATTTATTATGTATATATATATAAATACACACACATGCATGTATATATTTCAGAAGAATATGTTGTTTATATATTAAATATATTTTTTTAAATATAAATTATATGAATATAAATATAGACATGTAAATATTTTCAAAATATATACTATATGTGTGTGTATTTATATATACATAATAAATATACACAGAACACACATATATTATGCAAACAAAAACTTTTATTTTGGATGCGATTAATCGCGATTAATCATTTGACAGCACTAGTTTTTTAGTTGAAAATGGTTTTGTTTAAATACGACATTTATGTTTTTTTTTAACAAGCTTAGCTTAATGCACCCAAGTAATTTGTTAAACGTCCACCTACTTCAACTTAAGTTCAGTTGATAAGATTTTTAAGTAATTTCAACTTAAGTTATATTAAACTTAAGACTGTAGGGTTAGATTTACTGAACAGAGCAAATTATTGTGAGAGAGCAATCCTATAAAAGCACCGATGGGAGTGTAAAATTCTGTGGGTGATTTACTGATTATGCACAAATTAGTGAACACAGACACATTCAGTGCATTTCCATAATCACCACCACAGTTTATCAAGAGTTTACCGCAAACATGTAAATTATTTAAAGGGGTCATATGATGCTTTTTTTAAAGATCATTATTTTGTGTATTTGGTGTAACAGAATATGTTGACATGCTTTAATGTTCAAAAAACACATTATTTTTCAAATACTGTACATTATTGTAGGTCCTCTATGCCCCGCCTCTCTCAAACGCTTCGTTTTCTACAAAGTCCCTCCTTCTGACAAGCGCAGTCTATTTATACTGAACAAAAACTAAAATAGTGCTTTATTAACAAAAACATTACTGAACCATACTAGTAGTAGTAGGAAAATAAATAATAATAATAGTAATAGTAAATGTTGAAATTAACACTCTCTAACAAGGAACAATACTTACACAGCTTTCATTAATCTTATTACTCTTATTTTAAAGTGTTACCATTTCATTTCAACTGTCATGCTTAAAGATGCACATCTTTAAATATATACACAAAGGCTATAGCATTAAAATGATATACATATGGATAT
>NW_015505637.1:424953-428505 GCF_001515645.1 Sinocyclocheilus grahami | reverse complement strand
GTTTTAGGTAGGTGTGGCTGACTCTTAACTTTTATAAAGAATATCTCTTTGGATTTGAGACTTTAGTCTTTGCAACTTTACAGATCTTCTTTATGCACCAAGAGCTTGTAACACTCCAAAGAGAAAGGACAACTTGAAATCGCATCATATGACCCCTTTAAATACTCTCCTCCTATAAATTTCGCATCTGAAAGGGAAACTCCTACAAATACAATATGCAATAAGGTTATCCACAAAAATAACTGCATCCACGCTAATTTTTCACTGCGTGTCTTTAGTTAATCCTGATCATCATTTTTTAACGCCAAAAGGTACAAGCTGTTTGTAAATCTGGCCCAATGTTGATTCCCCTGTAAATTAAATTCAGTTAAAATAGCTTCAACAACAGTTTTAATGAGTTAATCGGATTGTAATCAGATTGATGGCTTAATCGAACTGAAAAGGCTTCATGCAAACACTTCAAGTGATTGAGCTTGATCTGAATGACGTTTCGATTGGATTGGAATGTGTTGTGTGGACCTGAAAAAATGACAATCAACAGAAAAAAATAATCCTACTGTTTTCAGTCATACAGAATCTGAATTACCTTGCGCATATATGTGCAGCGTCGATTTATGTCTTGCAAATGTGCGTATATTTCAGTGGAAGAGACTGAATATTTGCTAAATAAATGTATCAGTCAACTTTCTTTTTAGGTACTTAATTTTTTCTTCACAGCGAAAACGACAGTTATACTCAAATGTTTCGTTCGAGATGCATGAATGTATGAATTGCACTGCAAAGTGTAGGGTCCATACAAAAAGAATCGGATTCATTTGGATTGATGAAAATTTGAGCATGTAAACACCTGTTTAATAAGTTAAGCTGTAGAGACGGGATGTGTTATGTTATATGATTTTTTTTCTGATTCTGTACATGTTGCCACCTCCAGTAGCTCAATTGTCACTTAGATTCGTCCCACACAAGCCTCTTTAGCCAGACCTGGCCTTTGAAGTGGATCATGAAGTGCACTTCCATTGTTTGTTTCATTGGACACTTCCTGGTGTGTGCAGAGCTGCGATTTATGAGGCCCCATGGGAAAAATGGTCTTTTATTACTCTTCTCCTCCTCTCACACACTGAGTCTGATTCTCTGTGCCTTTGTTGCTTTCACTCGCAATAGAGGTTTTCATCTCACACAGTGAAATACTGGTTCAACAAGTTTAGGTTTATATTGCTGGAGCTCAGTTTGTCTACTTAGGTGGTCATTCACCTCTTATGAAGGAGGAGACACTTCTTTACTTATGAGACTTCATTAGTAGATTAGTCAGTGATGTGACGTTCATTTTTATGGGCAGATCTATTTATTTATTTAAAACTTCATTAAAATCGATTTATACATGCAATTACATGAATACACCTATTCTATGATGAGCACGCTTTTAATTTCTGAATTAAAAGTCATTTTGTTCATTTTTGAGGGCATTACGTCAATTTTAGGGTGGGACAGCTGTCAATATTATAATGAAGAAAATTATTTATTTTCATTAAACGAGTGAAACTCTTGAGAAGAAAATCCAGTTGAGTAGTTGAGTGGCATATTCCTTTAGTATTACTTCTTGGGGGGAAAATATTTTAACAAAACTCCTTCACTGCTTATTAATATTTTAAAAACATTTGTCCAAGTTATATGGTGCAACCAACATGCAGAAAAAACAGCAGACCCTAACTAAAAACTAGTTTCTCATTTAAAAAAAAAAAAGGTAATCTTGTAAAATGTCATGTGGTGTAACTACCCAAAAACATAATGATATTTTTGATTTATTAAAATAACACTTTTTGAAAAATAATGATTAAGATATGCACACTCACTTGGTTTTAAGATGAGGAAAATATGTTGTTATTTTTTATTGGATGGTTACACCGCATGACATTTAATCATTTAGTCTTTAAATTTAATTTATAATTTTGTTTTTATTCTTTTTAATACTACATGAAACTAACATGAATACAAAGATTACAATATAGAGCGCTTCAAACCTCATATACATCAATTCCTTTCTTTACTTGCACTTTAACAATAATGTTCAAAGTTTTGCCTGGTTTCACAGCATTTCGCTTGATTTTTTGCCTTTTCTGTTGTTTTTCTGGTTTTACTGTTACACCTGTCTTCTTGTGTGCTCCATCCTGCACTGAGACTTGTGAATGTGTGTGTGTGTGTTTTGTGAATGTATGTGTTTATGTGGTTGACATTCACCTCATTCAGAGACACTTTATTTTAACTCTCAGTGCTTAATCAGGCCTTAGACGACACTGTTGTCAAACCAATTTAGCCTTGAGCACATTTCAGTTCACCTGCATGTAAAACCATCTTCAATCGCACACTTTCACACTTTGTATTAAGTGACTTAATCCGTTTGGCTCCGTCAGTGCTTCTTATATAAGCTCTTAGCGCAATCACATCTGTAGATGTCTAGTGGGTAACAAATATGAGCCTGCCAGCGGCTCTCAGCCATATTTAATGCCATTATGGCTTTCATTTTGTTTTCTTTGATACCCTAGAGACATTCCTTCATCCTCTCGCGCTCTCTCCATTCAGCCAGTACGTCTATTTGAAGAACAAGGACACTAATTTAGCCTTCTGCGATGCTATCAATACACTTCAGACTGAAATGTTGGCACGCTTGCTTATTATTGCGAGTTAAATGTCATGGTTACACAATGAAAACTATTTAGTAACAAAGACGGAGAGTGAATTTTGTAATTGCAGGGTTATTTGTGGGATCTCGGAAAAAAGGTGCAAGGTTAAGGTTGGACAGACTGTTTTAAAATTGATACTGAACAAAAACTAAAATAGTGCTTTATTAACAAAAACATTACTGAACCATACTAGTAGTAGTAGGAAAATAAATAATAATAATAGTAATAGTAAATGTTGAAATTAACACTCTCTAACAAGGAACAATACTTACACAGCTTACATTAATTTTAATGCTACAAATGAACTCTTATTTTAAAGTGTTACCATTTCATTTCACCAGTCATGCTTAAAGATGCACATCTTTAAATATATACACAAAGGCTATAGCATTAAAATTATATACATATGGATATGGTATGTATACTCTCACACTTTAACTGCTTCTATTCTTGAACACTTGATGATTATCTAATCAAAATAAAAGCGGAGCGCTGAGTCTAGGAGAACTCACCGATATCACACACACTCCGGACGGTCTAAAACAGTTTATTTAATCACCAAATGGACACAAGTTTACTTCAAGAATGAACAATTTGGCATGGATGAGTTTGAAGTTCGGTGTTTAAAAAACGGAGCAAAATGGAAAAAGAAAGCACAACCTATATTATAGCTCTAAAAATAAAGCACACAGGTTTTATCCGAGCCACAGAAAGACAAACATTTTGCTGAAAATGCACAATACACAATTCATTATGTACATTAACAACAATTCAGGACCAATATAATGTATAATATAATATAATATAATATAATTTAAAGGAAAACTATGTGAATGGCTCGGCAGGATTTTCTGTCGGCTGCATTTAAATCCGC
>NW_015505637.1:424481-424702 GCF_001515645.1 Sinocyclocheilus grahami | reverse complement strand
GTCTAAAACAGTTTATTTAATCACCAAATGGACACAAGTTTACTTCAAGAATGAACAATTTGGCATGGATGAGTTTGAAGTTCGGTGTTTAAAAAACGGAGTAAAATGGAAAAAGAAAGCACAACCTATATTATAGCTCTATAAATTAAGCACACAGACTTTATTCGAGCCACAGAAAGACAAACATTTTGCTGAAAATGCACAATACACAATTCATTATG
>NW_015505637.1:356349-423204 GCF_001515645.1 Sinocyclocheilus grahami | reverse complement strand
TGCTGAAAATGCACAATACACAATTCATTATGTACATTAACAACAATTCAGGACCAATATAATGTATAATATAATATAATATAATATAATTTAAAGGAAAACTATGTGAATGGCTCTCTGTGGCGCGGCAGGATTTTCTGTCGGCTGCATTTAAATCCGCCTCTGAAGTTTCCCGCTCTGTTCAGCGTGCAGTATAACGTGTCTAAACAAATAGCACGTGCTGTAAGTGATTTCAACCACTAGAGGCCGCTCTCGCACACATCCAGTTGAGTAGTTGAGTGGCATATTCCTTTAGTATTACTTCTTGGGGGGAAAATATTTTAACAAAACTCCTTCACTGCTTATTAATATTTTAAAAACATTTGTCCAAGTTATATGGTGCAACCAACATGCAGAAAAAACAGCAGACCCTAACTAAACTAGTTTCTCATTTAAAAAAAAAAAAGGTAATCTTGTAAAATGTCATGTGGTGTAACTACCCAAAAACATAATGATATTTTTGATTTATTAAAATAACACTTTTTGAAAAATAATGATTAAGATATGCACACTCACTTGGTTTTAAGATGAGGAAAATATGTTGTTATTTTTTATTGGATGGTTACACCGCATGACATTTAATCATTTAGTCTTTAAATTTAATTTATAATTTTGTTTTTATTCTTTTTAATACTACATGAAACTAACATGAATACAAAGATTACAATATAGAGCGCTTCAAACCTCATATACATCAATTCCTTTCTTTACTTGCACTTTAACAATAATGTTCAAAGTTTTGCCTGGTTTCACAGCATTTCGCTTGATTTTTTGCCTTTTCTGTTGTTTTTCTGGTTTTACTGTTACACCTGTCTTCTTGTGTGCTCCATCCTGCACTGAGACTTGTGAATGTGTGTGTGTGTGTTTTGTGAATGTATGTGTTTATGTGGTTGACATTCACCTCATTCAGAGACACTTTATTTTAACTCTCAGTGCTTAATCAGGCCTTAGACGACACTGTTGTCAAACCAATTTAGCCTTGAGCACATTTCAGTTCACCTGCATGTAAAACCATCTTCAATCGCACACTTTCACACTTTGTATTAAGTGACTTAATTCGTTTGGCTCCGTCAGTGCTTCTTATATAAGCTCTTAGCGCAATCACATCTGTAGATGTCTAGTGGGTAACAAATATGAGCCTGCCAGCGGCTCTCAGCCATATTTAATGCCATTATGGCTTTCATTTTGTTTTCTTTGATACCCTAGAGACATTCCTTCATCCTCTCGCGCTCTCTCCATTCAGCCAGTACGTCTATTTGAAGAACAAGGACACTAATTTAGCCTTCTGCGATGCTATCAATACACTTCAGACTGAAATGTTGGCACGCTTGCTTATTATTGCGAGTTAAATGTCATGGTTACACAATGAAAACTATTTAGTAACAAAGACGGAGAGTGAATTTTGTAATTGCAGGGTTATTTGTGGGATCTCGGAAAAAAGGTGCAAGGTTAAGGTTGGACAGACTGGAATAATAATTAAAGTTGAAAATAAGGAGCTTAATTTATGGTTAAGTTACAAATGGAAGCGTCTGAAAGGAATAGCTCAGCCTCAGAAATGTTATTATTTACACACCATCACGTTTTAAAGTCATTAAATGTACATTTCTTCTGTGAAAAACATAAAAAGACATCTTAGGCACAAAGTCAATATTTCCAGTACTTTTGTTTGTTTGATTGTTTTTTGCTTTTAATGATTTATTTTAGCAGAGTGATCCAGTTTTTGTTGTACAGAAGTACAGCTCGGTTTCTGTAAAAATGACAAAAATCTCTACATATTATACAAATAAACAAACGAACAAACAAATACATGAATGAATGATATTTAAAAAGCTGTTATTTATTTTTAAATATTTGAAAAATATATATTCCATCATTTTAGCTTGGATATAAATGTTTTTTGTTTGGGTAAATATTGGGTAAGAATAATGAAGAAAAATTGTTAAACAAAAATTGTGTAAATTGTGTAAAAACAACAAACCCTGGCTTTAATAAAGAAAATATTCCCTTTATATAATTTTACGCACTTATTCTTGACAAGGCACTTAATTACTTTAAGCTTAACCCACTATTCTCAGGAAAGACAGGCATGTTTTTTAGATAAATAAATGATGTCATTGATGAAAGCCAAGTAACAGGGTTGGGATGAGAGAAGAAAAACAAACCTGATATACGGGTAAAAGAAAGTAAGATAGAGTGAGAACACCATAACACACCAGTTATGATTGAGGCCTCGTCTGTGGTCATGGTTTACGGTAAATGTAGTGGTAATTAACCGCAGACTGCTTTTTCCATACTAATCTGCTCCACGCGGGGAGCTTTAATGTCTCCTCTCAGCACCTCAGAGCTTCTAATGATTTCTACACACCATAACATTAGCACAGGTTACTGTTTGAGTTTGCATCGTGTCATATGTCCACTTGCTGGTTGCGTTCCATTTGCAGTGTTTTGTGATACCGACACACAGCCTTATGTTCCACTTGGCATCGTCTGAGCCTCCATCTGGCATGCATAACTCGTAGTTATGAAATGATAAACAATGCACTGGGAAATAGTGCTGATTGCTGCATGCTGAAGCGGTTTGGTGGTGCAGGACCTGTTTCTAGAACATGCCAAACCTTGAATCTCCTTCGCTAAAGTCCTGATGTAGAGTTATGATGTTTAGTCTGCTGTTTGATTGGTTGACTGCCATATCCAGTAGTCAGCATTTCAATGGTGCAATCACAGCCAAGGTTAATGGTTCGTTTGCAACCATTTTAGCACTTAACCAATCATACTTAAGTGGGAAGCAGGTGAAGATGATTTGTACGCACAAATATTCTTCAAATACAGGCACTTTTGTGTACCAGAGATTGATTATTCAGTTTATAATTATATAATTATTTAAACAAATTAATTTATTAAATGTAATTGTACACACATATGTATGCACAATTTAATATAATTAAAAAATTATATATATTTGTATTTGTTCGTTTTAAAAATCCTTTATGTATATTATTATTTTATTGGTTGTCCCAAAACCATTTTGTCCGTAAAATATGAAAATTCATCAAGAAATTTGAACTGCTATATTTGAATTGATCTAAAAAGAGTAAGGCGATTAAAATAAAATAATGAAATAAATTTAAGTTTCAAACCTTTTATCTGTGACGGTAAATGTGACAAAAGAAATATGCCCGCAATTGATGAAACCTAGTTAGCTGCTAGTGTATTGTTAGCGTGCTGTTTAAATAGTCTAAATATGATTATTGTGCTTAGCATTAAGAGGATGCATGACTCTTTTCTTGGGCTTGTACTAATTTTAATTTACGAACGGTTCACTCATCAGCGGTGGGTCACAGCTTTGCAGCATGATGCAGAGAATCCCTCCCTTCTTCCTGAATGGGCCGCTGATTTCACACTGGCTGCAAGGCGTGAGGGAACATTCAGGATCACTTTTCCCCAGCCATGCTCATTCACTTCTCTTTGTGTGCGCTAACCCACCCCGTCTTAGCTGTTGTGGGGTTACAGAGCTCCCACTGTTAAGACTGCTGGGGAACATAGGTCTGACTGCTGATGGCCCAGTGCTGCTGCAAGGAAAGCTAGCCGACTGCCCACCGTACAGAACTACCAAAGCTAATATCAGCAGACAAAGCTAAATAAACATGTCAGAACACATTAGTTAAGTTTCTTGACCGCACACATCTGGAAGGATGCCATGCAGTGTCTGATGAAAATTGTAACTTAATGAGAGTATGACAACCAGAAAACGAACGTTTTTGTCTTCATTGGGATTGGGGGGTGAATGCTTTGGGACATTTTGCTCCGTTTTATTTGGGTTTAGGAAATAGAATAAAATAAATTCTTAAATTTTTTAAAAATCTTCTCAGGATACCTGGAATCACTGTTACAAGTACCCCAGGCACATAGTTTTTACATTTTTGAAGAATAAACCCCATAAAAACGATGCAAGTTTCGGATCTTCCAATGTTTCTCTATGGCGCTGAAACCTACAGATGTCAGAGTTCTGCTCCCCGTGCAACTGATACTCGACTGCCATTGGCTCATCTGCATTCGAGGGGAGGGGCTTACCAACAGATCAGTTAGTGTTCACAATCTATGCCTTAATTTCACATTGTGTTGAGCAGTGATGTTGTCTAGGTGCTTTGCATTATTTTGGTTTAATTTTTTTTGTTTTGTTTGGTGTT
The DNA here is from genome assembly GCF_001515645.1 of Sinocyclocheilus grahami. Taxonomy (NCBI): domain Eukaryota; kingdom Metazoa; phylum Chordata; class Actinopteri; order Cypriniformes; family Cyprinidae; genus Sinocyclocheilus; species Sinocyclocheilus grahami. The sequence continues at coordinate 418,978 of NW_015505637.1, read as the reverse complement.
AGTTTTGTTTTGTGTTGTGTGTTTTTCTTCCTTCTTTTTTGGTGTTGTTTGTGTTGTGTATTTTTTTCTTTCTTTGATTTGTTTGGTGTTTTTGTTTGTTTGTGTTTTTGTTTGTTTGTTTAGTGTTATGTTTTATTTGGCTTGTTTCTTGTTTGGTATTTTTGTTTTGTTTGTGTTTTGTTCACCTTGGGTTTATTTTTGTTTGTTTTGTTTTGTTTGGTGTTAGTTTTGTTTTGTGTTGTGTGTTTTTCTTCCTTCTTTTTTGGTGTTGTTTGTGTTGTGTATTTTTTTCTTTCTTTGATTTGTTTGGTGTTTTTGTTTGTTTGTGTTTTTGTTTGTTTGTTTAGTGTTATGTTTTATTTGGCTTGTTTCTTGTTTGGTATTTTTGTTTTGTTTGTGTTTTGTTCACCTTGGGTTTATTTTTGTTTGTTTTGTTTTGTTTGGTGTTAGTTTTTTGTATGTTTGTTTTTTTCATTACTTTGTTTCTGTTTTATTTTTGTTGTGTGTGTTTTTTTAATTTGTTTTGCTTTTTTATTTTGTTTAATGCTATTATTGGTTTTTATTTTGTTTGGTGTTGGTTTTTTTTTTGTGTGGCATTTTTAGGTCTGTTTTTTCGCCCTTGTTTTGTTTGGTGTTATAGCACATGGATATGAAATGCAAATAACTGCATTGTCTGTTGTCATTTTATTCAAATTTTGTATAAGTATTGTTACACATACATTCGTCAACTTTTCAGCCGCCTCTGCTCTCTCATGCACACATTTACTTGCTTTCACGTTTGCTATCTAAATGAGGACAAAACGTAGACTTAACTTGTTTTTACACTAACATTTAAATTTCTTTACTTCTGCAGTGTATATTTGGCATAAATCTAAAGCTACAGTAACTACAGACAAACCTGAAAACTTTTTGATAAAACAAGAAAAAAGGGAAAAGAAAATATAATGTGCTTTAGTACCTTTTCAGTTTAGGAATATCCCCAAAGTTCCCTAAAGGCACGTTTGTCCCTAAACTATAAATAAGTAAAAACACGCACAGAATGAGTTTGGCTGATTTCAGAGGTGATTTACTGACCTTCACAGCTGTGCTCTTTTTCTCCATATTTTCCTTAAAGATGGGCACTAGTTCACCTCTCTCATTGTCTTTCCTGAACCCCCTTTAAAATGCTCCATATGCACACAGTCTACCCTCACACCAATCCATTCTGTATTTATACCACAGACAGAAACATCTAATCTCTAATGCCTTAATTGCTTTAATTATGTATCATTATAGGCTCATTCAGTTGGATCCTTATGTGATTTTAAGTATTCATTGCTTGGCTGATTATCTCATTATCTGGTGTACATGCAGCACAGTCTATTGTGGGACTCCCGGTGCTCCATGCTGGCTCAGTGCTCAAGCAAACTGCAGTGTTTTGTTTATCAAAACATGACATCATGCATTACACAACCAATTCTCTCGGGACAAGAAAAACGGCCCAAATCCACTGCTGAAAATGCTGAAGAAACCAACAGAGCTGATGACCAACTAATGCTGTAAACTATACAAGGAACCCTCTCATTTGCTACATTACTCTCATATTAGAGGTTAAAATTACCAAGAGAGCCCAAACGATTATATTCAGCTTCTATTTATTTTGGCAAACCGAAATGCTTATATGAAACTCAATTGCACACAAGGTAGTTTTCATAAAAACTAGTCTTCATGAGAGATTTATTTAAATATTCATATGTAATTAATAGTAAATAAGCTCCTCTCTAGTTTTTTCTTCTTCTCTGAACTTGGATAACTTTTCTGAGGTAAATGCAACATTAAGTGACATTGATCACAAGCTGTTTTATTGACGTCATCCTGAGATTGAAGCACTGAGGGATTACATGAAACGTGATACATTTCAGTAAGTTGTACTGTATCTTTCAACACCTTCTGATGTTCATTCATGTTTATTTCATGCTGTAACTTGTATTAAAGTGTAAGAGACTCACGCTCTGCACTGCTGCTTGAACTGAAGCTGCTATTGCGATCTGGCTCGCCATGTTTAAGAGCGTCAAAAAGGCATTTATTGTTTGAATTTTGTGATAAATGAACAGAATTTGAGTGACTGCTGCTTGAACTGAAGCTGCTATTGCGATCTGGCTCGCCATGTTTAAGAGCGTCAAAAAGGCATTTATTGTTTTATTGAGGCATTGTTTCTAATCTGAAGTAATAAAGCACAAAGCTCTTTGTGATTATTGGATGGGAGGTGTGCTACGAATAATGTTTGGTGAAGGGAAAAATGTGAATCTAGGCAACCCTAACTCGAACTATACGGGTGACTCATATGGTATTATAGAACCTGCATTAACTGTATTTTTTTTTTAAGTGAGATTACACACAAGTTGCCGTCTGACATGTTTTTCCACCCCCCTTTTGATTGACATGATATACAGTAATCAGCCCCTGTTTTTAACCAATTGGCTGATAAAGTAGATAATTGCTTTTATTGGCCAATACTGATTATTGACAGATACATTGGTGTATGCTCTAACTTAAACTTTTCTTAAAGTGTCCCTATTATGCCATTTCCAATATTGCCTTTCATACAGTGTGTAATGTAGCTGTCTGTGAATGTAAACGATCTGCAAAGTTGTAAAGCCGAAAGTGCAGATAAATAAAGTTATTGTCTCCCAAAAGAAAGAATCGACTCTGAACAGTCTAAACGAGTCGTCAGTAATTCGAATCCTACTTCCATGACGACTACACATCACAGAGTAACTCATTTGCATAATGCCCGCCTATGTTCCTCGCTAGCCCCGCCCTCAAACACTGTAGCTAGTTCGTGTTGAGAAGACACTGTGTCCTACGCTGTGAAAGTTTTATAGTTTTATTTTCACTTCTGAAAGATGAGGCTGTAAAGAATCAGTGGATAAAATAAAAAATTTTCCACTGTACCACAGCAGTGCAACCCCAATCTTTTTCATTGTTCCCGTCATTTTACTGACAACTGCTTCTGTAATCTTGAGGAGTTCAATGCAGGATTCACAAATGCTCACTCTTGTAATATGAGCTCAGTACACAGTTTATTTGGAGCAGCTGCTCCACTGAACCACAACCTGTAAGTATGATCAATAATAGATGTTTATATTTTCTATCGAGCGTTCAAGATACGGAACTATGGCAATGGGAATATCGTTTCCGACACGCGCTGCACGCGGTAGACCAATCACAACAGACCGGGCCATCTGACCAATCAGAGCAGAGCAGGCTCACGGAAAGGAGGGGTTTAGAGAAACGAATCATTTAAGAATTGTTGGAAAAGGAGGTGATATTAAATGCATATTTTAAGAAAACAAAAGTGTTTTTTGACCTTGCATGCATGTAAACCTATTGTATGAGACTCCTAAAACAATATTAGGAACCTTAAAAATGGCATAATAGGGGCACTTTAACTTTTCCTAACTAGCTTAGCAAGAGTTCTGTGGTCAACCAGTTTCACCAGAAAGACCATTCTGGGTAGTGACTAAATGGCATGTAAATAGCAGTTTTGAGAGGATCTCGATAAGTTCATTGAAATTAGAAAGAAAAAAAAGGGTGACAAAAATGCAAATATGAGGGTTAGCTCAGAGTCCCATGTTACCTGTTCCTCTCTTGTTATTTCAGAGATTAACTTGTAATATTTTACAAGCCTGTGTCTTGGTGTTTGCAGTGGCTCAGATGTTTTGGATCTGTTGTCTTTCGCCTCTCATGTCTGAGCCAGGACAGCTAGCGTGATGCTGGCTTCTGCCCCACGAGAGCCTTTGGCAAACACTTTGTATGCTGAGACTAAGACCCAAGGCTTACCTCAACAGCTTTCCTCCCCTCTTCATTCTTTTCTCATAAACGTCGTTTAATTGCCGTTTCCCTCTCCTTCATCTTTCCTTGTGTCCTCTGTGAACTCTTCTGTTAAGCAAAGCCCAGTTTCTTGAGGTCAGTGACTGAGGCTTATTGTTTTTTATGGGCCTTGTCGCAATACAATGAATCCAGTTTGAACAAATTCAACAGAAATAGTGAATGTCAGGGAGTTTGAGTGTTTCAGAGGATAGACTGTGTGATTTCAGTCAAGTGTTGGTTGAATAATAATAATGACAAACATCTGGGGTGCTGCCTTCTCTTGTAGAAGTGAATGGGAGTTATAATACCGTGTTCCAGATGAAGTACTTGCACTTGTTGAAAATATATTCTTCCAGCTCCTCAGCATGCCCCTGTCTGAAGGCCACACCATTCTCCTAAATCTCTCTATTGAGTTCATGCATCAGAGTGCTGTTTACTGACTAAACCCATGAATGTAGAATCAGACTGGCGTCTAATTCTACAATAAGCAGCGGGCGAGTCTCGACACAGCAGCTGCACCTCAGGGAACGGAGAAGTGTCCTCCTCCTTCACGGTGAAGTCTGCATCATATCTGTCCCTTCAGACCTGCATCTTTATTGTCTTCCGCCCTGTGAAACCCAAGGTTGTCTCGTTGCCAGCATTGTCACTTAATCATGCTGGTGTACACATGCGCTCTCAGGCATGCCGTTACACGCATGCTTATCGGCTAATAATGAGTGACGCTGGGCCTCTGGAAGCATATGCCTATCAACGCTTTGTGAAGTTTAGATCACAGCGATTGAGAGTAGAGCTCTGTGTGTCATGTTGCCACAGTGGTGGCGATAGATTTAAAGGTAAACCGACTGTAAACAAATTGAAGATTTTCATGGTTGCACAACCACACAATGTTCTGTTAGCTCCAGATTAGGGTGGAAACAATAATAGTAATTATATTTGTAAAATAATAATTAATCAAATCAATTGTTGATGTGTAAGGCCTGCCCTAGTCTGTATGAAGTAAAATGTGAAATTGCACAGTTTTTTGACACATAGGAACCACTTTATTGATGCAAACTACTTGTCTGGTTGATTTCAGTCATTTTAAATATTTCTTGATACTTGATTACAACCAGTTCATTTTGTTACCAAATGGTGCATGTTTAGGTCAACTGACAGTTTTTACAGTTAACAGGTAATTATGAGTAATTTTTTTTAAATCAGCATGTCATACTAGATCAACAACTAAGAACTCCCAGGAACTGTGCGGATCTCAACATCTTTGAATACAGGTTTTGCATTTTATTCATGCCTTTTTCTATGGAAGCCTGTTTATGCCACTGAATAAAAAATATAAAAGGTAATTTTTACTTTATTTCTTGCAACTGCGAATTTATATCATGCAAGTTTGAGAAAAAAAGTCCAATTGCAAGATATAAAACTCAAAACTGCGAGAAAAAAAAAAGTAAGAATTGTGAGCGATATACTCAGAAATGCAAGAAGAAAAGTCTGAATTGTGAGATTAAAAAGTTGCATGTTTTTTATTTTTTTTTATTCTGTGGCGGAAAAGAGCTTCTAGGCTATATCAATTTCTTTGGAAGAATTTACAGATAATACCAATATGCATAGATTGTGCACTTTTGATGTGCATCTCCTCTTTCCACTATTTTTTCCATCTATAAATAATAGTGGTTAATGTCTGTGAATAATAACAGATCAGGTGCACAAATACAGTGCTTGTCATTCTCAAAGAACAAGTGTCTTCTTGTACTCAATCAGTTTACAGACGCCTTGCGTTGTAAAGATTGTTGAAGAGATCATGTCTGTATGATGTATTGCTGCTGGAGGAAATGATGTAATGTGACTAATCAGGAAAACAAAGTACATGCTGGTGCACTTTAACTTTTACTCTACATATAAAGATGGCTACAAAAGTTTTTTTGAATTGAAAAAAATATAATATTATATATTATAATATATAATATATTTCTTAAATATTTGTCTTTAAATTTCTAGGTTAACGTGGAAAAAAAAATCAAGGAGACTTTTGGAGATTTTAATTACATTTTCCCACCTCATCAAACATGCAGTTTTGAAAGAAAAGGTATATTTACACTTTTCCCGGGATAAAGCGTCTTTCTTGCATGGCTCTTGCCTCGGGTGTGCCGCTCACAATAGGTCTTTGATACAGTAGGTGCTTTACAGCCATCGAAAGTGTCATGACATGTCGCCCAACCGCCCTGATTTTGCAAAGATAAAGCTTGTGGTTAGCTCTGGGATGATTTGTAAAGATCCTCTGCTTTGTTGAGCCAAAATGCTTTCATTGAGCGTTCATCTCTATTGTGTCATTCACTTCCTTGGCGAAAAGGTTGCAGGTTCGACAATGCAGCGGCAGTCTGCGGGTAACTTCAGAACTTATGATTGCTTAGAGCTCATCTGCACCTGAAAGGAAAAATGAAATCATTGGGATGACACTTATGAAAAGAACAATATTTGAACAAGCTCTGCAGCTGGTTGTGGACATTGTTTCTCTTTCTTTTTTTGATTCACCCTTTCCTCCCCTTGGATGGAGATGGATGAGATCTGAGCTGCTCCTAGTTGGATTTGTTCAGTGTTGTGATTCAGACCTGGTTGTATTACTTCATCGAGTTATAAATGATGTGCTGACAAAGGCGTCCCTGTCTGCTCTGATCTCACACTATCCTGGAATGTTATCTCCATCCATCATCAAGTCTCTGGTGTGGCGACCTCCTCTTGGGACACGTGAGCGGCTGATAATAGATGCGTTTACGGTGGACAAAAAAATGTTTGTTCAGTGTGTGTGTGTGTTAGTGAAGAGGAATGTTACTTATAAAAGTGTTGTATTCATAATGTTACTGTTCATGTTACGTTTGCATTCTCAGAATGGAGCGCTAAGCGTGGCTCGTCATCTCATATGATGTCTCATAGAGTGAGTTTAATGCACAAGCTCACAGTAACGTCTAGAGATTTCAGACCCATTGTTTTTTTGTTCCTCTTATTTTCACATTGGTGGTGTTACTTTTGGCAACAGTGGTTAAGCAACAGTGTTCACATAAAGAAAAAAGTACATGAATTGAAAGTAAATAAAAGTAATGCATTGGTGATGCCATGCCCTACCAGCTGAGCTACAGTACATGAACTAAAAACAATGTTACTTGTAACCCCCTTATTGTAACAAATACAATTTTTACTTAAATACATTGACGTCCCTTTGATGTCACACCATCCTGAAATGTCTTGTATTCATCCATCATCACGTCTCTGGCATGGCAACCTTCTCTTTTGACATGAGCGATTGATGATAAATGCATGCTAACTGTAACACATTAACTCAAAAAACATTGTTATATTTATTCATTTGGCAGAAACTGTTATCCAAATGGACATGATGTATATGTTTTATCAGCTTGTGTGTTTCCTGGTATTTGAACCCATGTCATTGGCATTGTTGGTGCCACGTTTAACTAAAAAAATAATAGTTTTACTTGTAACCTCCTCATTGTAACTCATTACTTAAATGCATTGGCGTCCCTTTCTATTTGATCCCACACTGTCCTGAAATGTTTTCTCCAGCCATCACCAAATCTCTGGCATGGCGACCTCTTCTTTTGATGTGAGTGGCTGTTAAGAGATTCAGGCTAACTGTAACAGATTACCTCAACAAACAATATTACATTTATCCATTTGGCAGAAACTGTTATCCAAATTGAGTTAACAGTGTATGTTTTATCAGCAAGTGTGTTTCCTGGTATTTGAACCCATGTCACTGGTGTAGGTCGTGCCACGCTCTACCAGTTAAGCTACTTGAACTAAATAAAAACAATGGTGTTACTTGTAACCTTCTCAATGTAATACATTACTTACATGCATTGGTGTCCCTTTTTACTTTGATCCCACACCGTCCTGGAATGTTTTCTCCATCCATCGTCACTTTTCTGGTCAGCTGACCTCATCTTGGGATACACGAGGGACTGTTAATAGATCCAACTGTAACATTACTTAAAAATATTCGTGTAACATTTATTTATTTGGCAGAAGCTGTTATCTAAATTGACTTCAAGGTGTGCATTTTATCAGCATGTGTGTGTCCAGGGATTTGAACCCATGTTTTTGGTGTTCTGCCAGTTGGGCTACATGAATTAAAAAACAGCAGCAACAACAACAACATTACTTGTAACTCCCTTATTGTAACGCATTACATAAATGCACTGGCGTTCATGTCTACTCTGATCTCACACCATTCTGGAATGTTTTCTCCATCTATCATCACATCTCAGATACACCAGCCTCCTCTTTTGACACTTGAGCGGCTGACAAAAGATGCATGCTAACTGTAACACATTACCTCAAAAAACTTAGTTACATTTATTAATCTGACAGAGTCTTCTAAAGTAACTTAAAGGTTTACGTTATTATTATCATTTGTGTGTTTCCCAGGAATTGAACCCATGTCATTGGCACTGGTGGTGCCACGCTCTACCAGATGAGTTACAAAACGTGTTACTTGTCATACCTTTATCGTAACACATTTAAACAACTTAAATGTATTACACACAACACTGTTGTAACAGGTTCTTGTGTAGTTTTGAATGTGTACTGACTGACAGTCTATTTGCATGTCATGTTTTAAGTTTGCAAGTTTGAGTGTGATCATGACAGACTTGTCACACTTGAGATGTCTCTCTCTCTCTCTCTCCAGAAAGACCATTCTGGGTAGTGACTAAATGGCATGTAAATAGCAGTTTTGAGAGGATCTCGATAAGTTCATTGAAATTAGAAAGAAAAAAAAGGGTGACAAAAATGCAAATATGAGGGTTAGCTCAGAGTCCCATGTTACCTGTTCCTCTCTTGTTATTTCAGAGATTAACTTGTAATATTTTACAAGCCTGTGTCTTGGTGTTTGCAGTGGCTCAGATGTTTTGGATCTGTTGTCTTTCGCCTCTCATGTCTGAGCCAGGACAGCTAGCGTGATGCTGGCTTCTGCCCCACGAGAGCCTTTGGCAAACACTTTGTATGCTGAGACTAAGACCCAAGGCTTACCTCAACAGCTTTCCTCCCCTCTTCATTCTTTTCTCATAAACGTCGTTTAATTGCCGTTTCCCTCTCCTTCATCTTTCCTTGTGTCCTCTGTGAACTCTTCTGTTAAGCAAAGCCCAGTTTCTTGAGGTCAGTGACTGAGGCTTATTGTTTTTTATGGGCCTTGTCGCAATACAATGAATCCAGTTTGAACAAATTCAACAGAAATAGTGAATGTCAGGGAGTTTGAGTGTTTCAGAGGATAGACTGTGTGATTTCAGTCAAGTGTTGGTTGAATAATAATAATGACAAACATCTGGGGTGCTGCCTTCTCTTGTAGAAGTGAATGGGAGTTATAATACCGTGTTCCAGATGAAGTACTTGCACTTGTTGAAAATATATTCTTCCAGCTCCTCAGCATGCCCCTGTCTGAAGGCCACACCATTCTCCTAAATCTCTCTATTGAGTTCATGCATCAGAGTGCTGTTTACTGACTAAACCCATGAATGTAGAATCAGACTGGCGTCTAATTCTACAATAAGCAGCGGGCGAGTCTCGACACAGCAGCTGCACCTCAGGGAACGGAGAAGTGTCCTCCTCCTTCACGGTGAAGTCTGCATCATATCTGTCCCTTCAGACCTGCATCTTTATTGTCTTCCGCCCTGTGAAACCCAAGGTTGTCTCGTTGCCAGCATTGTCACTTAATCATGCTGGTGTACACATGCGCTCTCAGGCATGCCGTTACACGCATGCTTATCGGCTAATAATGAGTGACGCTGGGCCTCTGGAAGCATATGCCTATCAACGCTTTGTGAAGTTTAGATCACAGCGATTGAGAGTAGAGCTCTGTGTGTCATGTTGCCACAGTGGTGGCGATAGATTTAAAGGTAAACCGACTGTAAACAAATTGAAGATTTTCATGGTTGCACAACCACACAATGTTCTGTTAGCTCCAGATTAGGGTGGAAACAATAATAGTAATTATATTTGTAAAATAATAATTAATCAAATCAATTGTTGATGTGTAAGGCCTGCCCTAGTCTGTATGAAGTAAAATGTGAAATTGCACAGTTTTTTGACACATAGGAACCACTTTATTGATGCAAACTACTTGTCTGGTTGATTTCAGTCATTTTAAATATTTCTTGATACTTGATTACAACCAGTTCATTTTGTTACCAAATGGTGCATGTTTAGGTCAACTGACAGTTTTTACAGTTAACAGGTAATTATGAGTAATTTTTTTTAAATCAGCATGTCATACTAGATCAACAACTAAGAACTCCCAGGAACTGTGCGGATCTCAACATCTTTGAATACAGGTTTTGCATTTTATTCATGCCTTTTTCTATGGAAGCCTGTTTATGCCACTGAATAAAAAATATAAAAGGTAATTTTTACTTTATTTCTTGCAACTGCGAATTTATATCATGCAAGTTTGAGAAAAAAAGTCCAATTGCAAGATATAAAACTCAAAACTGCGAGAAAAAAAAAAGTAAGAATTGTGAGCGATATACTCAGAAATGCAAGAAGAAAAGTCTGAATTGTGAGATTAAAAAGTTGCATGTTTTTTATTTTTTTTTATTCTGTGGCGGAAAAGAGCTTCTAGGCTATATCAATTTCTTTGGAAGAATTTACAGATAATACCAATATGCATAGATTGTGCACTTTTGATGTGCATCTCCTCTTTCCACTATTTTTTCCATCTATAAATAATAGTGGTTAATGTCTGTGAATAATAACAGATCAGGTGCACAAATACAGTGCTTGTCATTCTCAAAGAACAAGTGTCTTCTTGTACTCAATCAGTTTACAGACGCCTTGCGTTGTAAAGATTGTTGAAGAGATCATGTCTGTATGATGTATTGCTGCTGGAGGAAATGATGTAATGTGACTAATCAGGAAAACAAAGTACATGCTGGTGCACTTTAACTTTTACTCTACATATAAAGATGGCTACAAAAGTTTTTTTGAATTGAAAAAAATATAATATTATATATTATAATATATAATATATTTCTTAAATATTTGTCTTTAAATTTCTAGGTTAACGTGGAAAAAAAAATCAAGGAGACTTTTGGAGATTTTAATTACATTTTCCCACCTCATCAAACATGCAGTTTTGAAAGAAAAGGTATATTTACACTTTTCCCGGGATAAAGCGTCTTTCTTGCATGGCTCTTGCCTCGGGTGTGCCGCTCACAATAGGTCTTTGATACAGTAGGTGCTTTACAGCCATCGAAAGTGTCATGACATGTCGCCCAACCGCCCTGATTTTGCAAAGATAAAGCTTGTGGTTAGCTCTGGGATGATTTGTAAAGATCCTCTGCTTTGTTGAGCCAAAATGCTTTCATTGAGCGTTCATCTCTATTGTGTCATTCACTTCCTTGGCGAAAAGGTTGCAGGTTCGACAATGCAGCGGCAGTCTGCGGGTAACTTCAGAACTTATGATTGCTTAGAGCTCATCCGCACCTGAAAGGAAAAATGAAATCATTGGGATGACACTTATGAAAAGAACAATATTTGAACAAGCTCTGCAGCTGGTTGTGGACATTGTTTCTCTTTCTTTTTTTGATTCACCCTTTCCTCCCCTTGGATGGAGATGGATGAGATCTGAGCTGCTCCTAGTTGGATTTGTTCAGTGTTGTGATTCAGACCTGGTTGTATTACTTCATCGAGTTATAAATGATGTGCTGACAAAGGCGTCCCTGTCTGCTCTGATCTCACACTATCCTGGAATGTTATCTCCATCCATCATCAAGTCTCTGGTGTGGCGACCTCCTCTTGGGACACGTGAGCGGCTGATAATAGATGCGTTTACGGTGGACAAAAAAATGTTTGTTCAGTGTGTGTGTGTGTTAGTGAAGAGGAATGTTACTTATAAAAGTGTTGTATTCATAATGTTACTGTTCATGTTACGTTTGCATTCTCAGAATGGAGCGCTAAGCGTGGCTCGTCATCTCATATGATGTCTCATAGAGTGAGTTTAATGCACAAGCTCACAGTAACGTCTAGAGATTTCAGACCCATTGTTTTTTTGTTCCTCTTATTTTCACATTGGTGGTGTTACTTTTGGCAACAGTGGTTAAGCAACAGTGTTCACATAAAGAAAAAAGTACATGAATTGAAAGTAAATAAAAGTAATGCATTGGTGATGCCATGCCCTACCAGCTGAGCTACAGTACATGAACTAAAAACAATGTTACTTGTAACCCCCTTATTGTAACAAATACAATTTTTACTTAAATACATTGACGTCCCTTTGATGTCACACCATCCTGAAATGTCTTGTATTCATCCATCATCACGTCTCTGGCATGGCAACCTTCTCTTTTGACATGAGCGATTGATGATAAATGCATGCTAACTGTAACACATTAACTCAAAAAACATTGTTATATTTATTCATTTGGCAGAAACTGTTATCCAAATGGACATGATGTATATGTTTTATCAGCTTGTGTGTTTCCTGGTATTTGAACCCATGTCATTGGCATTGTTGGTGCCACGTTTAACTAAAAAAATTATAGTTTTACTTGTAACCTCCTCATTGTAACTCATTACTTAAATGCATTGGCGTCCCTTTCTATTTGATCCCACACTGTCCTGAAATGTTTTCTCCAGCCATCACCAAATCTCTGGCATGGCGACCTCTTCTTTTGATGTGAGTGGCTGTTAAGAGATTCAGGCTAACTGTAACAGATTACCTCAACAAACAATATTACATTTATCCATTTGGCAGAAACTGTTATCCAAATTGACTTAACGGTGTATGTTTTATCAGCAAGTGTGTTTCCTGGTATTTGAACCCATGTCGCTGGTGTAGGTCGTGCCACGCTCTACCAGTTAAGCTACTTGAACTAAATAAAAACAATGGTGTTAATTGTAACCTTCTCAATGTAATACATTACTTACATGCATTGGTGTCCCTTTTTACTTTGATCCCACACCGTCCTGGAATGTTTTCTCCATCCATCGTCACTTTTCTGGTCAGCTGACCTCATCTTGGGATACACGAGGGACTGTTAATAGATCCAACTGTAACATTACTTAAAAATATTCGTGTAACATTTATTTATTTGGCAGAAGCTGTTATCTAAATTGACTTCAAGGTGTGCATTTTATCAGCATGTGTGTGTCCAGGGATTTGAACCCATGTTTTTGGTGTTCTGCCAGTTGGGCTACATGAATTAAAAAACAGCAGCAACAACAACAACATTACTTGTAACTCCCTTATTGTAACGCATTACATAAATGCACTGGCGTTCATGTCTACTCTGATCTCACACCATTCTGGAATGTTTTCTCCATCTATCATCACATCTCAGATACACCAGCCTCCTCTTTTGACACTTGAGCGGCTGACAAAAGATGCATGCTAACTGTAACACATTACCTAAAAAAACTTAGTTACATTTATTAATCTGACAGAGTCTTCTAAAGTAACTTAAAGGTTTACGTTATTATTATCATTTGTGTGTTTCCCAGGAATTGAACCCATGTCATTGGCACTGGTGGTGCCACGCTCTACCAGATGAGTTACAAAACGTGTTACTTGTCATACCTTTATCGTAACACATTTAAACAACTTAAATGTATTACACACAACACTGTTGTAACAGGTTCTTGTGTAGTTTTGAATGTGTACTGACTGACAGTCTATTTGCATGTCATGTTTTAAGTTTGCAAGTTTGAGTGTGATCATGACAGACTTGTCACACTTGAGATGTCTCTCTCTCTCTCTCTCTTTTGGGGGCAAAATACCTCTCCTGCTTTATTAATCTTTCCTTTGCCCTTCATGCTTTAATTTTCCATCCTTCATCTTCAACATCCCTCCCACACAAAGGAGAGGGACAATGTCTTCTTTTCTCTTCGAGTCTTCACGCACAGCTCTGTTAAATCCCTGGTCTATTCCTGCAAACCCTCTTTTGTAAATAATTATGCCCAGACATCCCTCCACACTGGAGAAGAAGCCTTTCCCTCTCATTCCATCTCTTTTTCCATCCATCTCTGGTGATTATTGGGTCCATTGATCTTAAAGCCGCATGTTATTCGCTGGGTTTTTAACGACCCTGGTGAATGTGGGAGGATGAAATGGCGCATGTCATCTCAGCAGTCAATTTGTTCAAATATTTGCTGAATCTTGTACTGGGTTTGTGGCCAGAAAATTTCTTCCAGATTAAATCTTGGATGAACTTGTTGACATTTGTTGATTGTGACTTATTATTCCGCTGATTTTTTACTTTTTTTTTTTTTTATTGTGGATGGATGAAGTATTAGGATGGATAATTTTTATCATTTATCCTCATCATTCTTTAGGAGAAATACCAAGAGGGGAAAAATAACATAAGGCATGCACAGGTTTTTGGTACCTTGTTGGTTATTCTTCGATATTGGAGTTTTTTTTTGTATCAACATTGTCTGCTATTGGATATTTAATTGTGCATGTTTGTTTCCACTATTTTGTTATTAATTTGACATTAAAAATACCTATTGTTTGCTTATCTTAATTTCTGATCTTATTGTGCACAATTAATCTATGCATGCATCTATACAAAAACTTCTTTGGAATCGATTGCATTGAATTGGATTGAATTCTTTTTGCCTGATGTCACCAGGAACCCCCTCCAAACATTTGATGTACACTATAAAGACTATTCACAATCCAGTCAGTGGATTAAATTGTGTAGTGCCCATTTTTTTCCCCTGACTAAATATCCAGTTTTACTCGGAAATACATCCGATTATGTTTTAAGAAAGAGACAGGCAGATAGAGAGATGAGAAGGCACATAAAGCTGGAAATCACAGATTACTCTGGTCAAATGGCTTACATAGACTGGCAGAGATTTGCATTCCATCGGTGTGCGACCCCAATTTTCCCCATTTTCATCTTCATCATCAGCGCTTTGAAGCTCTTCCAGGGTCTGTGGATGCCAAGCTGTCTGTGGGTTGTTCAGCTGTGCCCAGTTATGAGATTACAGCGGTACAGATGAGCTGAGTTCAGTCAGGACACACAGTCAAGTACAGAGAAATAATACAAATACTGGCTGGTGATGTTGTTTGGATACTCAGACTGTAACGGTATGCTATTGACGGCTGCTGTTCTGAGCATTTTCTTTTTCATTCCTTACTGTCTGTGTTTTCTTTGTCTCTCTAGTTCAGTTTAAAAGCCTAGTGAGTTACCTAACTAGACAGCAGACATCATAGACAGGCTAAAGCGAATGATGTGATACTCTAATAAGCATAAAAATATATAGTTCAAATATTAGGTAAAATAATGAGTATTTTAGTAAGCAGAGATGTTTTTGTATTGATGCAGTTAAATAAGCCTTATTTCATTCAGAACTATCCTGAATATTCCTCAATCGTCTCTGGTTGTTATATGTACGTTCTTGACAGGAATTCTGACAGTTTCTTTACTTTAGCCTGAAGTTTGGATATTATGGATATTTTGAGATAGTGAGAGGAAATCTACATTTGAATGTCTGTTTGTCAAAATGTGACTCAATCTGTCTACTTCTCCTCTCTTAGGACCCAAGCTACTGGATACAGGTGAATCGGTTAGAGCATGGAGACGGAGGCATTTTGGACCTGGATGACGTGCTGTGTGATGTAGCCGATGACAAAGACCGGGTATGTCACGAGTGTGCATTAATATTAAAGACGGAGTGGAGACGCTGATCTCATACAGTATGAGCTCAACCTGAACTTTCATTTCTGGTACGAGGAATGAACCGAAAACAATGCCAAAACCATTAAGATGTTTTGACTTTTATGAGATGATGATGGCATCAAAATTCCCCCCAAAAACAAAATCAACAATTATTCCACATTTGTTTCCAAATACATTTAGCCGAGGTGAGGGCCAGAGAGGAAGAGTGTTATACGCCTCGCTGCTGGGCTTCTGTTGTTCTGACTTGTTTGGTTATCACATCTGGATGTGTATTGTTTTCATTTCACAAAGCCTGGGAATGGCCAGAAATGTTGACTGCTATTGTAGTTATATTACAAGTGATGCGTTGAAATTTCAACAACCGAAACTATTTGATTGGAAATGAATTTGAGTTTTGGAGGGCCGAAATCATTGACTGAAATGTAGGGATGCACCGAATATTCGCCAACCGAAATTATTCGGCCGAAAATAGCAAAAAAATCTCTTTCGTTGTTCGGCCGAATAAGGCTGAATAATATGAACCGAACAATGACGAACGCGATCAAAATAGAGGCACCAGCTAATGCAGCAAACATGTCGACAGTGTGAAAGTATTTAAAACTATCAGAGAAAGATGCAGAAATCGTTACAAGCGTGAAGCACCGACAGCGAAAGACTGTTTAGTGCTTCATCAAGTCTCCGATGAGAAGAAGAGGTGGCTAATGCTGGTGGTTAGGTTACTGTATGCTGATTGAAATCGCGAAATTACCTCAGACGATTAGTAAATAAACGAAACTAATTATTAGTAAATAAATATGCAGAATGTTACGAATTGCATGTAAGTTATTCTGACAGCGCTGCACAAGCTCATGGCGCCAGGGTTCAAAATCCAAAGCGTGAGGAAAATCTGCACTAAAACTGTTACTCGTCAGTTGCTCAGTAACATTTTTGTGAATTTCTTTAAAGGTATGTGACAATGTGAATGCTGGTGGTTAGGTTACTGTATGCTGATTGAAATCGCGAAATTACCTCAGACGATTAGTAAATAAACGAAACTAATTATTAGTAAATAAATATGCAGAATGTTACGAATTGCATGTAAGTTATTCTGACAGCGCTGCACAAGCTCATGGCGCCAGGGTTCAAAATCCAAAGCGTGAGGAAAATCTGCACTAAAACTGTTACTCGTCAGTTGCTCAGTAACATTTTTGTGAATTTCTTTAAAGGTATGTGACAATGTGATGCGTGCGACAAACATCTTCCCAAATTCGTAATGAGAATCATTTATAAATCTGCATGCTGTTGTCAACACCAAGAAGCACTGAGATCTTCCTGCGGGTTTCTGCCAAAATAAAAGCCGAGAAAAAGCAACAACTCCATCGACATTCATAAATGATAGTATTGTAATTTTGTAAGACCATAATAATGATAATAATAATTACCCTACAACAGCTCTGTTAATACATTTATTATAACATTCACACATAGTGTTCAAATTGGGATCTGCAATATATAATAAGTGATAATAAGTGACGTGACATGTGGCCTTTATTGGTGACCCATACTTGGAATTAGTGCTCTGCATTTACCCATCCAAAGTGCACACACACAGCAGTGAACACACACACACCATGAACACACACCCGGAGCAGTGGGCAGCCATTTATGCTGCGGCGCCCGGGGAGCAGTTGGGGGTTCGGTGCCTTGCACAAGGGACCCTCAGTCGTGGTATTGAAGGTGGGAGAGAGAGCTGTACATTCACTCCCCCCCCCTACAATTCCTGCCGGTACGAGACTCGAACCCACAACCTTTGGGTTACGAGTCCGACTCTCTAACCATTAGGCCACGACTTCCCCTATTCCCCACGATATTGAAGTTATGTTAAAAAATACATGCCTGATTCAAGTCTCAAAAATGGCCAAAAAATATCATTTTACTAACTTATTAATTTTAAGCTAAATTGTGCTGTGTTGGTATAATGTCTGCTAGAATGTTAAAAAAAATTCAGTGTTAAGTAAATATTTTTTAATTGTTGTTTTGTAATTTATTTTTTTATTTGAAAAGCACATTTTGGCAATTTAATTAATGCAATTGTGAAAAAAATGGCAAAATAAGCCTACATGGGGGAAAAATGTGAAAAAACCGTGTTCGGTATTCGGTCTTCGGTGTTTCATTTTGTTCGGCTTCGGCCTAGAATTTTCATTTCGGTGCATCCCTACTGAAATGATTTAGCAATTTTAATCGATCTTCATTTTGATGAACCAAGGCCTTTTATGCTATGTAGTGCCCGAAGTGCAACGGCACTTAATGAAATGTAAACAATAAATGCAGTTTATTACAGCATGAATGCATTTCAAATGCAGCAAGATGTCATAAAACAGCCTGTAAACAAAACGTCACGTAACTTTATACATTTACCCCAGGAAAGCCATTCAATGTCCACTAACTCAGTAGTTAACTAGAACAAATAACTCTAGATAGGAGCATTTTGCTAAATATATATATCATTATATTTGTAATTAACCTGTTGTCTTCATTATTTAATGTATGTTTGAATGTCTCGAAAAAACAAGCTTTTATTTGATGAACCAAGGCCTTTTATGCTATGTAGTGCC
Source organism: Sinocyclocheilus grahami (assembly GCF_001515645.1). Classification (NCBI taxonomy): domain Eukaryota; kingdom Metazoa; phylum Chordata; class Actinopteri; order Cypriniformes; family Cyprinidae; genus Sinocyclocheilus; species Sinocyclocheilus grahami. The sequence continues at coordinate 400,845 of NW_015505637.1, read as the reverse complement.
CGAAGTGCAACGGCACTTAATGAAATGTAAACAATAAATGCAGTTTATTACAGCGTGAATGCATTTCAAATGCAGCAAGATGTCATAAAACAGCCTGTAAACAAAACGTCACGTAACTTTATACATTTACCCCAGGAAAGCCATTCAATGTCCACTAACTCAGTAGTTAACTAGAACAAATAACTCTAGATAGGAGCATTTTGCAAAATATATATATCATTATATTTGTAATTAACCTGTTGTCTTCATTATTTAATCTCTCGAAAAAACAAGCTTTTATAATAGACACCATTTAAATATTTCAATAGCACATTGTAGTAGAAACATAATTATATCATTACAAAGTTTATGTAAAAACTGCCTTATGTGTATTTTAGAGGCTTATGTACAACTTGGGTTTTTTGAGTGTTGATTATTAAATAAATATGATTAATTACTTGATTAAATAAACATTTTTCAGCTAAATGGAAACTTTAATTTTGGTTTTTGTGTTTTGGTGCATCGCTATTCATTACTACTTTATCTGATGCCATATGGACGGTGTGAGTCTGTGTATGTAACTAAAGTATCTCTCAGTTTCGGACCACCTCATGCTAAATAAATGCCTTTTTCCTCAAGGAATCATCCAGGAAAAGCATCATGCTGGAAGTTTACCTCTCGCGGAGGCATTGCTCTGTCTCTCACTGTGAATAATGTCTAATCTCAGTTCCACTTAAGAGATTCGTCCCTCTGGTGTGTTTATAGCCGTAGTTTGTTCATTAGCGTCGCTGCTAATGTCAAACCCCGATAAATCAAACCCTGATAAATTGCGTTTAGCCAGCAAGCTAATTAGCCTGTCCGTTCCTGCTGGGCTCTGGTGACATCTCTCTGGCTAGAGCCACTTTTGTTCCTGGTGATTTATAATCGTCCTCTCGGCATGACTGCAATTGCTGATCCATGTTAGCTCAAAACGGCACAGTATGGCTACAGTGTCTGCTCAGTCCAGTCCATATCATGAAGCTAGTTAGCATTAGCATCATAAGTAGGTGTTTGACTTTGAGAGCACAGATCATTGTCATTGATACATGAAGGAAAAACGGACTTTAACATGTATCAGATGTATTTTACTGAATGCTTACCATGTTCATATCACATTGACATGGTACATAGGAGAGTGGTCTGGATAAGTCGTTAAAGACAAAATAAAAATACATATTTTTTGTAATATGCTAGGATTTAAAAGTTTGGGTTCATTCAAATTAAAAATGTAATTGAGCGATGATGCATAAAATTGATCAAAAGTGACAAAAGTTGATAAAACATTACAAAAATATTTCTATTTCAAGTAAATGTTTCTTTTGAACTTTCTATTCATCAGTAAAAAAAAGAGAAAGAATCTAAATCCAAAATTGTACAAAATATGAAGTACCACAACTGTTTTAATAATAATGAGAGATGTTTCTCGAGCAGCAGATCAGCATATTAAACTGATTTCTGAAGATCATGTGACACTGAAGACTGCAGTAATGATGCTGAAAATACAGCTGCGCATCACAGAAATACATTACAGCTTAACAGAGATTCACATAGAAAACAGCTGTTTTAAATTATGATAATATTTCACAATATTACTATATTTACTGTATTTTTGATCGAATAAATGCAGCCTTTGTGAGCATCAGAGGCATTTTTGAAGACCATTTAAATGAAGTCATTAAAAAATATAGAACAGAATTTATAGAATATAAAATAAATCAAATAAAACAACACACTCACGTGTGTGTGTGTGTGTGTGAGAGAGTAAAGAAACAGACAATAAAAAACATACATATATTTTTAAAACATATATATGCATTTGTAAAATTGTATATTTATGTTTTTATTTTGTATTTTAACGCAAATTTTTTTTTTCTAACGAAAATACTATGGATTTTGACTCCAAAATGATGTGGCTCTTATGTTTCTAGACGGCTTTATTGGGTAAATGCTGCAGTTGTAGAGTCAGGAAAGCGCACAGGTTTGTGTGTGTCTAGAGAGCTGCTGCTCATCTTGGGAGTGCTGAGCTTTTTATTCGCAGGTGCCATGGAGACATCAGGAGTCAGTCAGACGTCTGCATCTGTGGCCCTGCTGCGTGCGATTCCTCCGAGAGCCACGTAACACTTCTTGGACATCCCTCTCCACTCTTTCATCCACCCGGCTTTGCTGGCATTTCTTGTTGCTGCAGACGACACATTTCAGTGCCACATGCATTCCTGTTTTCATTATTGTTAATCTTGCATCATCTACTATGTTGTTGTTTCCATCTTTTTACATCATTGTCTCTCTCTTTCTCACTGATTTCCTCTCCTGTACCCTTCTAGATTTTTCCATTCACTGCTTTTGCCGTGCACTTGCCGTCATGCATTTCTCATGACTGAGGATTAGATTTGAGTATTGTTTCTGCTATATGCTGTGCATACGGTGTACTTGGATTAAGTAGCTTTGCGTGTTGTGTGTTTGTGTCAGATGTTTAGGGCTCAGGTTATGTATCTGGCCTTGTGTGGGTGAGGGAACAATAAGGCTTTTATCTGTTTTGTGTGTTAAAGGTGCTTTTTAATTTTGTTTAGTTTTGCAGCCAATATTATTCCATTTCTGGAAATAGGATGCTAAAACAAATTCAGAGTAGTGCTCTTAGTCTTTGATTTCAGTGTTTTACAGTTGCTTTAGGCACTTAGATGCTCAATTAAATAATCTTTAACCCTGATATATGACATAAAAATATATATTTTTTAATGGATCAGTTTATTGAACCTTTAGACAAAATCTAAGGCAAAAAAATATATATTTCATATTGTATAAATATTGTGTGTAGTGAAAATACAGAGGAAAAACAGCTCAGTTTTATTCAGAGGCACAAACAGAGTAAAAACATGCAAATTTGATGCAGATGCTGTTATTTATATGACCAAAAAGTAAGATGATATTCTTACAGCTTGTAATGTAAATCAATGAGATAGCAGACTACTTGCATAACCCGATATAAATATAATTTGTCACTCTATATCTCCCAAAAGATGATATTTAAATGCTTTATGATCGAAGCTGTATAGTTTACAATGATGATTGAGAGATGAACAAATACACGTTTCTTAAAAGCCTGATGATCATATCTGATACTCACAGTTCAACGTGACTTTTCTAAAACATGATGTATGGATAATCAAATAAACCTAAGTTGCTTCGGTCCAGTACATAGTGATCTTGAAATATTACCAACAAGAGTTATTGTTTTGTTTACTTTATAAAAATCACAGATTTCACAGCAAAAAATACAAGTGAAGCACGAGCTGAAGGTGGATGTTCTTACAATTACACTACAAGGCCTTTTACTTGCTAAAAAGTATTAATCAGATGACAGAAGGCATGGAGTAGAGTGTGTGCAACGGGTTTAACAGCAGTTTTGTTCGTGTTGATCATTTAGGACTTAGACATTTGTGTATATACACTCTAAAAAATGCTGGGTTGTTTCAACCCAATGTTGGGTCAAATATGGACTAACCCAACTGTTGGGTTAAATTTTGGTTACATTTTTAAATGAGCTTTTTAACCCAAAAGTTGGGTTAGTCCGTATTTGACCCAACATTGGGTTGAAACAACCCAGCATTTTTTAGAGTGTACAGTGTATAAACAGCTAGTCTCAAAATGAATATTAATTTTTTATATTCTGTACATTACAATATTTGCTTACTAAATTCATCAATTTTCGTATTTCTAATTGATTTACTGTAAAATAAAAAAAAGATGTGAATTTTCATGTCGTCCATTTATCGGTTATTGGCTATAACATACACTATAACCTAGTGTAAAGTAAGTTTGACTTCAGAGTTCAGTCCCCAAAGCTGCAGTGCTTTTCTCAGGACGTCCCAGTCTGTTATCCTCATGTGGAGATAGATTGATGAAATCCTCATGGAAGCTGCGTAAGCCCTGAGAGGCTGTTTGGAGCCTGTGAAATATGTGTGCGCTGCTGCAGCTCGTGTGTTTATGGACTCGACGGGCTGCCGCTCGCTCATTCATCCTGCAGGGCCTTCTGTTAGTGGCTGCTCCCGGACGGGTGAGTGTTTTACCAGGTGTCATCATGTCACCGTGAGCCCCCTCCGGTCCAGACTGTCTGCCTGCTCATGCTCTGGCCTTGGATGCCGGATGTGACTTTCCATGATGAATATAGTGTAGTTATTATATAGGGCTGCTGAAAAGACCAGCAGTAAGATCCAGTCTAGTTTATGCTGGTTGGTGCTGGTGTGGTTGCATCATGAAACATTCACTTCACTGTCAAACAAATAAACAAAACCAAAAACTGTATATAGATTTCAAATAAAAGCTGTTATTTTAAACAGTCTATTCATTAAACAATCCTAAAAAAAATTGCCTTATATAAATATATATATAAGGCTGTTTTTAACATTGATAAATAATATCAGAATTATCAGAAATGTTTCTGGAGCAGCAGATCAGCATATTATACTGATTTCTGAAGATCATGTGACACTGAAGACTGGAGGAATGATGCTGAAAATACAGCTGCACATCACAGAAATACATTACAGTTTATATTATTTTAAACTAGAAAACAAGTATATTAAATTGTAATAATATTTAACAATATTTTAGTTTTTAATGTATTTTTGATCAAATAAATACAGCCTCGGTCACGATGGTGATGAAGCTCAGCCTCGTTAATGAAACTCTTAAGGAATCAGAATTGTTAAAAGGAACTTAAAAATTCATAAATCATGATGTAAGAACATAAAAAAGAAATCAATAAAATAATCCATAAATAATTGTAAAAAATCCTTTATGAATTCCTCCGGGACTTATTTGATTCATATTGATGAACTCATTTGGATTTGACTGAAATTCCTTCATTATTTTACTAGGAAGTAGTTTGATGTGTGTGTGTGTGTGTGTGTGTGTGTGTGTGTGTCCCTACATTATGTATACACAAAACTTTCTGCATTTTTAGATTTTCAAAAAACTGTGATTTATAAGCTTGCTTCCTCATGGGGACCAAAATATGTCCCCACAAGGTCAAAATTGACTGGTAATACTATAATTGTGGGGACATTTTTTTGGTCCCCATGAGGAAACAAGCTTATAAATCACACAAAGTTTTTTGAAAATCTAAAAATGCTAAAGTTTTGTGTGAGGGGTAGGGTTAGGGTAAGAGGATAGAAAATAGAGTTCGTACAGTAGAAAAAATATTATGCCTATGGAATGTCCCCATAATCATAGGAATACCAGTGTGTGTGTGTGTGTGTGTTTGTGTTTGCTCATGTGTAGCAGTGCATGCTGTTGGCTGATTACTGATATCTAGTTTTTCTAGTTCTCTAGCTAGTAGCTAGTTTGACTGGTTATGCCTCCATTTTAAAGGGCCCTCTATTCTCGTATGTGTGTTCATTTCCTGCTGCTGTCTCAACACAGTCACACAAGCCGGATCAAATATGTGTCAGGACGTGCTGAAAATGTATACTTGAAACCTTTGAAATTTTCAAATGAATACTGCATTGTGTTTTTGTTCTTTGAAGATCTGTCCAAAACACATCTGCACACAATCACAAACTCAAACACACACTGAATTCCCAATGCGGTTTTATTGTTTCATGCCTTATGATGCATTTTCATTATTAAAATTACAGTAGCTGTTTGGACTCTCATTCTGACGGCACCCATTCACTGCAGAGCATCCATTGCTGAGACACTGATGCAATGCTGCATTTCTCCAAATCTGATGAAGAAACAAACTCATCTACATCTTGGATGAATTTTCATTTTGGGTGAACGATTCCTTTAAGTATATTAAATATGCACTACAAGACTGCCCACTTGTTGTCAAGCATTAAAATGTGTGCTTGCATGCTTACTGTATGTAAAGTATGCTGTACTGAAAAACCAATGCTAAGTGTGTATTAGCTGTCTGTCACGTGACATGTGATCATGTTTTTGTTCATCATGACTTTAACTTTAAACAGAATCCCCTCGTGTCCTCTCTAATGTTCTCCAGCAGGCTGGTTTCTCACTGCTGTAATTGTGTTAAATCAATCAGGCGGCTCTCTGAGCTCAGATGAATGCGAGGTTTAGCAGGGCAGCGCTCTGTGATTTATCAGGAAACCCTCAGCTTGACTTAATGTCATTTAATGGGTCAGAACTGCACTGCACTAATGTAACCTGTGTGGCTGATGGGGATTTTAGTCTTTTGACCATCCTAAAGAGTGTAATGACACTTTTTAAGAGTGTAACGACTATTTGCAATCCCATATTTTCAATTATTATTATTATTAGTTTTATTGAATAAAGAATCTAATTGAAATGAGATTAATTCATTTTGTAATAAATTTGGTAATTTTACAGTTTAATTTATATGCTTATACTTTTTAATATATTCTCTGTTCTGTTCTATATTTTTAAAATGTATTTACATTTAAAAATAAAACAAAGCCTCTTCTGCTCACCAAGGCTGCATTTCACAAAAATGTAAACTAATTTCTATAAAACAATAAATAAATAATAATTTTCTGTAACTGACGTTGATGTATTAAAGCCTATTTAACTATGCAGTATTTAATGTGCAGTATGACAGAAAAAAAAAAAAATTTTTTTAAATAAATTGTTTACCAATTTATAGTTCTTTTAAGCAATATGTTTACCGATGTTTAATAAATAAGAAGTAAGTATAAATAAACTAAAATTAATAGTAATAAACACTGATTACATTGTGTTAAAACCAAGGAGCCCATGTCTTATTAAGGGGAGCCGAGCTCCCCCTAGCTCCCCCGTAGTTCGCACCCTGTATATATATTTGGTAGTTTTTGGAACTTGACCACACTAGTCCCCATCCACTTTCATTAAATTGAAAATAAAAGCTTTCACATTATGCTAAACATAATTTTCTTTCAAACCTAATGACTTTCTTCATATCAAGAGCATGGAACAAGAAGTTTAGTAGAATCTCAAAGCTGCTGTTTTCCACACACAGTGAAAGTGGATGGGGACTGGAATATTTTGACTCCAAAAACAACCTAAAAGTGCCTTGCTATTATATTGTGCTTAAAAAACCTGATGTACTACTACTTTATGGAGCTTTTTGTCTGTTTTTTTTAACTTGACCACTCCAGTCCCCATCCGCTGTCATTATATGGAAAATAGCTTTCACATTTTGCTAAACATCTTATTTTATTTATTTAGTTTTTTTTTTTTTTTCAAACCAAATGATTTTCTTCATACAAAGAACACGGAACAAAAAGTTTAGTAGAATGTCAAAGCTGCTTTTTTTCCAAAGCAATGAAAGTGGATGGGGACTGGAGCTGTTAGACTCCAAGAACAACCTAAAAAGTGTTACATGGCTTAAAAAAAAAGCTTGAAATACAGTCATATGAATAACTTTCCGGTGATTTTTTTTGTTGTTGCCATTTTTGGAGCTGGACCACTCCAGTCCCCATCTGCTTTCATTATACAGAAAAGAAAAGCTTCCAATCCAAGTCATATGGATTTGCAAAGACATGGGAGAGTACGTGAAGACGTAATTTTATATTTTATGGTAAACTATCCCCATTTAATACATGGACGACACAAGCTGGTGTAAACACAAGTGGCCACTAGATGGCAGTATCAACCCTGAAATAACATTGGGGCTTTGTTCTGTAGTCAGAGGTTATTATTGAAGTGCATGATCATAGTGTTGTGACATCTACATTAGATTTCTGATTGGTTGCTCAGTGCGAAAGCAAGATCCATCACCATGGCAACAGAGCATCAGATACTGCCAGGTAAATCTGACAGTTTCTAAATGGGCTACTAACTGTTGCCTCCATCTAACTGACCAGTGTGTGTGTGTGGGGGAATGCTAGGCTATCTTGCCTGTACTCACTCACCTCTCTCTCTCTCTCACACACACACACACACTCTCTCTCTCTCTCTCTCTCTCTCTCTCTCTCACACACACACACACCCCCCCCTCTCTCTCTCCACACACACACACACACACACACACACACACACACACACACAGACAGAGTGTTGGGAGAGCTCTTCAAAGGGGTCGAGTCTTCAGAGGAGAGGCTTGTTCATCTCATTTGTCATTTAGTCGATACAGCGCACTCTCTGATCAATGCCGAGACTGGCGCCTCACAATCAGACTCTATACATGACCTTACTCTCTCTCTCTCCCTCCTCCCTCTTTCAACTGCTTTCCATCGCTCCGTCTCTCTTCCTTTTCAAAGCACTTCTCACTTCAGTTTCAAGGCTACTGTGAAGAATATAGAGACAGAAGTGAGGACAAAGTGCTAGAAGACAGAAAGACAAGGACAAAGACCAAATGAAATGTGCGTTCAGTATCACTTTTTAACCTTGAGGGTGTGTTAACTGTTTTTCTGTAGGTCTACGCGTGTTTGACAGCTTGTTTAGTAGAGTCTGGGTGTAGAGCTTTAACATTTCACTCCGCTTACAAGAATTTATGATGGTAATCATAGTTCCTGCCCAAACATTAGCAAACACCGCTAACTATCTATTCAGTTTGGGTGACTGATTATTTGTGGTTTTGTAATCATTGATATATCTACACAGTCCAATGTGTTTTTGATATTTTGTGTTCTATCGCTGCATGCTAATTAAGGCTATGCTAAAGCTAGTTATCCAATTAGCATGACTGATGCAGTGTTATTTTAGTATTATGCTATTTACATATGGGTATAATATTAATATTTTGTATTAGTTTTTATTTTATATGATTTTTTTATTTGTAGTTTAAGTTTTAGTCATTTTAGTACTTCAGCTTATTTTATGTTAGTTAGTTACCAAGGGAACATTTCCAGCATTTTCAGCCAGCATTTATATTTTATTTCAGCTTTCAAATTAGATTTCAATTAACAAAAACTATTTTTAATACTAGTTTTTTTAGTAACACTGGGCTGTTGAAACATGAAAACTGAAGAAGAGCACAGACAGAGAATGATCAAATGGAAGAGTTCATTGAAGAAATTGAAAGTTAAAGAGGCTGTGACAAGATTTTTTAAGTGTTTTAAAGATTGGTTTCATTGAATGATATACTTATAATTCACGACATGAGCTTGTTGCCTGTTTTCAGATGTGATTAATAAATTAATGTGATGCCATAAGTTTCCAGCAACAAGTAATGTCCACACTGAAACCAGAATGCTGACCAATCAGAGCATATCTGATGTTAAATGTATGGTTATATGAAGCAGTAAACCACCTACAAGGGAACATTCCTACAAATCTGACTAATATAACATTAGTCAGACTTGTAGGAATGTTCCCTTGTAGATTATGCAAATGTTAATGTTAAAACATTCTGACATTCAAAGAATTGCTAAATGTAAAACACTGTTAGGACAACATTTGTGGAACATTCATTATAAAAATGTATGTTATATAAAGGTTATGTAGATGTCAGAATGAAATGTACTTAAAATGTTAATGAAATATTCTCGTGACACTGATAGAATTGTTAAAATGTCCTGATAACATTCTTGAAATGCTGTGATATTAATATTTAATGAACATTCTCCTAATGTTTGGACAAATGTTTGTAGAAAAACATTCTTGGAACATCCTTTTAACATTAGAATGACAACCAACTATAAATGACTAAGCTTGTGTGTGCTGTTTTATTTGTAGTTTCACTGCTCAATTGAATAATGTTTAACCTCAACTTTGTGGAGTCGCTGAGAGTTAAACTTAGTTAAAGTTTATTACTTAAATCGCTGATCCAGCACAATACCTGAAGAACCCAAACATCAGGAAAACTTTGGTTTTCAAGGTTAAAATCTACTGAATTAGCCTCTAAAGTGTCGCAGACATCCAGCTGACGTTTCTCCTGCTGTCAGCTCTTTCCGCCAGGGTTTCTGAACGGTTCATGATGCCAAATCTGCTCACGAGCTCCAGTGTCTTTATCTCTGGGACATTTGGTGCAATCACTGAATTCTGGTGACACACACACACACACACACACACACACACACACACATGTACAGTCAGGCAGAGATGTTTGTCTCAGCTGACAGCTGTCAGCTCTGATAGTGCTCTGGTAATAAAACACTCTGCCAAACAGCCTACTAGCAACGGCTCGTATGGAAGGAGTGGAAGCCACACACACACACACACACACACACACACACACACACACACACACACACACACACAGACATGCATGCAGATATGCTCAGATAGGCAGAATGAGGTCAGGCACTAAGGGTGCTTTAAAACAGAGGTGACAGGCCTAGACCCCCTGCTGGAGAGTCCCAATCGCCCTGGAGTGCAGAGGGCTCAGAAACGAACACCCACCCACCCATCCATCCTCCACCCACCCACACTAAAGAAAGATGAGCTAATGAATACTTACTTAATACGACTTTCATTGTTTGGACACCTGATTCCCATCTAAAGCTAGAATATAGTGTATAGTATGTTAAGTTTTTCACTAGAGAAAATGGATCCCGGCGCCGATTTATACTGGAGTCGCACCGGTAGTGACGTCATGGCTGTCGCCGGCCAACGAGTTGGTGTTTTTTCAATGTATGCTTCAGACACGGGTCACGACGAGGCGTTCCCCATAGCGACCCCTAGAGGACGCAGTTCGAAGTTCCCATGAAAGGGAACTACCATGACTGTGAAGTTGGGTGTGTTTATGTAATACCCGCTCTGTCCTCAAGGGGGCGGCGCTTCTCCAGCTTTGTTATCTTGTTTACAGTAGAAGTCTGCACAGACAGTCAACATGAAATCAAAATTGACCCAGTTTATTAATTATACTATTACCAGGTCTTATTGTGGGCGATTCATTAAGGCGTGTTTTTCAAATAAATATAACGACCTGATCTTCCCACGACGAGTTTCTTTTTGTGCTGATGTCAATTAGGGCGTATGGGCCGTTGATAGCTATTTAGGTTTAGCAAACTCGCATTTCGTTCTTCTTGTTGAGTTCTATTAAAATAAAAATGCAAAATAATCTACTATTTTTTTGTATTAATTGCTTATCCAGTTATATGACAATCTGCTCTAGAAACCCTCAGTTGCAAGGTTAGTTTTATAGTGTTGTACTTTCTAGTGGTGTGACGTAATTAAAATAATCAAAAAAATAAAATAGTAAATGTATTTATGTATTCATTCATTCATTTATATATTTGACATATAACCTGTTTTGAATGACACTCAATGGTTTACAATGCTATAGTACTACATAATTAAATGAAATTCTGATTTACGGTTTAGTTCGTGGGTTTTTCGACAGATCACAACTTGATGGTCTCCATGGCTGCCGTCACAACAGGGCCATTGCTGTATGGGAATTTTTCACCATGTATTATTAGATTATAATGTGCACAGGGCAATAATTACAGCTGTGTTAATCAATATTGAGACCTGCTGTAATCCTCTGAGAAAATAAATCAAAATATAATTAGGCTAAGGGGTTAAAGGGATGTATATATTCTTTACAATTTACTTGCCCTAATGTTATTTCACAGCTGTATGACTTTTTTTTCTGTGCTGTTGTTGTACCACAAAACCTTTAACTGTGGCAGAATCACTGTAAAGCAGTGGTCACAGAACTAAAATAGCATTAAAGGTTCCTGTAAGGATGTGTGGATTGCTGCTCTGGGTTCCTGAGTGACACAGTTGAGAGTCAGCTCTGTTTCAGTGCTAATAGAGAGGTTAGCGCCCTAAGCGCTTTCTAAAATGATTTCGCTCTAATGTCTCTTACTTTAGCATTCGTGTTCTGTCGGGGCAGATGTAGGTCACAGTGCCAAATTATAAAGCTGTCTGTAGACAAACGAGCGGCTGTTTGTGTCCTTTAGACACAAACTAAACTAGCGTGACTGCAGCACGAGACTGTCACTGTGAATTAAAATATATGTGGAATAACATCTTAAATTAAGAAACTGTACACAGTTGTGTTTAATTAGGGCAGTGTAGTTGTTATTTGTATTACCTCAGTTTTGTCTTCTCATCATTTAGCACTTTTCTCATTCTCTTACAATGTTTGCTAAGCTAGGACTCCAGAGAGAAGGCCTATCAATGTATGCATTTGTATTCACAGTACTACTCTAAATACACATACATACATTAATGTCACATAAAATTCACCAAATCTCATTGAAACTGAATGACGTCTTGCCACTTTGTGGTAGTAAAATGGTTGATTGTGAAGATGAAACCGTTAGCAGCTAAGTGTTAGCACAGCTTTCATGTTTTGCTGGAGAATTGTGATAAAGCCTAAGAATAGTTTTATACATGTTTATACTTTTTGGCTGGATAAGACTCTTATTCCTCGGCTGGGATCGTGTAGAGCCCTTTGAAGCTGCACTGAAACTACAATTTGGACCTTCAGCCCGTTGGTCCCCTTGAAGTTCATTATATGAAGAAAAATCCTGGAATGTTTTCCTCGAAAACCTTAACTTCTCTGTGACTGAAGAAAGAAAGACAGTAACACCTCTGATGACGTGGGGGTGAGTAAATTATCAGGACATTTTTATTCTGGAAGTGAACTAATCCTTTAATTAATGACTTCTTATCACTTTCTTGTAGAACATTGTTGATTGTAAAGATGAATCCATTAGCTAAGTTTTAGCATTTAGCATTCATGGTTTGCCAGTGAATTAATTGTGATAAAAGCTAAGAATGGTATCATATAAATATCATTTTGTGTTTAATATAGCCAGTTTTCGCAATTCCCATAATGCATTTAAGCCTTCGATATTATTGTTGAGCATTACACTTTGTGCCTACAACATTCTTGCAAATGAAAGACCGCACAAGGTCAGATTTAAGGGCAGTAAAACCTAATGTGCTTGATCTGAGCGCTCACCAGATTTCATATTCAGCGCAGGGAGAATGAGAAGCACTCATGCAGAAACGGCACCGGTGTGCGCTCGTGGAGAATTGGCCTGAATCAAGGGCTTATATTGAGTGTGTTTGACTGAGATTGGCTGTATAATGAATCTCTGAACTTATTTGAGCCCCATCTCATTTTCGAGATGGTTCAGTGGCATGTGACTGCGTTAGCATATGGGTATGTGTGTTTCGCTGCGTGTGTGCGCGAGCGCTTGAAGAGAAACAACATGACAAGCCCTGCACTTCAGTGCTAATGCTCATCTGTCAGTGTGCTGTTGACAGATCCCAACCAGCCCAGATCCGCCCCCCTAATCCCAAACGTCAAACCCAGACCACTCCAACCCCCTCCTCGGCTCGGGCCGCCGTCCCTCACCCCACTCCATTCCCTTCCCCCCGAGAGATCCGAGTCTTATTAGAGCGGAGAGGAAGAGAGGGCGAGAGAAGCACTTTGTCCTCATACACCCTCAGAGACGACCCTCCCTCCACGGGCGACGGTAACGGATCTAACTGCTCACCATTAAGAGCTTTCTGTGGATCAGTCAACTCAGCCTCTGCTCTTAGCATGCCTCGACTCGGATAACAACCACACAAAGAAAAATGGCCATGACTTTATGACAGTAAACGAAAGTATTAAATTATTGCAATAAAATATTTGATTTTTTACTGTAAAATGTATGCATTTAGGTTGCACTTGTGATTTGTGGGTGGAAACATGCTCATTTGGCTTTCTAATTAAATTTTCATCAACACAATTGGTTTGTATGTGTGTGTGTTAAGAAATAACAAAGGTTATTTATTTATCTACTTACTGTTTTAGCCTTATTAATATTGTATTATGTTATTGGTAAACGCTTTATCAGCATCAGGTTTGTATGTATGAATGAAAAAAGAGCAATTAAATAAATATTTGAAATATATATTGAGCAGCGAATCAGCATATTAGAATGATTTCTGAAAATCATGTGACACTGAAGACTGGAGTAATATAAAATATATTTTAATTATTTAAAATCATATAATGATGTACATATATATATATATGTACAGTATATGTGTGTGTGTGTGTGTGTGTATATATATATATATATATATATATAAAATTGTAATTTTTTCACAATATTACTGTTTTCTACCATATTAGTGATCAAATAAATGCACAAGACATGCTTGAATAATAATATATGAATGTGTATGTATGTGTATACACACACACACACACACACACACACACATACTTAATAATTACAGATACATATGCAATTTTTATGTACTGTATATAGTAAAATGTGACTACAAAAACTGATAGTGATGAAAGTTAAAAGTTATTTTCTGTTTCCCTTCACTGTGTAATTAATTAAATTAATTGTAATAAAATGCTGCTTTATTACTGTTAAAATTACTGTGAAAAAAAACAACAACATCAGAAATGTACTTTAAATTCACACATAATCATTTTACAGGCTAGGTCATAATTGAGGTGAGCACAGTCTGGTTTGTTTCTCAGTCAACCTCCATGTCTGACAGTCTGACTCTCTGGGAAGAGTGTGCGATGGCAATCCAGACGCTCTGCTTCTTATGCCTTCAGACACTTCCTGTCTTCCTTCCTTCCTTTAATCTGTTGAGTAAACCCCAGCTGTCAGAGCCGTACTGTGAGTGACCGGCACAGACAGACCTTCCCCGCACAGCTCTCTCCCTCATCAGCAGACCTGCACCCAGTCACATTTACATAATGCTCAGAAAATGCTCCAAAACGGTTTCAGCTCAAGGGGAGCACTAGAGGTATTTTAGAATTATTCTGGAATAATTTATTATGTCGTATGTGAGTAACAAGGTCATGCTCTGGAGCTTCGGTCCTGAAAAAAATGATACGCAATTACTGACAAAAAAAATTGGTAACAAAAACTGGAAAAAGTGAAAATTTGCTGAAAATGTCCTCATCCGCAGGCTATCCAAGATATAGATGAGTTTTTCGTAGCATTCCATCACTTGCTCTCCTATGGATGCTCTGCAGTGAATGGGTGCCGTCAGAATGAGAGTCCAAACAGCTGATGAAAACATCACAATAATCCACACCACTCCAGTCCAGCAGTTCACATATTCTGAAGCCAAAAGCTGTGTGTTTGCAAGAAACAAATACATTATTAAGACATTTTTAGCTTTAAATCATTGCTTCTGTCTAGAATCCAGACCAATCCATAATAACACTTCCTCCAATGCAAAAGCCCATCTCCTGTTGTCTCTCACATCAAAGTCCAGCCATAGATTTCTTCAGAGCTGCTTTTGCTTGTAAACGTTGCTTGATCTGTGCAGATTTCTCTCCTGATTCATAAGAGAGACATTTCTCACTGGAGAAAACAATATTATGAACAGAGGACTCTGTTAAAAACACAAAGCTTCCCAGGTAACACATTTAGGCTATAAAAAGGTGAGAATGTAGTTTTGAAATTACTCTAAATCTTTAAAATATCTAGTTTTCTTGTTGGGATTAGAATGTCATATAAACCTCTTAACTGTCCCCCCTTTTTGAACATTGACGTGAAAGTTCACTATTCAAACGTAAATTGTTATAATTCATAAACGCTTTTGAATACAGACATAAGGTTGAAAGAAGACAATCTGCAAGTTATTGCAGAAGTGAAATCATTTAAAAAAAATTAAAGCATAACAAAGTTATAGAAGATTAAATGTATTGTAAAGAAAATAATGATATATAATTTATGATGATTACTAAAACATGTGATAGGAAAAGGAAACGAAGAAGAATTTTTGTGACAAAGGTCGGAACTCCTGTTATGATGTATGTTTTGAGGTGCACTTTTGAATGTTTCTACATCATTTTTAACAACACACAGTGGTAAAATATCTATTTAGGAGTCTGTCTTTAGGAATCGTTGGAGCCTTGCCAACGATATATAGTGTGTCATGATTAGATTAGGTTTAATTGTAGTATATTGAAGTAAACTTAGGCTTCCCGCATACGGGACGGTGGCAGTTAAGGGGTTAAAGGTAACTATAATGTTTCTTAAACGTTTACTCATTTGATTTTTTCTTTAAAAAATATCATGTTATTCTTAATATATTGTAAGAACGTTAAAATGCCCATTCTAAAAGACTAATCCATTTGGAATATGACACCTCCCACTAAGGGGTTTAAAGTACAATTTCCATGGTAACGCATTGTCGGATTTCATAATGGTTTTCACAGGATGAATTTGGAGGTTTTAAGCTTTCAAATGATATATAATTTATGATGATTACTAAAACATGTGATAGGAAAAAAGGAAACGAAGAAGAATTTTTGTGACAAAGGTCGGAACTCCTGTTATGATGTATATGTTTTGAGGTGCACTTTTGAATGTTCCTACATCATTTTTAACAACACACAGTGGTAAAATATCTATTTAGGAGTCTGTCTTTAGGAATCGTTGGAGCCTTGCCAACGATATATAGTGTGTCATGATTAGATTAGGTTTAATTGTAGTATATTGAAGTAAACTTAGGCTTCCCGCATACAGGACGGTGGCAGTTAAGGGGTTAAAGGTAACTATAATGTTTCTTAAACGTTTACTCATTTGATTTTTTCTTTAAAAAATATCATGTTATTTTTAATATATTGTAAGAACGTTAAAATGCCAATTTTTCTTACCTTGATTAGAATGTTATTTAAGGATTGCAAATAAACTAACAATGTTCAACGAGTGCAAATAACAACGTTCCAAGGATGTTGTCCTAAGAACGTTTTCTCTCGGCATTATGAGAATGTGTACCAAATATATAATAACATTCCATAAACATGACTTCAACAACATTTTGTCCTGACTTTTATATGACTTTTAAAAATCATTAGAGAAAGTTGTGAGAACGTTTCCCGTTGCTTTGTGCATTCTTGAGTTCCAGAACTGAACTTTTCTGTTAGAAGTCACATTAGACCAGTTCAGGCTTTGATTCTGCTTGAAGTACATCACAGCCTTTAGTTTTTCATCAAGTGTCGCAGCAACAGCTCTGGCTACTCGTGTAACTTAGCCTCTCTACAGGACTCTGCTGCAGAAGTGCACATAGTCGCTGCTCGCGCAGTTCGCTCACGGCAGTGCTAAGCCTGAGATGAAAACGGATCTGATTGCATGTCAAAACACGGCTGGGGCTCCAAACGCGGCTCACGGCCTCCAGCTGCTCACCTCTCTCTGATCATCTGAGGCACGCTCCCTGTGCTCTCCTCTCCTGCTCTCTGCTTTCTTTTTACTAGGAGAGAGGTGCAGAAAAAAGCAGCAGAGAAGAGAAAAAGAGAGCAGGGAGTAGATCTGCCAATGACATTTGAAGTGAGAGACAGAAGGGTATGAAGAAGCGGAGTAGAGAGGCAGTGTTGAGGACGGGGCCTCGGCTTCTCTCTAATCTGGTATTGATCTCCAGTCAGGGAATGAATTGTGCCTCACTCCTGCAAGGCCTCGGAAGTCTGAGCTATTGATCTGGGCTGTCAGAGAGCTCTGGAGGAACTCTAGCATGCAAAGCTGTCCCTCAGCTCATCCATGTGCGCTGAGAGCACAACACTCGCTTTTCCATATTTTTGTGGTTAAATTGTTGCATCATATGTTTCAACTCTTTCATTACAAACAAAACCTTCTACTCAAAGATCTTAAAGGGACAGCGTTTATATTAATATATTAAAGGTTCAGCGTTCAATATGTAGCTTGTAATCGTTCTACTTAACTCTGAGATATTTAAATAAATAATTTATATGTGTGTGTAAAATTAGTGCTTAATAACAACATATAATAATAACTTTAATAATCAGACATGTTTGTTGAGCAGCAAATCAGCATATTAGAATGATTTCTGAAGATCATGTGACACTGAAGACTGGAGGAATGATGCTGAAAATACAGCTGCGCATCACAGAAATACATTACATTTAGCAAAAATTGAAATAAATGTAAATTCTTTTTAAATTGCTACAATATTCTACAATATTACTGTATTTTTGGAGGTATATACTTTATATTTATACTGTGTATATAAAAAGTTTTTCTCATGAAGCATGTAGTTACGTATTGTTAATGAGCATTTTATTAAATTTGTTTACATTCAGTTTCAGCAGTTTTTTTAGGTTGCTAAAAAATTTGGAATGTATTTAGACTTTTACAATGACAAATTCAAATTCACTGTAAAATTCTGATTTGATTAATTTCAAATAAAATAACATTTTTCTTGGAGTTACCAGAAAACAAACAAACAATCAAAATAGCATCAACAACAACAACATATAGTTTTATATATATATATATATGTCTTAGAAAGCTGTATGTTTCAGGCATCTTGACTTGTTCCTCTCCTGTTGGAAACACACAGATCTATTTTTAATTCAGGCGTGTTTGTGAGAATGAAGCATGCAGACGGCTTTGCGTGGTATGGTGTGCTGTCATGCTAAGATCCGACCATAGTCATGGCGACTGGAGGGAGGCTTTGAGGGGAGACGTGTGCGTTTGACAGCGGCTGTGCTCTGCTGCAGTTCTGCGTCTCTCAGTGACGTTTGCCTCTGTATGCAGAAAGCGTCTGCGCTGGGCTGTCATGTTTACCTGTAGCTGGGAGGAGACTAAATGTGCTGCTTATGGAGTCTGTTTCTTATCATTGGAAAAGCGTCTCTGCATAGAAAACACCCTGACTGATTTATTTATTTCTTTTTTTTTCATGCTTTTTTTTGGGGTAGAGATGGGTCATGCTGGCTGACTAATCCATGATAAAAAGGAAAAGCTGGAAATATATTTAAAAAAATTCCAGACCTGGAAAAAAAATTGTGGTAATTTGTAAAATATTATATACGTTTTTATCTACACTGAAATGCTCTTTGGCTGAGTAGCATTGCTTGCCACGTTTATTTTATTTGATTACATTTGTATTATTTATTTTTTTATTTTATTAGAGTGCATCATTCTTTTGAGTTGTTTTTGAGTGAATTGGCACATTTGCATGATGGACCTAAGTGCTCATGTCAATTAATGTGCATTGTCCCTTTTAAAATAAAGAATAAATAATTAATTAAACCGGTTCACACATAAATCCGAATGATTTATTAGCAGATTGGTCTGAATATGAATAATTTCTGAAAATCCTTATTAATCGTAGATTATCGTAGTCATTGAAATTCATTGGCCAAAAAGTGTGGGACAGTTGGAAAACAAAAATCTTTAACAGAGTCTCTGTTGAAATATTTATGAACAGACAGAGACTGGATTGGAGTGTTGTATGGAAAGTGTGTTTAAATGTAATGAACACATTTTGTTTTCAATCCTCGAGCCCCTGAGGCCTTACGCTGGCCATTACAGCTCTTGTTCTTGTTCTCTGGAGAGATTTTTCTGAAGTCTCCAAGAGCAGTGCAGCAACCTCTTTTCAGCTTCGGGAGCATCTCTTGTGGTGTATCTGGCCCCGTTTATACCTGATCTCTGGTGATCTGATCACTATATATACAGTATATACACTTGAGAGGAACAATGCTTCACATGTTCTGGATTCAATTGAATTTATTTTTATTTTATAGTTTAGTTTAGCTTAGCTTAACTTAGTTTAGTTTTGTTTTCGTTATTTGTTTTGTTATTTGTTTGTTATGTTATGTAATCAAGGCTCTTTTGATCATTGGAAGAGTATTTCTGTATAGAAAACACCCTGACTGATGTATTATTACTATAATATATATGCAAGGACACATAATATGAAATAAATATTCATGAAGGTCTTCATGAAATCAGAAGACCTTCCTCTTTATAAAATTAGTTCGTAGGAGACAGTTGTTAATGGAGAAATACTGTGAAATTTTGCTCTTTACCATGCTATTACATTGATAGGGGAGGAACTGGAGCTTAAAAAATGGTGAACAAAAGTGCCTTGCGTTGTATTCTTCTGAAGCCATATGATAATATGAACCACTTATGCTGCTTTTGCATCCTTTTATAAACCTCTAAAGCTTCATGGAAAAGAGTGATCAGCACATTCTTTAAAATATCTGCTTTTGTGTGTGTGCATATATATATATTATATATATTATACTAGGGCTGCACGATTAATCGAATGTGATTGTCATGTGCATTTTGTTAGTAATGCCGGTTCTGTAATCAGCAGGAAATCATCATCACGTGCTTTCAGATGGAGCAGAATTTACTACACAGAGCCATAGTTCACTGACAAGCTACGCACGCTTTCACTGAATGCGTCTTTCGGCAAACTCATCGGCGGCGCTCTTTGATAAAGAAACCGGCGCGTTCCAACACACCCTCCATCTGATTCATTAGAGCAAATTCTGCAGTAATTATCAGCTCACCCACACTCATTAAATCAAGCGTATTACGGAGCTCAGCGCATCGGCGGATCCCACACGTGAAGCTCTTATCCTCGCCGCCGTACACGCGCAGCTGTCGCTCCGCTATTGTTCCGTGTGCAGTGACTTAATTACTCACACACACACACACACACATTCACAAACTCACAGAACAAACACTCGCTGTACATGTCGCAATCAGGCAGTGAGAGCACTGGCGTGTTGTTGTGTCTTTGGGCCCCTGGGGGGAGTCATTTTTAAATGAACTCATTTGGAGTCAAACCCGCAGTGGATATTATGAACAATACAGTCACGTAACGCGGCGTTGCGTGTGTCCACCCCTCTCCGTTTCCTCTTCCTGATTATATAATGTACGCTTCTCATACGCCTCCAGAAATTCTTGAAGATACATGTTGTTGGATAGTGGCTCCCCGAGTCCCTGTGTGAGAGCGCTTGGACGCTTGCCGGCTGTGTGATGCAACTGTGACCAACACTAGTGCAACAGTCCCTCTGTGTTTTCTCTGGGTCTTCACGATGTACGAACAACAGCATTTGTGTGTTCACAGTACGTAAGCATAGCATTATGGTGATGTGTCAGTTAATGTGTGAGAGATTGTGCATAACAGTGATTTTACCGTGGGAAAAACACTAACGCAGGATTACCAGGCCTTTGGGACAATAACATCACAATTACTACACAAATTATCCTACTCCCACATTTTTTAGCCCCTAATATTATTTTCATTTGTTTCATTTTAGTTTTGCATAATTTGAAGAAATTACAGCAGATTACAGGTTGAAAACACTTTATTAGCGGCAACATTGTTGATTGTGGTGGAAATACATCCACAACTGAAGGACTTACAAAAATTTTAATTTGAATAACAAAAAAAACGGCATAATATTTATTTTTCCACTAATATATCTTTTTTTATTATTTTCTTTTTTTTGCATAATTTAAAGAAATTACAGTATTTCATTTAATTTTATTATGCATGACCTATTTTATTTTATTATGTATTGCTTTCATAAAATGGTGGCAACATAGATATGATAAAATGCGCCAACATTTAATAAATTGCAGTTTTTTTGCTGGTGCATTCAGATGTATTTTTTTCCTAATAACAGCAAAAATAATTTAAAATACTCCGTCATTTTTGGTCGTACAGATTAGGGCTGTGCGATATGGACAAAAAAGAAACTATGGCGATTTCTTGATCAATTTTGCGATTTCGATTTTAATCACGAGCACGGTAGAGTCGATGGTCTTTACACTCTTCGGTCTTACCACGAGGAGGCCGTCACGCGACCGCTGTCACGGTAAACTAAGCTTTTTTTATACCCGTCTAACAAAATACTAAATTAATTCAGCTGGACACACTGTCCTTATTTTCTCCACAACAAATGGCCAAGCAAGCGCAGACACTGACAAGATACGCGATACAGAACGAGACCAAACGCGATATCAGCACGTCTCCACACAGTAAACAAAACAAGCTAAAAACTTTTCCTTGTTTTAAAATCTAGTCAAAAAGCCATGTGTTGACTGTGAAACAGTAGACTTTAATTATATGCATTTATGGTGTAATTACTACATTTCCTTGTCAATCCATGTTAACTTTTTACCGCGAATAATGCGCTGTGCATGCAGCACAGCAGAAATAGACTCTGTGCGGAAACGATCACAGCATGACTGCTGCAGACGCACCACTGGAGCGCACTCCCGGACCGCAATCACATGCAGTGTGAACACTCTGATCTGTTAACATAGGCGAGAAAAAAATACGCACCACAGACGGAGTGTGTAAACCTGGCGTTACATTTGTATGCCCGCCCGGTCTGTTCTGTTCTCGTGCTCCATTTAGGCGCGCTGCATTCTGATTGGTTCGGATAGCATACTGCGGGAGGTCGTTCTGTAAAGCGATTTAGAAATCGCGCAAGCTCAAATCGTGATTTTATGACGATTTCGATTAATCGCACAGCACTAGTGCAGATAAGAGTAAGATATCATTATTTACTTTAATTGTATACATTCACAATAACAACAAAACGTTGTGCTTTTGTAATGATGATTAGTTTCCACCAAGCTATTTTACAGCTTCTGCTTTTTATTCTGCTATTTTATGGAAGGACCTGTTTTAAAAAAACACATGTGAGTTTATCCATAAATGTAGGCATTTGAATGTATTTGCCTGTGTGCATTTGGCACGTTTTCTCGACCTAGACGTTAGTGTCACATTGACTCATACCTGCTGTCTGCCGTGGATCTCCTCACAGGCCTCCGGCTGATGTGTTGTTGATGTAGGCCAGGGCTCCTCTGGTCTTCCTGTGGAGTTTGGTGGGTAATGACCTCTGCGATGTCCCCTCAGTCCCCACAGTGACGAACGGGCCCTTGACCCGAGCACTGATCTCATCGTGACCCTGCAGTTAAGAGACGATCCTGAACGGTGTGAACCTCCACATCTGCCCAGAAACCTGCTGCTAGAGCAGCCAGCCTCGTCCTTGCCTCTTATCTCTATATGCATTTACTGACGAATCTGCCAGCTGGCAGGATTTGTTCAAATCTTTGTTGAACTCTTATTTTCAGTCCTACATTTAAATAGAAATTAAATATTAATATATATATATATATATAAATTTGTTTTGCACTTCTCCCAGACCCAGGCTACTGAAATATGATAAAAATACATTCATGATTATGGTCATTTAAATGAGTGAAATATAATTAATTGCTATATATATATATATAAAATTGTTTTGCACTTCTCCCAGACCCAGGCTACTGAAATATGATAAAAATACATTCATGATTATGGTCATTTAAATGAGTGAAATATAATTAATTGCTATATATATATATATAAAATTGTTTTGCACTTCTCCCAGACCCAGGCTACTGAAATATGATAAAAATACATTCATGATTATGGTCATTTAAATGAGTGAAATATAATTAATTGCTATATATATATATATAAAATTGTTTTGCACTTCTCCCAGACCCAGGCTACTGAAATATGATAAAAATACATTCATGATTATGGTCATTTAAATGAGTGAAATATAATTAATTGCTATATATATATATATAAAATTGTTTTGCACTTCTCCCAGACCCAGGCTACTGAAATATGATAAAAATACATTCATGATTATGGTCATTTAAATGAGTGAAATATAATTAATTGCTATATATATATATATAAA
The DNA here is from genome assembly GCF_001515645.1 of Sinocyclocheilus grahami. Taxonomy (NCBI): domain Eukaryota; kingdom Metazoa; phylum Chordata; class Actinopteri; order Cypriniformes; family Cyprinidae; genus Sinocyclocheilus; species Sinocyclocheilus grahami. Next base: position 377,477 of record NW_015505637.1, on the reverse strand, counting down.
ATTGTTTTGCACTTCTCCCAGACCCAGGCTACTGAAATATGATAAAAATACATTCATGATTATGGTCATTTAAATGAGTGAAATATAATTAATTGCTATATATATATATATAAAATTGTTTTGCACTTCTCCCAGACCCAGGCTACTGAAATATGATAAAAATACATTCATGATTATGGTCATTTAAATGAGTGAAATATAATTAATTGCTATATATATATATATAAAATTGTTTTGCACTTCTCCCAGACCCAGGCTACTGAAATATGATAAAAATACATTCATGATTATGGTCATTTAAATGAGTGAAATATAATTAATTGCTATATATATATATATAAAATTGTTTTGCACTTCTCCCAGACCCAGGCTACTGAAATATGATAAAAATACATTCATGATTATGGTCATTTAAATGAGTGAAATATAATTAATTGCTATATATATATATATAAAATTGTTTTGCACTTCTCCCAGACCCAGGCTACTGAAATATGATAAAAATACATTCATGATTATGGTCATTTAAATGAGTGAAATATAATTAATTGCTATATATATATATATAAAATTGTTTTGCACTTCTCCCAGACCCAGGCTACTGAAATATGATAAAAATACATTCATGATTATGGTCATTTAAATGAGTGAAATATAATTAATTGCTATATATATATATATAAAATTGTTTTGCACTTCTCCCAGACCCAGGCTACTGAAATATGATAAAAATACATTCATGATTATGGTCATTTAAATGAGTGAAATATAATTAATTGCTATATATATATATATAAAATTGTTTTGCACTTCTCCCAGACCCAGGCTACTGAAATATGATAAAAATACATTCATGATTATGGTCATTTAAATGAGTGAAATATAATTAATTGCTATATATATATATATAAAATTGTTTTGCACTTCTCCCAGACCCAGGCTACTGAAATATGATAAAAATACATTCATGATTATGGTCATTTAAATGAGTGAAATATAATTAATTGCTATATATATATATATAGCAATTGTTTATATTTCACTCATTTAAATGACCATAATCATGAATGTATTTTTATCATATTTCAGTAGCCTGGGTCTGGGAGAAGTGCAAAACAATTATATATATATATATATATATATATATATACACACATAAAGGGGCATTTGAAAGTAAGTGCTGAAGGCATGTTAACAAAAGAAAAAAAGCTTTAATCAGACCTTTTTATAATAAAAAATTTAAAATTACAGCTCGTTTGAAACAAACTTACTTTAATAGAGGCAGAATTATTGCTTGTGGTGCAGATACAGTCACAACCAAGGGATTACCACAATTCTTTACAAAAAAAATAATTTTTTCAGTTAAATTGTCAAATGAAATTAAAATTTTTATAATAGATTTTCATATTTCAGTAATCAAACGTCTGGGTGAAGGGTGAAACTATAAACTGCATAAAGGGCATTTTAAAACAAGTGATGAAAGCATGGTAAAACTTGTGTGACCTTCAAATGATGAAAAAAAAAAAAGAGTAAAACATAAAAAAACATAAACATGGGACATAAAAGTGGCTGTGTTTGAAGAGACACCCATCTGCGTATTGTGTGCATTGTGCATTTCCATTTTTGCTATCGTAGTGCATATGTTTAAAACAGTAGTGGGTCCCATTTCAAACGGCCAGCTCGACTGAGGTAATCACTCTCTCACAATACACGCGGGATAACGGCAGGACCCCAAACGTGCCATTTCCTCTCCTCCGTCAACAGGCTCTGAATGGCATCATTACGCTGCTTATTACAAAAACAAAAGATAAAGATCGAGGCAGCACGGTGCACATCACACACACACAAACGCATGTCTAAATAAAGTGCTTTTGTATTGCTCAGTCAGGCGCTACATATCATACTGTTATACATAATGGTTCCTGTTAAAAGAGGTGTCATCCACAAGCAACCTCACGGGTGGTATCTCCAGAGTAACGAAAACTCAGGAGAGCGTCCTGATTGCGCAATCTGCTGATAAGATGGGACAGAAACCTAGAGGAGCAAAACTGTTGTTGCCATCTGAGGGACAACACATTCTCTACAGGAACTTATATTTTGACTGAACGAACATACAGTATATCAGCGATCCGAGGTCAGAGGTACCCAAATTTTTCGCCAAAAATAAAAAAAATTGATTGAGGGCAGAGGGCCAATAGTAGACCTAAATGTTGCATTTTATCCAAATAGATTAAAACTTTTTTTCTTGGCCAAGATGGCCAATAGAAAGGTGTGAAGTCATTGAGCTTAACCACTCTTTTTAATGGACTTTTATAGTGGAGTCATAGCAAATGACAACATAGTCCAAAACTGATCTACGAGCCAAAGGCCACCGGATTCATGCAACTGTGAGGCAATGCCTGTAACGTAATGCAATAAACTTACCTTGTTCTGCCCCGTTCCTCTCAAGAAGACTCTTCTATGGACTGTCGATCCACAGTCCATAACCTTCCACTCTTGATTTCCTGCACGGTGCCCTGACATCTTGCGACGCTCGATTTTACGATAGCCTCGGGTGATGAGGTCACTTAAATGCCTCATCCTTGTAGTTGCCTGCCATAGGGTTTATGACAGTGCTCCCTCGCCACGCTCGTGACGGATACACGAGGGCCAGATCATTTCTTTATTAGCATGAATTCATATGTTTGTGCTGTGCAAGCTGCAAAAAACTGTTTGAAAAATGGGGAATTCATAGGCCTAATTCGTCTCACTCCAAGAGAGGCGGTTTTATATGGAGAGAGGTGAACATTAGCTCTGTCTGGAACCGTCTTACTGATGGCTGCGCAAGTGAAGTGGTGCATTTTCAGGGGCAGATTGCCCACGTTGGATAGCTCGTAAAGATGATCCAAACGTATCTCCATCGATTCCTGCCAAAGTGGCTCTCACTGACTTGGCAGCGCTGTGAATGTTATTTGGTTCAAGTAAATGGTACAAATTGTATGGCCATTCATAGCTTTTGTAGCGTCAGCTCCCGCCATGATATTGTGGACCATTTTGCGGAATAGATGGGCGAGTATGGAATCAGTAATTCGTCATCTTTGTTGGCTTTCTTTCGAAGAGTCAGACACCTTGCTGATTTCCTTCTCTGTCTCCTGTCTCGTCGTCTTTTAATCTCTATCTCAGTCGAGAGCAGGGAGGCGTGCCCCCCGCCGGTGGGTAAACAGGACGAGGGTTGGTGGAGGATAGTAAGAGGTGTGGGAACTGAAGAGAGCAACAGGAGGATGCCACATACCCGCTTGGCTTTTTTTGTGAGGGCAACAGTAGGAGTGCAGGGAGTTTCTGCTCGAAGGGTCACAAGAAGCATGATACTCTTACACGCACAGTGTGAGTTAGAAAGATGGAGGAGGTGTAGGTATAAATAGATCTTCCTTTTCTTCTCTACTTACTACCAGCTGTCTTTTCTTCTGCCCGCTCAATTACTAATACCCACTCTTAAAAATAAAGGTTCCTTATTGGAATGTATGGTTCCGTGAAGAATCTTTAACATCCATGAAATCTTTCCATTCCACACAAAAGGTGGGAAAAAGGTTATTTTGATCATTAAAATGTTCTTAACACTAGGAAAAGTGGTTATTTTTTAAGACGTGATCACTGAAGGGTTCTTTGGGGAACCAAACATGATGGCATTGCAGTGAAAAACCTGCTTTATTTTAAAGGATTAATTCACTTCCAGAACAAAAATTTCCTGATAATTTATTCACCCCATGTCAACCAAGATGTACATATCTTTCTGTCTTCAGTCGCAAAGAAATTAAGGTTTTTGAGGAAAACTTTCCAGGATATTTCTCCATATAATGGACTTCAATGGAGTTTCAAAGGGCTCTACACAATCCCAGCCGAGGAATAAGGGTCTTACATAGCCAAACTGTCATTTAAAAAAAAAAAAAAGAAAGAATTATATACTTTTTAACCACAAATGCTTGTCTTGCACTAGCTCTGCGATGCGCGTCCGCAAATTCACGCATGACGTAATCACGTTGGAAAGGTCACGCACGGTAAACAACCATTCAGTTGGGAGTAAGTGATCAGTTTGGACCAGACAGAAGTCATGTAAAACAAGTAACAAACAGAGTCTGGTTTTAGTTGGATTTTCCACTTTCTTCTATCGCCCTCCTTCTCAACCTGTTGTGCTGCATGTGTGTTTATGGCGTAGTTGTTGGGGGATGAGCTCACGGCTGCTGCGATAGGTCTGTGCTGAATAGGCTATACTTTACACCCCATTTCTCTGGCCACTTACTGATAAGAACCTCATTACGCATCAAATGGGCACAAATTGCCTTAGTCTTGCAATGCTATCTGGATGAATAGATCCCTCCTTTGCTCTGAGGCTGTAATAGAGCTGTGTTTGTGTGTCTGAGGAGACTTCCTAGCGTGCTTCTGTTTGTTCTTTCTCACGTTTGCCTCAGACTTGCCTCTAAGTCTCAGACTTGTTGTGTTGTTTTTTTAAATGCTAAAGGTATATATTTATCTATGGATATACCACCTTCCAGTAAAAATGTAAATACACACACACACACATACACCATATCCCTAGCCAGATTGTCTGGCCCTGTTTGCATGCTGCTGGGAGAACACAGATTGAGAGGCCGATAATGTGCTATCAGATGAGTGGAAGAGAGAAAGAAAGAGTTCTGTTCACAATCACTGATCTGGTTCTCCGTTAAGCCAATTAAGCTCATTACCAGTTCAGTCCATTCTGGCACTTTACACACACTCTCACACAGAGTTTGAGAGTTTTCTTCAATATTCAAACCAGTTCTAGCCAGCAACTTCCTGTTTGGAGAAGTGCATTAAAATGCTACTTGAAGTCAGACTTCCAACTTAGAAATCTAGAACTTGATAATCAATTGTGCACCGACACTAAACCAGCGCTTCTGAGTTGCAATAGTCGACACGGTTGTTAGTTTGTGACTTTAATTTTATTAAAGTGTAGCTGAGGTTAAATGAGGACATTTTTAAAGCACCACTGCCCCATGGCATCCCTGTATTGTTCAGTCTGTGTTAATTAGAATCAGCATCCGCCTGCTCTCTGTCCCCTGTAGGGGGTTGCGCAATGTGTTTGCATGCTGTTGCCCCCTGTGGTGAAGGTTATGTATTGTGGACATGCACCTCACGTTCTGGAGCTCAGGTCAGGGAATTAGACTGGTACATAGGTCAGCACAAAGAGCTGTGGCAGCGATTCTCATCTGCCTAAGCAGTCTGAAAGGAATGTTTAGGGAATTCATATAGTCTGCAATCTGAGCTCAATATTAAACACTCATATGGAATGTTCATAAACACACACATGAAAGCAGTTACATGAGGCCATTCATGAGGTACAGGTGCAGCAACACACACAATCATGCAAATCACCCAGATGCCTGTGTGACAGGTTTTAGCAGGATGGACTTGAAATAATGACAGCAATACTTCACAAAACATACTTCTCCCATGCCAATTTTTGGAAAATCAGGAAATAAGTCAGAAATAAGTATCAGAAATAAGTATCTTAGGATTGTTTGGAGACTTTTTTTTTTTTTGCCCCATAGCAGTTTTGGAAATCAATTTTTGTTTGTTTGTTTTGCGCAGTGACCCTCAGTGTTTGCATGAATACTAATGCGTGCACACAAAGCTGCATGATTAATGAAGGCGGTTTGAGACAAAGACCTGGGTCACACCTCTTCTCTCCTCCCACGGTGGTGCATTCAATAATAAAACCTGTTTTAATAACACCGGCTCTTTTTAATAAAGCTCCATCACCTTGACGACTGATCCGGGCAGGATTTCACGCGGCCCTCAGGTGACCGGGAAGCACTGACCCTATTGACATGAGAACCCCGCTGTGTATAAAGTAATTCTTTTGATTTAAGGAGAACACACATCCTATTGTTCAGAGGCTCTGCTCTGTGCATTTTGGGAGATGAATTTAAGGTCTTGCCATCGCCTTTGACCAATAGTGTAATGTACGCTGAGAGACCACATGCTGAGCCTGCAGTCGCTTTGGTGGGTTTTAGCAGGATGGACTTGAAATAATGACAGCAATACTTCACAAAGCATACTTCTCCCATGCCAATTTTTGGAAAATCAGGAAATAAGTCGCAAATGGCTGCAATATAACAAAGAGTGAAAATTTTAAGGGGGTCTGAATACTTTCCGTACCCACTGTATATATATATATATATATATATATATATATAAATCTAATTTTAATTGAAAAATTACATTAGCTTTAAAAAGGTCATATCATGGCCAAAAAGATTCTAGGTGATCTTTATATCAGTGCGTAGTGAGTATTTAGCAACTTGACCTCCCTTGATAATCAACAGTGTGAAGTAATGAGCAGAGAGTAGCCAATCAAAACAGAAGTTGTTTACATGAATCTTAAAGTTACAGTAGCACAAGAACCCATTAAGTCAGAGAGAGGGGGTAAATGTAGGGACTAAACTGTAGGAAAATGCTGTGTATCAGCTAAAATGTGATTGGTCACAGCTCCGTAACCCCTTATTGCATTGTGCAGTATCCAGGACTGTTTTTTTGGGTACAAGAAACCTTAACTAACAACTAAAAATATGCTAGAATCACAGAATAAGGATCATTTAAGAACACTGGTGTGTATGCGAATGTGTGTTTTTCTGACTGCTGCAGTCCAATTCTTCAGCGTGTCTCTCTGCATGTTTCAGAGGTACCACAGGCCTGTTTAGCATTCACACAGACTCTCTGTGGCAGCCGATTGTAAAACTCTCTCTCGCTCTTTCCTCTGGCCCGTTGAGAGATGGCATGTCTGTCTCTCACATGGATGCCTGCACCTGTCAGATAGGGAGCGCTGCAAGTCTCTTCTCATACTGCAGTACATGTGTCTGTTTATGCATGGTTTTGTTCTAAAAATCCAAACAATTTTTTTATTTAGACAGTTTATTCATTAGTATTTTTTTACGTTTGGAAATGTATGGAAATAATAGGGGAGGGAGTGGCTAAATAATACAAATATAATATAATCTTTGTTCAAATTGTTACTTTTGCCTTTGGAAATTAAATAAAATAAAGTCAGACAATATTTCTGTATTTGTTAAATGGCTTTAGCTTGCATCTAAAATATAACATTCTTATGTATTTACATTTAGAAATGTAAGATAATTACAAAACTTATATTGGTATATTTTTTATATTTTAGATCCCTTAACCCTAACCCTAAACATAACCTATTTTTGAGAAAATAAAATATAAAAGATTGCAGGCAGAACAGAGTACAGTGACAATTTTAGTCACAATATACAATTAAATATATATTTTTAAGTTTAAAAATATATACATTATAAAGGAAACCATAACAAACAGATTTACTTTTATGGTCATTTTTAATTTTTGCTGTATTTTATGATAAATTTTTCAGTCACAGCATATTGATAAAATACCTTTTGTGTTCCATGACAAGCAAAATAAATATTACATGAAATAGGCTAATGGTTAAACAATTACAGGTATGTTATTAATTTTAATATTTTAAAGTGTATTCTTGTTTAACGAGTTTACACTTGAATGCGATTGACAATAAAATCTGTCTGTTTCTTAAATGCATGTTTAAATTACATAAATGCAATTGAAAACATAATGCCACATATGAATTCAATATTAGATTAAATAAGGATTCATAAAAAAAATTACTTATGTAAAGTTGCTGATACAAAAATGATTTATGTTTTAGATGCTGCCAATATGGTTCGTTTTAGTGTCTATGCAAACGTAAGTACTTGTAGTAGAAGCACACTTTATGTAAAATACAAATACTCATGAGGTCACGTTGGGATATTTGGAAATAGTGCATGAAGGCCACCCTATTGTTATGCTATATATACACGGTACAAGTGCTCTTGTAAGAAACTGTATATACTTGGACATCTTCAGTGCTTGAACAGACCCTGAGGCATGAATTATTGAAGGTCTCCTTGAAGTACGTGGATCAACACGGATGACAGTTATCCTTCATTGTTTCTTTGTACAATGACCTCCGTGTCGCTCTTGAGACGAGTGCACATTGTTGTGTACCGCAGACCCTTGTAGTGGATCCAGATTTCCTCAATGCCTGGTTTTAGTTATTTGGGCACCAACAACAAGAAGAAGAGCGTGTTTGAACCACTCTCCCAGCCTTTCCTTTCATCAGCTTTTCTCATCTTGGAAATACTCAACTCACGTCTGAAGATCATGTACTAGTTATTAAGGCATTATCTTTGGCTCCTGTCCGAAATGAACTTTCTGTCATCATGTGCGGTAGTTTTCACCATAGATGAAGACATTCAGTACCTTCACTTTGTAAGTTAGTTGCTTTATACGATTCCTGCAGAAAGGAGAAATACACCAATAACATGACAGAGACATACAGAGTAACCAGCAGAAAGAATAGTGTGTTGTTTCCCATTATTTGTGTGACACAAGCCAATTCCAGCAGTGCATTACAGGCTGTCAGGCGTCTGTGTTTTGCACATTTACAGGATTTCCTGAGAGGAGTGTTTCTCTACTTTGGGTTACAGATAAAGGACCCCTTCAGAATCAAGAGATTGATGGAAGTTTTAGACAGTCCTGTCAGGAGGACATTGTAGCTTTGTTTGTGCTGCAAATATAAGACTGCGGAAACATTTGTGGTCCTTTTCAACAGACGTCAGTGAAAAGAGCCACTTAACCTACTCAATATTACCTACACTCTTTATGTGCACTCATATATATTTTATATATACAGTATATATATAATATACATATGTATAAATTTATTTAAAAAAAAAAAATATATATATAAATATATGTACACACACACACACACACACACACACACACACATATATATATATATATATAAACCCTGCAACCCTTAGTTAATATTAATTTCAGCATTTACTAATGCATTATGTTGTATCTGTTAATATTATTTAATGGACTTGAGCTAACATTAACTAAAATTGAATAGTTGTATTTTTATTTAAGATGAATAATTACTGTAACAAATGTATTGACAAATACAATTGACAATAAAATCAGTTTTTTGAAATTTAGAAAATTTTAATTCTAAATGATACTTTCTTATTAACATATTTTTTTGATTATTCTTTGTGTAATTTTTTATTTATTTATTTATTGATAGTTGTGCAGTAACAACATGCAAAAAGTTTACAATTTAATAATTAAAATAATTTTTTCTTCTACAATAAATTTAATAATTGCTTGAATCAAAATTATGTCATTTATTGTATGATTTTAATTGTTGGATTTAATTGAAAAGGTCAAGACCAGTGAGGCAGTAAGGACATAATCTATTTATTTTTTCTATAGTAGATAATGGTTTATCAAACATATCTAATATTTCTCTCACTAGAGGACATGCAATTTGTGTCTTTATTGCAATGGGACACCAATTTGTACCCCATTCGTGAAAAGTGCCTCAAGTTTTTTGCAACAACATGCAAAAAGTTTACAATTTAATAATTAAAATAATTTTTTTCTTCTACAATAAATTTTATAATTGCTTGAATCAAAATTCTGTCATTTATTGTATGATTTTAATTGTTGGATTTAATTGAAAAGGTCAAGACCAGTGAGGCAGTAAGGACATAATCTATTTATTTTTTCTATAGTAGATAATGGTTTATCAAACATATCTAATATTTCTCTCACTAGAGGACATGCAATTTGTGTCTTTATTGCAATGGGACACTAATTTGTACCCCATTCGTGAAAAGTGCCTCAAGTTTTTTGTTGCATTGATATCAGCTAACAGTGTTTGTACTTGATACAGTTTAAAATTATCATATTCTAGCTTTCATAATCATGTTGTACAGGCTTATGAAGAGGAGTGAGTCATATCGGGATACTTCAGTATTTCTGGGGGCTTTGTGGAAAATAAGATGCTGTTTTCTTAGTAATGGTTTCAGAGCTGTGTCTCAAAATGAGGAACAGGAGAGCGTCTCAAAGGCTTTCTGAGGGGAATCCCAGCGTTAGCAAGACTGTAATTTAGTACTTGTTTGACACATTTGCCCTTGTACACACACACACACACACACACACACACACACACAGAGTTGTACTGTTTCTTACCCTGCTTTCAGATGTGTTCTGTTTTGTTGTTTACCCAGAAGCGTTGTTGGAAAGGTCAGCGTTTATTGAGTTTGTAAAGTAAAGGTGCGTCTAAAAGCCTACGGAGAAAACCATACGTTTGGCTTGTTCACCGATGGACACAAGAAAAATCTTCGCTGTCTGTTTCCCGACATCAAGCACAAAGGTCATGCCGTGCTCAAATAAGATCTTACAGCATTCAGATGGCTGGTGACATTTTAATTGTCGTTGGTTAAAAGGAACAGTTGTTAAAAATGATGGACGGACTGATGGGCGACCATAAAGATGTCACTTCACTTGTGATAGGCCATTTATTTTTACTTCTCCTCTCTCCTTTTAGCAACACTGAGGGGCTTTGGGAAATAACTAACTGAAAGTCGTGATACTAATGACTACATTTTTTTTGTAATATACCTATGTGGATCATTCTTTTTATTTATTAATTTTATTTTTTTGTGTGTGTGTGTGTGTGTGTGTGTGTGTTTTCCCCCTTGATTTGTTTTGCTTTGATTTTACTTCTCTCCTTTGGGAAATGTTTTTTTGGGGGGGGGGTTTGTTTGTTTGTTTCTTGTTTTGTTTTGTTTCACTTTTTGAAGTGGCTTTGGGTAATAATTCTACTCCTAGCGGTTTTGGGGAATAATTAACTTAAAAGTCATGATGCTAATGACTGCATTTTTATTAATATTCCTATGTGGAACATTTTGCATTTTGCATATTTTGCATATTTTGCAAAATAAATATTTAGTTAAATACTGTTTATTACTGTTTTCAATTAAGTAACATATAATTTGACTGAAGTCTCATATAATTTGTATTACTTTGTTGCCATTTACTTTTAAATAATTATATAATTTGCAATTATATTGCTATATTTTATATTTTATTGCAACCATAGAACTGCAGCTTCTGCATATTTATTTTATTTTGTTTTATCTATTTTTTATCTTTTTGTTTTAATTTTTTTGCCTTGTTTTCCAGTAAAAGAAATATATAAAAATCCTTATAAAAAGATAAATTATTTATCTAAAATATGTCATATTTTGAGAGAGAGAGAAAAAAAACTGATCATTGTAATTTTTTGTTTCTTTTTTAAGCATTTTAAACAAAACAAAAATCATTAGATTTATGTTTGTTTTTTTTTAAGTTCTCTCGTCTCTTTTTGCTGTTTTTTTTTATATTGTTAAATTTATCTTTGTCTCTCTGTTATCTCTTTGTACTATTTTCTTATTAGATTGTAACAATGCAGCATACATTTAACACCACAATTTGTGCCTGTGTTAAAAAGAGACAGCGATAGTGGGGGTTGGCTTGTGTATACACTGGTATATGTGTGTGTGTGTGTGTGTGTGTGTGTGTGTGTGTGTTTCTAATGTATGTATGTATTACACATGTGGCCATTAGGCGTCTAACAGCAGCTCCGGTGGGACTGTTTTGTCTTGGCTAATAGGACTAAAGTAGAAACCCAGACTCTCTTAACTTTGCTGTAACAACACAGACCTATGACAATGAAATGAATCATGCCATACTGTAGCTTGTGAGAGTGTGTGTGTGTCTGTGTATCTGTGTGTGTGTGTGTGAGAACATGTGAAGAAAAACACCCTTTGGGGCCTTATGCTCCAAACAAAATACTAACATACATCAAGCACCTTATTTCAAATGTTCCCTGCAGCCCACTGAAGAAAATATCTGGCTGTTGTAAACTGCTGGGTTGTAGTTATGGGAATGAATTTCACCCTTGTTATTTCAGATTCTAAAATAGATTTTCCTCTAATCATTAAGCTCAATGTGTCATGTGCTTCATGCTTTCTGTCAAACACACGGTTTGCTCCTCTATTCATAATAAACATCTTCACTGTTATCTGATAATCATGCTAAAGTACTGTAGGTTAAGGTTTCACTAAAGTGTCTACTACATTTACATTTAGTAATTTTGCAGACGCTTTTATCCAAAGCGACTTACAATTGGGGGATACATAAAGCGATTCATCTTAAAGAGGCAAACAGTCACAGGAAGTGCTCGCAATACCAAGTTTCAGGCATTGTTTAAATCAGTACAAGCTAGAAAGGGGAGGAATAAATCATTTTGCTTTTTTTTTTTTTTTGACGTTTTAAGAATTTTTTTTTTTATGTTTTATTTTTATGTTGTTTTGCACTTTTTTTCATTTTGCTTTTTTTTGCATTTGCTTTTTAAATTTTTTTTTGATGTCTTAAAATTTTCATTTTATTATTATTTATTTCACTTTTCTGTTTTGTTATTTTGTTTTGCATTTTGCAAATTGTTTTTGTGCTTTGTTTTTTGTGTGTTTTTGGTGTGTTGTTTTGTTTTAATTATAACCAAAAGAAAATGCATATCAGCAAAATGAAAATCCATGAAAATCTAGACTTCATGACTAAACGTGTCCAGTACTCGGCAGCAAACCTCCCACTGGAAGTCAGTTGAACTGTTTGATAAAGGTCTTCTGTATTAAGGCCTCCAGGAAGGAGAAAGTTCCTCTGTTGTCTGTGCTACATTTATCACGAAGACCATTAAAATGTGCCACTTTTACTCAGGTCTGGTACACCTTCCTCTTTCATGCCCTGCAGATAGAAAGGGGGACACACTCTGGGTAAAGGCAATAAATAGGCACACTGGATAAAGCACAGGTCACAAATGATAGCAGTGAGCGGGGAAAGAGGCAAAACAAGATTTATCCATTTGCAAAGTGAAGAACCCATAGCTGTATAGCCATTTCAGAATTATTCACATATTCATACCACAGAACTAGAAAGATAATACATAACCTCTAAATAATGTATTAAGGAGCAAAAGAGAGGAACAATTTCTGTTATTATTAAACTAAAATTAAATTAAATTTAGATTTGCAGTGCATATAATATTGTGTTGTACAAAATCTATACCAATCAAAAATATACCAGAAAATCTGTAATATTCACTTTTTTTAAATTTTATCGCAACCTTAACATTGTAGCTCATATATATACTGTATATATATATATATATTTTTTTTTTTTTTCTTTTTTTAAATATTTCTGTCTTGCTTTACTGTACAAATATGTAAAAATCCCTTCACTGAGATAAATACACAATTTATCTAAAATTGATAGAACTTATTTTGAGAGAAAAAAAATCATTACTCGCAATATTTTTTTTTCTTTTTTAAGCATTTTAAACATCACTGGATTTTGTTAGATTTATGTAAAAAAAAAAAGGATATTATATATATCTTATATTAGGATATATATACTGTATATATATATATATATATAATTAAGGAATATAATCGGATTATAAAATAAGAATATTTTGTTTTTGTGTTGTGTTGTCTTTAACTTCAGCCAATCATAAAAAACAAGAAATTTCACACAAATCTGGAATGTCTGCAGCACTTTATTATATTGTAATTTGTTTAATGGCTATTTTTAGATAATCCAGTGGAAGAAATCATTTATGGAAGGTACGTATGTTTCATCTGTTGAATCAAATATTTAAATTGAGTTATGCAGCAAATATTACAGCAGTGTGGTGGGATGTGTTATCTCTCTCTCGCTCTCTCTGTCAGTTTTGGGGGATAGCAGGTGGTACTGTGACATCTGGATGATAATGAACTCTCCTCTGGGAGTTCCCTTTTTCATTTTCTGTCTCCCTCCATCTCTTTTAATCTGCACCTCATCAGGCAGGTTTAGGACCTCTGTCCCTGCCTCCAGAGCTCTCCTCCATTACCCATCATGCCATAGCAGGCAGCTCCAGCTTTCGTCACCTTTTCAAGCATACCTTTCATTTCTTTCCCTTTCGCTCTCCCTTTGTGTCTCTCACATGGGTTCCTCCTCCGGGATCTTTTCAGCATGTGACTATAATGAAGCGTTAAATCCCGTCATCTGCTTCGGCAGCTGTTGTCCCAGTGGAAGAGAAGTGAGAGACAGTAGAAGGACGTAAAGGACGGCAGACGTACGCTTCAGTCTCTGGTCAATGTGCTGTGACTGCTGGGACAAGCTGGAGGAGCCGGGGTTCTGCTGATGTTCTCTCAACTTGCTTAATTAGCATTAGCTTAAGTTCAGTAGCAGCAGGTTGTTTGGTTAGATCTGAAAGAGAAGCAGAGAAACAGATGAGATCTTAATGAAATCATTTTCTTTCAGTAGGTAAATGTTAGTAAAATTGTGTGAAGGTACATTGTCATGAAACCTTGAGTATCTCCACTACTTCATTTACGTGCACTTTCAGCAGTTCGAGTCAAAAGCATCGTCAATGTTTGGCCGCTCCTCTTGCTCTTTATTCTTGATTCTGTCTCTTGCTCTCATATCCCATTTGTTCTTTCTGGTCGACTTGACAGGACAGGAGAAATGGGGTGCGCCACATGAAGCGGCAAACAGCCTAATTTCAATGGGCTTTGGAGAATCAATTTTGACCAGTGAAGGGCCCCCGAAATAAATGGCAGGGCCAGCATAAATACCCATTAGGGTTTCTTATTGTCTTAGTGTCAGGTACGGAGGGTGATTTGCTGGGAAAATTGAGCGGCAGGCTGCATTTGTCAACGTTCGCTCTTGTCTGGGCCCTCTCCACTGTCTTGGTAATTGGCAGAGAAATTATTCAGTCTGTTTACCTTTTGAAAGAGCCCACCGCCGCACGCTAGCTGCTCATAACGGATTGATCGCTCTAGATGGACGGGTGCAGTCCTTTCACTTTTCTCTTTCAGTGTTGTAAATGCAGTCTGGATGAAACAAGCGAATGTTACGCTAGCACAGGCTAATAGAGAGCGGGTTCTGTCTGTTTCAGGGTTAAGAGAAGGGATCGATTTTATAGCTTACTCACAAACTACTGCTTTTATGTGTTCCCAGATTAACTTGTTGTGTGAAAAAACCCAGTCTGTCAGTTATTCTGTCATCTTTTACTCTTCCTGTGGTTTCTTTTAATTGCTTTTTCTTTCTGTGCAGCACAAAGGGAGAGGTTTTGAAGAATGTTCAAGCTGCTCTCTTTCTTCAGTGGAAGTATGCAGTGACCAGGAACTTTCCAGCTCCACAAATAGCCACAAAAGCACTAAAAAAGTAGTCCAAATGATTCATTTGATATATTCCAAGTTATTTAAAGCCATATGATAGCAGAACAAACCTGTATTTAAAAAAAAAATATCTCCACTACCGTAGCTATTTCACTTGCATACATTCAAATGTGGCATGTCTCGTTTAATATTATTTTAATGTAATATTATAATTTTTATGTTAAATTATCTTTTATTATTATTATTATTTTTTTTAACCTTTTTTTTTATAGTAATTTTATTACTTCAATTTATATTTTATTTAGATGCCAAGGCAAAATAAAATTGAATGTCATATGAAAAACTTAAATGGAGCTAATATTAGCTCCATTTATATTTTATTTCAGCTTTATTTAAATTACTGAACATTTTTTATTTATTTATTCACACCATATTTTAATGCATGCGAGTTAAAAAATAAAGCAAATATGGTGGTATGGATGATTTAAGCGAATATTGACTTAAATTTGTAACCCCCCCCCCACACACACACACATTAAACTTGTATAGCTAGAGAACAGAATATCTGCTTTACTTTGATTGACTACTTGATTTTTTTGAAGCTTGAACTTTTTTCCTGGTCACTGTGTTCTTTCTTTGTATGGAAAAGATCAAAGTAATGGTGATGTAAGGCAGAAGAAGAAGAAAGGAAGTCATACGGGTTTGGAACTAAATGAGAATGTGTAAATAATGATATTTTTCATTTCCGAGAAAACTTTTCCTTTACTTTCTGTGTGTCTGGTGTTAGGAAAGAGGTCGGTCACCCGCGCTAGATTGATGGTGCTCTGTCCACTGACAGCTTGACTGCTTTATGCTTGTGTGGCATTTAATAGAATTTTCTGCCGCTCCAAAAATCCCCTCTCGACTCGTGGCCCGCTCCCTTTTAGTCTGTCACATTCCCTCATTCTCTCTCTCTCTCTCTCTCTCTCTCTCTCTCTCTCTCTCTCTCTCTCTCTCTCTCTCTCTCTCTCTCTCTCTCTCTCTCATTCAACATCTTTTCTTTTAATTTCTCTCTTATACAAGCCTGCTCACAGCTATCAAACTCGCAGTGTGTGTGTTGCAGGGCCACCCAGTAGAAACACATGCTGATCAATATCAGAAGGAAAATGCCGGGGCCTTGGAAACGCTCGTGTGCAATCTGACTGAATCACCTCATATTATTCGAGCTACGCAAACTCGTCACCTTTGTATCAAGCAGCACTTCATGTACCATTAGCGCTCTCAGCCATTGTATGTTTTCATATCGTTTAAAGCTTAATGTATGCTATAACCACCTCCAGCTAGAATATTTCATATGCTGCTGCTTTTAACTCTGAAAGCGAATAGAATTGGGCCATTTTATCTCTCTGATACACAAGCAGCACAAAAGGCAAGAATCACCCCTTGAACTCGCGTTAAACCCTGTTTACCCCTTTGATTTACTTACAGCTTGAGCGCCTGTGTTGAAACACCTCATCACCCCGGACGGATTGCTCTCTTTAAGTAGCTAGTATGCTGCAAATCAACTCTCTCTAGTGCTGTTTATGTAGAGCACTTATGGATATGACTGTGACGGCTTCTGTAGTGGATCAATTCATGTGAGCTCACTATCCCTCTCCTGCCATCTCACCACATATTTCAGGAATACTGGTCAATGTCAGGCCCGCAGAGACCCCGCTGATGTAAGCGACAGTGACATCAGGCTTATTGGCTACTCAGACGCAGCTGGCCATTGTCTGACCTGTGACTTCCTTTTGTTGGGGGTTTAATCCAAGACATCCCTGTTCACCCCATGATGCTGAGAGTAAATCAGCGCCATTTTGAACATCAATTTATTTATATTGGCTCCATTCAGAGCCCCACAGGTTGTTAGGGATGCACTGTATATTGGTACCATGTCTGTTACAAATTGCCAGAGTTTTAATACTGGCCATTTATCAGTTATCAGTCATAGTATGAAAATAATTATCGGTTTATCTGTATTAGCCAGAATTTGAATATCAGACATTATTGGTTAAAGGTCATTGTATGAAAATGATTATCGCTTTATCAGTATCAGTCAGAATTTGAATATCGGCCATTATCGGTTAATGGATATAGCACAAAAATTATTATTGGCTTATCAGGATTAGTCAGAATTTGAATATCGGCCATTTATTGGTTAACTGTCAAGCATGAAAATGATTATTGGCTTATCAGTATCAGTCAGAATTTAAATATTGGCCATTTATCGGTTAGTGGTCATAGTATGAAACTATATCAGCCTATGTATATCTGTCAGAATTTGAATCTCGGCCATTATCGGTTAACAACCATAGTATGAAAATAATTATCGTATTAGTCAGAACTTGAATATCAGCCATATATTGGTTAAAAGATATAGCATAAAAAATTATTGGCTTATCAATATTAGTCAGAAATTGAATATGAAATGTATTATTGGCTTATAGGTCAGAATTTGATTATTGGCCATTTATTGGTTAAAGGTCATAGCATGAAAATGATTATTGGCTTAACATTATCGGTATCGGACAGAATTTGAACATCAGCCATTTATCAGTTAACAATCATAGTATGAAGAAAAAAATATTGGCTTATCGGTATTGGTCAGAATTTAAATATCGACCATATATTGGTTAACGATCGTAGTATGAAAATAATGATCGGTTTATTGGTATCGGCAAGAATTTGAATATCGACCATTAGCTTTATGAAAATAATTGTTGTCTTATTGGTATCATAAAAAAATTTAATGTTGGGGCATCTGTAGTGATTATGAATTTCCCTTTTTTGTATTTCTGTAGTTTTGCCGAATAGATGACATGTCTACCTCCAGTGGGGTGCTTGTGTTCTTAGGATACATTATTGTACTTGTTTTGTACATTTTAAAGACACTTTGTCAAAAAATATTTCAATATCTTTAGACCTCCATGCTCTGTTCTACTCCTTTGTTCTCCATCTAGCTGTGTGAATGCCCTCCATCGCTTCTGTCATGAAAACTGGCATGTTGTGTTTGTTTTTGTTTAGTTTTTTTCATTAGAAAAATTACTTGATATTAGGGAATTCCACCTGGATTTCTTCTAAACAAATCTAGAAGCTTTAAATGTAGTTATGTTTTGAAGACAAATTTGCATATTAATGCACTAGGGTTCTGTTAATTCCTTCTTTGCGCAGTTTGTTTCCCAAAGCAAACCTAAATTGTAATGAAATTTTTACAAGCAGTCTTCAAACTAAGCAAAGCAGGATCTTTTAGTCTATAGTAATGGCATGGGTATTGATTGCACAAATGCTTTGGGATCACAAAGCACTCAGAATATTCTTCCATAAAATGTATTTTTTCCCCTCCTCTGATAAGACTTGAGGGAGAACATGAGCAATTATCTTAAAATGAGCTCAGCTCCTTGGTGAAGCCCCTGTGCTCATCGAGGGAAATACTCCTGTTGAGCGCCATGTGGATGTCTCTGGATTAAAGATAAACGCTAATGTGTCAGAATTCTTATCACTTTTTTCCCACTCTATAATGAAGAGTTATACTGACTATTATAGTAAATTTCAGTGCACCGTAATTGATGTTTAGGTGTGGTATTACAGAATGCATGCAGCCAAACAAACACAACACCAATGAACTCTTCTTATTAAACAGATTATAATTAATGATTAGTTTGGCTAATATATAATAAATAATTAGCTTCATAAAAAGGCAAAAACAATAAATAATTGATCTTGTGATGATAAATGGTATGACACATACTCTTTAAAATGACTTTCTGCAGTGAAATGTCTTGGCTTGAAGCAAGTTACCCTTTGGTAAACACACCCTGGTGATACGATGGTATCGGGTAATGCTGTGAGACTGATTACTGTATTGTGAAATATATAATGGTATTTAATAGAGATATATCAGCCAAGCAGAGAAATCAGCAAATAATAAACACAATATTAATACATAAATATTAGTAAAATAACAATGAATTGTTTTTAATATTTTCATCTGTAATATATTAGTTTAAATATTGTAAAAAATATTAATTATAAAATTAATATGTTGTTGATGTACCATGTCCAAAAGTGAAATCAGAAAAAAAACATAACATGAATATAAAAATATTAGTATAATAACAAATAATTGTTTTTAATATGTTCATCTGTAATATTATTTAAATATTTTAAATATTAAAAATAATTCATTTTGAAAATTAACATGTTGTTTCTACTGTATATATAAACATACATAATATGAACGTATGGATATTAGTATAATTAGTTTTTAATATTTTCATCTGTAATATTTTTAATAATTAAAGATTTTAAAGATTAAAAATAATTACTTGATTATAAAAATGAATATGATGTTACCATGTGGTACCATGTCCAAAAATTAAATAATCCAAAAATAAGCATAATACAAATACATAAATATTAGTATAATAACAAGTAATGTTTCTTTTAAATATATATATCTGTATGTAATATTTTTAATATTTAAATGAATATAAGTGAACTTAATTTTGGAAATTAGTATGTTGTTACTATGAGATACCATGTCCAAAAAAGTACCTTTTATGTTAGCGTACCTCTTTATAACTCTTTATGAATGTATAAATTGTTTGAACTCTTCTATACAGTTGTACAGATCAGTTTAGAATTCTGTTATATAAAATCATAAAGAATATTAGCTACATTTTGGCTTCACTAAGAGTCAGACCATTCAGTGTTGGTAGTTTAAAAGTGCATTTTTAAAGAACTAGATTTTGACATTTTTGCACATCTCCGCTTTGTCTGAGGCTGCTGTGCTTCCGGGTTTGTCATTAGCATATATATGGCTTGTGAGGCCATACTCATTTCACTTCACGCTGTTTTAAAGCGCCTTATTAGCATCTTTGCCATGGCAACCGCAAAATGATCTTAAATATGCTGTGTGCAGTGTTGTCAGTGTCTGGAGGGCTTCTGTTGACGTGATTTTCTCAAACGAATGCTTCGTTTTGCCCTCCTCTTACTGTATGCAAATGCTACAGCCTCGAGACCATTACAGAATTAACATAATTTCCAATTCCTCCTGTTAATTAGTTTTTTTTGTTTGGAGATGTGTTTATTTGGATATTACACATCCACAGGAATGTAGTAATTACACCGTTTGAAAGCAGCAGCCTCCTCCGCATGTGACTGTACGTTTCATATGCTAGCTTTGGTACTTTATGAAACATATCTATACAAATCTTGACTGATGCATTTAATCTGACTCCTGACAATCCACTTTTATTTTATTTTATTTTATTTTATTATTTTATTTTATTTTAGATTGATTATTAATGTCCACTATCCACTTTTTGGTGTTATTTTCTTTTTATGCTAAAAATGTGCTTTGTACTACAATGTTTATACACAGTACCATAGTAATACCAGGCTATTCTTTTGAAGTACCATATAATTACTAGTGTTTGACTTTTTGGTAATTGGTGCCGATATCATGCTGATATGATGTAAATGGGATGTACATAAGATTGCTGAAATTAAATGAACACATTTCACCCATTTGTCATGTAAAATATAATATAAATATGAAATATTTTAAAGTAATATAATAATATAAAGTATTCTTAAAAAGAGTAAAACATTTTATTATTAATTTAATTATTATTTAATGCTTATTATCTGTATCACTGAATTAAAAAAAAAAGATAGATCTTGAAAAAAATGGACAAACTGCCCTACATTTTTCTTTCTGCAACCCTTCAGCTATTTTAAATTTTTTTGTGAATGGATTGTGGCTGTAATTTTTATCGCAGCACTTGCGATAAACTAATCCCAGAGGCGGTGTTTTATTTCTATTCTTGAGTGATATTGGGGCGTGTGAATTATTTAGCTCACCTGTTTGCAGCGTCACTCTCCGTCTCTGTCTCTCTCTCTTATTTCTGCTCTGATTTGTATTCGTGGCTCCATCACAATGCAGCATCCTCCCCACCCCCCACCCCCCCCCCCCCCCCCCCACGGGGGGGGGGT